>NC_084922.1:44930926-45233957 GCF_958298935.1 Phragmites australis | reverse complement strand
ATGTCCTGGAAAAACAGTAAATTGGCGAAAAGTTTGTGCATAAAAGACCTATCATGTATCATTTTAGTACACCACAAAAAGAAGGAATTATCTTGGTACAAAAAACTATTTCTGAATCATGTTATAAAGTTTTAGTAGACGTTTATCATTATGTCTTATATAAAGTTCAAGTAAATGCTGGTTCACCAATTCTCCAATCATAGGACCCAATTAGACAAAATGAAACAGTACAATGGCTCAAATAAACTGAACTTAAGGGGATTGATTGCACATAGCTGAATAGCGGATGGACTCAGATAACAAAATTGGACTTTGGGACTCAGATTGCAGAAACTGATATAGTTTGATGGCTTATAGTGCAATCTTGCCTTAAATATTACAGTCTCTGATCAGTTTCAAATACTTCATAAGATCCTCCACAGTCCACACTATTCCTAAAAGAAACCAAATATATGCCTGCCTATGCAGCCACCAGGAAGAATTCAAGTTGACAAATAAATTGTCCACATCTGTACACAGCAAGTGTACAAAATATGGATACATGATTTTTTTTATGAACAGCCTATGAGTCTACAAGACTACGACAAACTATGTAACACCGATACTTCACTAACACAGCCGTACCCGTATCCAATACTTCGATACTTCCTCTGTATTACCACAGGCCTGTCTTTGAAAATCACATATCACCATATCGCTGTATCCTTATCGCTGTATCGGTGACACATAGACGACCAATATGGCAATAATACCCACTTTTCTTATATTATACTACATCTATTCTCAAATAGACGTCGTTTTCGAATGCATGCAGTCAAACTTCAAAAACTTTTATCATTAATACACACAAAATTGCTAGGATTCAACGCATGCAAATGATAGGAATGGATTTGCCATGAAAAATATTTCCATATGATTTATGGCCCAAATTTCACTAAGAAATAATTCTAAAAAGAATGTTAAAACATGTCTATTGGAGACCATGTTGATGTCCTAAACAAGTAAAACAGAACGGAGGTAGTAGTGCACAATAAAAAGGAGAATAGGATAACGAAGTATTCTGGTGAAAAAGATTGGAAGTTGAGTACATACCCCACCAAATCCAGTGTGGACAGGTCCATGAGATGCAACATTGTATGGCTGAAAGTAAGTCGGAACTGATGAGTTTGCACTAGGATGTACACCATACTGCTGGAAGTATGAAGGAACTGATAGGGACAAGAACAAAGCAAGCCCAACTATAATACTGTTTCTGGAGCTTCCTGTGGCACTGTAACGAAGATTGGACAAGCCAAGAGCACAAAGCATGGCCCACATAAAGCAAAGGAGAGCAGCAACTATAACATCAGGAATAGAAGCAATGAAGGCACCAACTTTTCCTACAAAGGAGTCATAATAATAGTGATAAGCAAGAAGTATGTCTGTTATAATTCATTTGATGATCTTCGCTCTTCTGACAGCATGTTAGAAACTTACTGACGGAAATGAAAAATAGTCTCTTACCAACAATAGAGAGCAGTACAAGTAAAATAGCACCAAATCCAACTGCCCTTCGGCTACCCATTTTAGTCACAGCAATTGTGTGCACGTTCTCTGTTATCGTTGCTGACCCAACTCCTGTTCCCCAAAGGCCAGCCAAGACTGTAGAGACACCTTCAACACCAATACCCCTGCTAACGACTCCAGATGTTGGTGGTCTTGTGGCCACAAACAAAGATGATGCATGGTAGGAACCAACCTTAACTCGAAAGGCACAAACAAATAGTTAGGAGATAGACAAACTTGAACCTTGCATTGAAGTCAAATGGTTGCTTCTGGTTTTACAATAATAAGATAATTATGTTTACTGAATGAACAAATTTCCAGCCACCGTCAACAGAGCAAAACATGTGTCCGAGAAGAAAGCCCGTGTCAAGTTGATCATTAGCAAGGAGTTTACAATTGTAGGTAATTTGCTAATGAGTATATTTTATCAGTGTAATGCACTGTGAGCTTATTTATGAAAAGTAAAGATACTAAAGGAAAGCAACACAGATAGAATCAAACTTCAGAGCAATTATCAACTTACAGAATCAACAGATGCAATAACTGATACGACACACATCACAAGGCCCATTTTCCAACTAAAAACTGGAGTGCCCCATTGCAATGGATATGGAAATCTGAACCAGGGTGAAGATTTTAAGGCATGTGAAGTGTCCACACGGCAAGATTTCATCTTCAATACATGCTTCCGACAAAAGGCTGATACATTGTTTGAGGCAGGAATATTTGCATCACAACCTTTGTAGCTATAAACACCCGTTGCTGTGAGAACGAAAGCAACGGCCCATGTGATTCCTAATCCAAGAGGAACCTAAGGAGGCAGCATGAGTAGTTTAGAAGTTAGCTTCTCATGCTAAGCAGCATGCAGCACAAATTAACACATTCAATCAATATTATAAGTCAAAATCTCACCGCATAAATTAGAAACACTCTGTAGCCAAATAACTTTATTTTCCGGAGGTACTGCCACGAGGGAAATAGAAAAATGATTAGAAAAGGACATAATTTTGTAACTAACATTATATTATATTGTATAAAAAAGTTGCTTTTCTGCATACTCACAAGCGCAAAAATAACCACCATCAACAATTGCAAAATCCCCATCTCTATACATGTCCCTATTTTAGTGAACCCGTAACTGAAAAATGAAAGTCCAACAGCTGCAACCGTTGGTGAGACGACAACTGGATTTATCAACCTGAAATAAACAGTTAAAGACAAAATACACAAATAAGATAGACATCACCTGAGCATTAATACTTGTCATTATAACATATGGTAAAATGTGCAACAAAAAGATGAGATGCATGAGTGAATGAATTCATTGGTTACAATAAATGTGAAAGGGTGTTTATGACTGAAAACAAAGAGTTTACACTTAGACACATAGTGACCAACGCACAACCCCTGAAGTTTTTAATTCGTGAAGATATTGTACTCAACATTCAAGAATATGGCATGTGCATTGTTTAGACTGTATGGCTGGACATATGAAAGTTGTTGCTGAGCCCATGCAAAAGGTGCTCTATATATGAAGTATTTGGCATTCAGAATGAAACTTCAGAACAACTTTAATTTCCTAAGAGTGTGTGTTATCCAAACTAACTATTATTCATTCACTACTAAGGCCAATCAGGTGTTCACAGTAAATAATCATTAGCATATTATGCTGTTGAGCAACAGCGCACACCTGGACAAGGAAAAGGCTTCGTATTTTATTAACAGTAAGGGATGCACACCTTAGAAATAGTGACATGAGGCCTGTATATCCCAAAATCACTTGGAATACGCCTCCTATTATTATAGCTCCCTGCAGGTGCTTCATTAAGTGTTTAAATTTCTGCAATGAAATGCAAATTGTTAAGCTCAATCAGGATTGCTAGAGAACAAAGACCGGGCAAATGTTGCGTGAGTTAGGCACTGCAC
Organism: Phragmites australis; assembly: GCF_958298935.1. Classification (NCBI taxonomy): domain Eukaryota; kingdom Viridiplantae; phylum Streptophyta; class Magnoliopsida; order Poales; family Poaceae; genus Phragmites; species Phragmites australis. The sequence continues at coordinate 45,230,486 of NC_084922.1, read as the reverse complement.
CATCATAACACAAATAAAAGTATATGCATACATTGTCATTGAGCCCAAAGAACTCAGGGGAGTGGATGATCGCGAACGCAGGAGCAAGGTATACAAAGGATGGCCCTTGCACAAGTGGCAGCCTTGTTCCAATGGACATGTGCAGCAATGTGGTCATTCCTGTGACGAGCAACACTGTGGACACCACCGCTGCCATGTCATCCTAAATGATACACATCCAAACAGCACCTCTTAAGTAACAAACCCACTAAATCAGTCATACTGCAAGAAATACTACGAAATGAATGCCATACTCACAGCAGAGCCGCCCATAGCAGGAACCATTACGAGAGGGATCAGGATGATCGAGCCAATCATGGAGATGTAATGCTGGAATCCGTAAATCACTAGAGGAACTGCAACACAGCTTAAAAACGCTTTAATTAGCACACCGCACATCACACCGCCTACATATTAGCATTTAGCACACCACATCACAGGTGCACATTTCTCTTCCTTCGTTGGGTACTTACATATTCCAGGAGTGTCACGGAGCTCGTACTTCACATGGACTGGCCGCTCCGGCGCCTCCTCCTCCTCCTGTAGCTGCGGAAGCGATGCCGCGGCCGCCTGTCCATTCGGCCTTCCGCCATCGGAGTCCCTCCTCCGCGTCCTTGCCTGAGGCGGCGGCGGTGGGGGCTGCCGCCGCTCGGCATTGCCCGCGGCGGTGGCAGGAGGGGGCGGAAGGGCGGAGTTGGGCCGGGCCGGGCCGGACTCCAGATCGGCAGGGGCCTCAGCGGGGCGGGGGAGGGGGGCCTGACCAGAGTTTGGAGCCGAAGCGGAGGGCAGGGACTCGCCGGATGCACGGGACTGGAATCCCGTGCGCTTGGCCCAGGAGAGGGGCTGCGCTTGCGGCTGCGGGCGTGGCGCCGGGAGCCAGGGTCCGGGACGCCCGCGACGGGGCTGCGGCAGAGCGCCGGATGAGGAGGACATCGCGGAGGAGAGGCGGTGTACACCCTCCGGCGAGCGGCGGCGCTTGGGCGAGCGGGGAAGGGTGGCGAGGGTTTTAGAGTGTTGTGGTGCGGTGGGGCGGCGGAGAGGGAAGCAAATTTTTGATCCCGTGAGGCGTCGATACGTGTTTTTCACCACGTAGACATGTATGTACGCAGGTAGTGAATTAAAAGTGAATGGTAACCCGATCAAAAAAAGAGTGAATGGTAAGGTAGTGGAGCTGGGGACGCGTACCAATCCGTGCGTGCGGACTGCGGAGGGCGGAGGCGGAGGCGGAGGCGGAGATTCTGCAGACGCGGGCGGCTGGGGCCCGCGGCGTCAGAGGACGTTACGGGGTTTGTGCGGCGCGCGTTTGAAATCGAGATATTTGAAATCGAGATAGGCTGACGGGCGAGGATTTTCAGGCCAGAGCCAGACCGATCGAGTGGTGCGTGACTGCGAGGTCGTACACTCTGATGTTGTCTGCTCCTGGTTGGCGCCAGCACGGCTAGATTGGGTTTCGCATCACCTCCGCTTTACGTGGTCGTTAAAAAGAGGGATGAGGATACTGACGTCGCTAAAAAGGAGGTTATTTTCTGTTATTTTCCTAACAAAAAGGGGGAAATGGGAAATTTTGAGGGAAAAAAGAGCATTGGTGCAGTATGATCGTTTTGGATATCAGGGATACACTAGCTGAGAAACCGTACGTTACAATAGAAGTAAATAGTTTTTAAAAAAATTGTTGACTATATATCATAGGTAACAGTTAGAAAAAAGGGACAAAACATGATAATACCTCGTTGGTCTAATAAGCAGGTGGGATACACTAGTTGAGTAACCGTACGTTACAATAAAAATAAAATTTATATAAGATGATATTAAATATATACATAGATATTGATTATATCAATGTATCTAAGGAGTGATTCTGTGATCAGTATTCTTCCTCGTAGAAATTCAATCACATCTATTGCACTATGAGAATAGGAATGAAACAGTTTCAATTATCATGATAGGAAACCACGAAATCGTGACCAATGACTATATATATATATATGAGTTAATTGTTATAAGTCAACTTTAATATATACCAAAACAAAACGACGAAAGCTACATAAATTCTCATACCACTTAGTCAAAAGTTAAGATTTGTCTAGAACCACGTCATTATCAAGATTAGATTTGACCAATATCAGAAGACAAAACAACATATTATACCAGCATGTTCAAATAGTAGCGCACACAACAATTACAGCTTAAAATCTCTCGTGTCCATCGGCAGTTTTTTTGTTGATTAATTCATTCACCAACAAGAAATATGTCAAGATCTGAAAAGAACAAGCATAGCCAACATCCTTCAAGCTTAAAATTCAACCACTCAGTTCAACTCTAGAGTACACACATCTACTAGCAATGTAAACTTAAGCACCATTTCTACAAACATCAGGCCTCATGCATGCATCAAATAGGAGGCATTCGGTTTCTAACTCCCTTTGGAGCATTCATCAGTAGTGTCTTGCCCTACATTTCGTTCTTCCCCTCCCATCAGAACTCGGATGTCTTTGTGTTTCATGGCACATCATAACCATTGAGCCTATATAAATGAAAAAAAATATTAGATGTATCACATCAAAGATAAACAAAGTATAGCCAGCAGCCACAAATTGATAAATAAACAATAAAATACCTCGACTATGGTGTGAGAACCTCTCTGTAGACAATGTTCTTAGCGCACGTCTCATTCTGCTTTGAGTGCTTCTCCTTTTCCTTACCTTCTACCGGGGCGGCGAGAATCTTGATGTTCCTTTTGATAGTGGCTCTAGATAACACGACGTATAGCTGGCCATGAGAGAACACTGGCTGGGGAAGGTACACATCGACATTCAGGATGGTATGTCCCTGTGCCTTGTTGATTGTCATGGCGAAGCTGAGCCTGACAGGAAATTGCTTCTACTTGAACTAGAAAGGGAACATCTCATCATCAAAGGGACATAGGGGATACAAAAACCTCTTTGTAGCATGATGTCCGAGCATGATCTCTGCGTCAATAGCATTTCTTTGGAACCCCCAGACCACAAGTATTGTCCCGTTGTAAAGTCCATTGGCGGGGTCAATATTTCTGAGCAGTATGACAGGACAGTTAACCTTAAGCTTCAGCACATGTGGAGGTAGCCCGTTTGGGGTCAGATAATTAAGGAATTCCTGAGGGTAGTAGTTTTAGGGGTCATCTTCAGCCCGATCAAAGCTATGGTACACCATCTCATCCCCCGGAAATGACCAATCACCTTCATGTTAATCGTATCCACGCACTCATTTTGTGTGGATAAGATGGCTCTAGATGTGATGTAGTTTGGGTCAGTCAGGTTAGCGTCGAGCATCAGAAACATGCTATCTATAAGTTTATCGAGATCTGCGTCATTTCTTGTATGTGGTATGCATATATCATTAGGAAGTCATATGTTACCATCACCATCAGCCTCCTCGGTGCCGTTACTGATGCGCAGTAGGTATTCTGCAAACCATGGGTCGCTCTGAACCCTCATGTTATGTCACGTCCCGAAATCCATAATTGTGTGTTTTAATCCTAAAACATGCAATTTCAGCTTCATGTTCCAGTTTGGGATCACTGGAGCACTTCACTTTGAGTCAATGAGGTGGGAGAAGGAAAAACTAAGAGAAATAAAGGAGCTGGAAGCAAGTCTGGACTTTCCTCTAGGTAAATGGAGCCCACTTGGGTGGAAAATATCTCTCTATAAGTGGGCAACAGCTCTCTCTCCCCTCAAACTTGCCCATACGTACTCCTCACCCACTCCACCAGATAAGGCTTTTTGAGGAAGCAAGTTGGAGTTGGTTGTCTCTCACTCTCTCTCTTAGGCTCCCTTTTTCCCCTTTTGGATCCCTACCTCTGGGAGCAAGATCAAGGTACGTATGTGGTACTCACGTGACCACCAGCTCAAGGACTACTCGTCCATCCAATTCATTTTCAGTTTCCCCGAAGGAATTCGAGCTGGTTCTGAACTTGTTTGGTGTTCTTTGGGAGCAGCAAGGAAGCAGCAGTTTTTCCTCTCTTCTCCAAGCCATTTTCCGTCGTTTCCTCCTTCAACTGGCGGTCACCAACCTCAGCAAAGGACCTTGGGTGAGTCTGCTAGACTCCCATGGCATGTATGCTCATTTTTGGTTGGATAGATCTTGAATCTGGAACTAGGGTTGCAAAGTTCTTAAAGTTCTGCAGTCTGGGAACAAATGAGGATTTATGTGGATTTGAGTTAGGAATCATGTTGCTAGGCGGTTGAGCAAAGTCTAGACCCTGTACACCTTTCTAGGCATTTTTACTTTTGATTTAGAGAGACTCTCAGGTTAGTTTAGCCTAGTTTTTCCCTTCGTAATGGCTGCTGTTCTGGAGCTGCGCGAGGCTGTTTTTACTGTAGCGCCGAGTACTGTTCACCCGAGCACCCCGGTACTGTTCACCCGAGCACGAGCGCAGTCACCCCGAGCACTCCCGAGCACCCCGGGTACTGTTCACCCGACGACCCCCGGGTACTGTTCACCCGAGCACGAGCGCAGTCACCCCGAGCACTCCCCGAGCACCCCGGGTACTGTTCACCCGACGACCCCGGTACTGTTCACCCGAGCACGAGCGCAGTCACCCCGAGCACTCCCCGAGCACCCCGGGTACTGTTCACCCGACGACCCCCGGTACTGTTCACCCGAGCACGAGCGCAGTCACCCCGAGCACTCCCGAGCACTCCGGGTACTGTTCACCCGACGACCCCCCGGTACTGTTCACCCGAGCACGAGCGCCGTCACCCGAGCACCCCCGGGTACTGTTCACCCGACGACCCCGGGTACAGTTCACCCGAGCACCCCTGTACTGTTCACCCCGAGCACCCGAGCACGGTCGATCCCGAGGACCCCCGGGTACTGTTCACCCGAGCACCCCCCGGTACTGTTCACCCCGAGCACCCCCGGGTACCCGTGAGTACTGTTCATCCCGGGCACCCCGAGCACGGTTTATCAGGCTTTCCTGATAGCTGATAGCTTGTAAAATTCGTAGTTAATTCGTAGGAACTCCAAACTTTTTGAGACCACTTGAAAAATTCTGGTTTGGACAGTACGATCTTGGAATAATGTTGTCATGTATTGTGGAGCATATTTTTCTTACATGATCGCATTTCATACATGCTCATTACATTGCACGCGTTGCTCTCTGTAGTGAACGCCGATCCGTCGATCCCGGAGGCCGTGGGCGATCGTGAGGCGTCCCACCTTTCTGATTCAGGGCAGCAAGGCAAGCATCGTTCATATTGCACCGTGTCTACTTGAAATTTTAATATGTTATCTACGCTTATGTATACATTGCATGTGTCGGGTACTGAGTTGGGTAGAACCTATGCCGATGCATTATCCTATTTCGGTCACGTGTCATGTGTTGTTCCTAGGAGCCTAGTGGTGTCATCGAGGTCTAATTTTAGTTCGCTATGCTTAGTGGTACTTAGGATTTCCGGTAGAAGTCGACGACGGCGTCCACCGTTGTCGCGAGCCTAGGACTTATTACTTGTTCGCAGTTATGGTTGTGTTGATGATGAGTCGGTTTGGTGAGTGGTGAGTTGAGACGAGGTGTGGGCGGTGTTAGGGGTGTCATCTGCTCACGAGGAGTCCTCAGGCAGTTCGGGGAGGGAACCCGGACACCGTAGACCGCTTGCACCGGTTAAGCACCGATCATCGGTGTAGTCGGCTTTAGCACATACCTTACTCACCACATGCTGATATAATGGTAGGCGAGCCGATTACCTTCGCAGACGTGGTCATGTGGGCCTCGTCATAGACGGTGTGAGTCCGGTTTGAGTCCGGGCTTTTAGCGGTATTAGTTTGCTCGGGGAGTAGTTCTAATACCGCCTCGCCGAGCTATGGTTGATCCACATGGTTGGGCCTGGTTGGGAAAGGTTGTCACGGGTACCCCCTTGTGCGCATCTTAGCGGGTGGCACAAGCCGTATGGTCCCTGTGTCGTGTGGGTCCAGGAGTATCCCCCTGCAGGGTGTATAATCAGTTCGAGCTGCCGCGCTCTCGGTCATGAGCATCGCTATCGCTTATCTCCACCGAGCGACCATATTTTGGTCGTAGAGTTTCGATGTGGGTTGTGGCATGGTTGGATTGGGGTGGTTTGGTCGGTATGTGGTTGGTGGTTTGGTGGGAATGGTTTGCTTTTATACACTTGTTGTTACATATCTGTTTTGATCAGGTGGTTGGCAGGGTTTGAGTTGGTGGTTGGTTAAGTCAGTTGCTTACACCTAGAGTCTAGGTTGCTTACCGCTTAATGAACTTAAACATATCTTAATCCTTGCTACAGCTTTAAATGCATGATCCTTGGAGTCGAGAATATATATACTCATACTGTGTAAGACTTGCTAGTACCTTCGTACTAAGGGTGCTGCCCTTAAGTTGCTTCCAGGTTCGCAGGTTGGCGAAGAAGAGGCAGTGTTCGGCTACTTTGTGCCTGCCGATCAGGGTGGCGGGCAGGAGTAGCACCTTCTACTCCGAACTCCGGCGCTTTTGGTATGGAGCCTAAGGGCATACGGCTCCATACTCTTTTGTTGTATAGGTTTTTCTTCCGCTGCATAGTAGTTGTTGTTGTTCCTCTTTTGTTGTAAATTGTGGAAGCAGTTGCTTGTTTAATAATGGTAATCCAGTTTAATTATTTGCTCTCTATTAAACTGTGTTGTGATATTTGAGTTGGAAGGCATGTGTTCCGATCCTGGGCACAAAACACGTGCCGGGACTACCGGAATGGTATTCTGGTTAATCGTCGAGGTTGTGATTATGAATAATGATCCTCCTGATGATTAATTAGAATACTATTTGGACGGTTCCTCACATGTTATGCGTGAGCCTTAGTTGTCGCATGCGCTCTCATGGGTAGGACCTGCGCAATGTCGAATCAACTATCTGAGACCTTGACCCCTTTTGGACAACAGGGAGGATCTGTCTAAAGTCACCACCAAACACAACCGTCTCTCCGCCAAATGGGACATCTGGCCGGCCCATTATGTCGCGTATGCTGTTGTCAAGGGTCTCCCACATAATCAATGACGCTGCCTACAAGAGCTTAGCCATCCCACTCTACTTTGTGAAACTAAAAAAAAACCATCATCAATGCTCAGAGGTATCTTGAATTGTGAGTGTGCGATTCATCCTGATACCTCTGGGCATCATAGAAGCAGTAACACTAGACGTAGCAGTCGCCATGACGATCTTCCCCTGACTACGGACCATAGCAAGCAGTGCCTTGTAAAGAAAATTCTTCCCCGTGCCTTCCGGGTCGTCGCCATGATGATCTTCCCCTGACTCCTTCGCCGCTGTCAACCGCGGCTAGAATCTCGTCATAGGCGACCCTCTACTCGACATTGAGAGAGTCAGAAAAGCCTGTGTGCTCATGGTCCACACTGATCATAGACTCCTCAAATATCTCCTTCGGCACACCGTTTGCCATGTCAAGTGCCTCATCGATATCAAGAAGAGGGAATGATCTTATATCTTTTCCCATCGACTGCAGCATGTTTCTAACATCTATCAAAACCTTCTGCTCGATCGTGTGTGCACATTGATCGGTGTGCATGGTAGTCATTTGATATTGCCTCAAGGTATCTGTTCCAGAGGCCACGCACATCGCTGGGCTAAAAAAATACAAATATTGTTGCAAAGAGTATTCAGAGCGACGATGGCATCTGGAACAACTCAGCCTCCGTGAGGGACTCATCCAGCATATTGCCTGCCTCAATTAGATCCCTTCTCTCTATGACATCACAAAAGGACGGTAGGATCTCACCATCAACTATCCTTAAGTCCTCATAGAATGTGGCGCCTGTCACGTGGTTCAGGAGAATCCGGAGGTAGTAGTCTTCTCCCTAGGCTGGGTGGGCCGTCACAATTCAACCGACTTATTCACCACATTTCTACGGTTGTCAAAACTTTCTATTTTTCCCTGTTTGCCAAGTAAACCACTCTAGGAAGTCACAGTAGAGGATGCCTCTTGCTTGCTCGTGTACTCTGTTTGCCTTAAAGTACTCTATCAGCATTGACTTCTCGACATCATCACGGTCGAGCACCTCTTGTATGTCATGCACCCCTCGGTACGAAACCATGTGCATGTTCAGGAGATGAAGTTGTATTTGCATCAGAGGTGGAGAGTTCTTGCTTAGGTTAAAGTTGTATATCCTCCACAAGACTTCCAGGAAGGTAACCCACCTCGCCTCTGTGTACTGCTTGATCTTGTCGATGTCATTATTGTCGGCCTCTTTCACAGATACGGACGTCCGGTCATAACCCTTGTATATGTACTTGAACAGGTACTTGATAGCCTTTATGCTCGAGCAGACCTCAATATTGATGTGGCAGTTGAAAGTGCCTAGAGGGAGGGGGGTGAATAGGCTTTTCTGAAAATTAAAACTAAAACAGCGGATTAAATCTGCCGGATACCCCGGTGAAGGTCGGATACTCCGGTCTGGTCTGGAGTATCCGGTCTAGTCCGGAGTCTCCGGTCTATACAAGAAATCTAGAACAACTATGAATTAAAGCAAGTAGCTAGAATCTATAGTTGAAGCTAGATCTACTGGATATCACAGAGCTAAAATAACAAGTAACACTAGCTAGATGATCACTAGAGCAATTTATATGAAGAATCACAAATTCACACGATTAAGCAAATTGCACGAATAAGAACACGAGAGATTATCCCGGAGTTCGGTCACCTCACAAAGAAGTGCCTACGTCTCCGTTGAGAAGCTCACAAAGAGACGGGTCTTTTTCAACACTATCCTCTTCTAGCGACCACCAAGATCAAGCTAGAATTTCTTACTCAATTCGAAGATGATTACAAACTTCCCGTGGCACTCCACAAAGTTTGGGTGCTCTACGGGTGACGCCTTGCCGTCTAAAAGTACGAAGCTTCAAGAGAAATGATCGCAGCGAATGCTCGAGGAAGAACTCAATGCTCAAGTGGCTTAAACCCTCTCCAAACACAAACTCACTAAATTTTGCAAACTTTGCACTAGAGGTGGTTGGAGGGTCTTTGAATGCTCTTAAAGTTCTCAAAGAGTCTAGAGTTCACCAGCAACAGCAAGCAAATGCAACCCTCTTAATAGAGCGGCTATCCTAGACTCAATTTCAAAAAAATAAAAGAATTTAAATCCTATTGAGTACTCTTCGTTGATTTTCCTTTTGTTTCGACGGGCGTCAAACGTCATATGTCTTCTCAACTAATACTTAAACCTGTTCATAACTTAGATAAACATATTAGTTCCTTAATCGTTTTGTCATCAATAAGCCAAAACCCACTTAGGGGGCCTAGATGCACTTCCAGCAGTTGAACAGCCGCAAGGGGTAAGGGTTGTAAGGGATGACCCACCTATTGTCTAGCTGGCATTTTTGAACCGTTGCATGGCGACCGTCAACGCGTCTCCTGTACACTAGGTAGGAATCATTGCCATGCATGGTAGCCACATTGAAAGGATGTAGATAATGGTTCTTGCGTGACCCACGATCCTTTGTGCACGGGCACTGGGAGTTCAGCACACCACAAGGGTCATGCATAATGTGTTTGACGACCATCTTATATAGCTTTGGGTACTTGTGCTTGTCCGGAGCTCGGCAGAGATGATACAATCATACTGCTTCGGACAAACATGGCCAAATGGGCCATTCGGGCCGGCACGGCTCGGCACGGCCCATCTACTGTAGCGGGCCGTGTCGTGCCGGCCCACGTGCCTCTCCCTCGGCCCACGGCACGGCCCGTCGGTGACCGTGCCATGCTGGGCAGGGCCGGGCACGATTTCGAAAATAGATAAAAAAAAATATAGAAAATAAAAAGATATATAGAAAAAATAGATAGAAAATAGATAAAATATAAAAAATAGATAAAAATAGATAAAAAATTGCTACAAAATTAAAAATATATATATAATAGAAAATAATCGGGTATTTACGTGTCGGGCCATGCCGTCCTGGGCTGGGCCGTGCCCGTGCTAGCCCGACTCGACCGGGTCGTGCCGTGCTGGCCCGTCGTGCCGCGCGCTCGGCCCAGGCACGGCCCGTGGCCTCGTGCCATGCCGACCCGGCCCGTCTCGACTCGGGCCGTGCCGTGCCTGGGCCGTGTCTACAGTGCCGTACCTCGGGCCAGCCCAGTAGGCACGGCCCATTTGGACGTCTTTAGCTCCGGACACACGAGCTTGTGCTTGCCTTGCATGATTAGCAGAAAGTGGGTGTGTGGCAATCCCCTCTTCTGGAACTCCATAACGTAGCTATATGTCTTGACCTTGTCAAGCATGTTCTTCTCAAACAACTATTTCTTTAGTTCCTCGAGCTTAGCCCTGAAAACATGCACGACGAGATCCAGGCAATCCTACGGTATCTAACCACGCTCGAGCTCACGCGTGATCTCTTCTCAGTTAGGGTTTCAGGTCATCGTGAGGAAGACGTATGGATTCCCGTACTTCCACACCAATGCCATAACATCCATGCACCGATGGCTCCTATCTCGAGGTCCTCCGATAAATGATGTAGCCAGCACGATCCGTTTACCGACCGCGTTCGCTCTGCTCTCTCCAGCATTAATGATGTCCACCAAGCCTTGATAGAGATCCGCCATTATCTCTTTCTAATGATTTCATATGTACTCTAGCCGCGAACTCTCGATCTTGATGTAAGTATCGACCGTGAACTACTAGAAAAGACGCTTGCCGAACAGTATCAAATTGAATATCCCTGGCCTCATCTAGAATTTGTAGCAGTAGCAGTCCCTCATAGAGGTGCATAGCCTGCTATTTGAATCTGCATGGAGCGTAGGATGACAGATGTTGGTGCGAGATATAAACAAATACAAAAGCAAAACCCGCGGTAAAAAACATTAATTGTACGAGAATACCAACCTGGATCCTCGTTATTGTTACCACGAGCCGCACGAGCCGCCCTAACCGCATCCATGGATACGCCAACCTCTGGGATATTAGGATGCCATCCAATTTCGCCTCTTGGGAAGAAGAGTGGGTATGACAGGGGTTCATAGCACGCATGATACGGTCAGATGTCATACGTCTCACTGTTGTTCCCATGTAGGATAACGCTACAATCAAAGTTTTTCCATTGCTCGCTGCCCTCGACCCACACGACTGCCACCTCTAAAGTGAGCAGAACGTTATACGTCCTCTGGTCAAGCCTATTATCAAGATTTAGTGTCACACGATAATCCTCAAGGTCCTCGACTTGTCCCAAACTCTTGAACTGCTGAGAGTATGGGTTGTCACGAAGTAGGCCAACCAGTCTCGCGACGACTTATTGGTCTTGACGGTATTCCTTCTTGTGGCATCGCCGATACCAGTGCTCTAGACTTGGGTCGTCATCATAGAAGTACATCTCTAGATGCTGGGGATCTAAGCCATTAGTTCCAAATGAATGTGTGTTGTGGTACATTTGGTTGTGAGCTTGAAACGTGTAAATACCACTGCTTGCCATATTGGTGGTCTCGTTATCAAGGCGACAATAAAGAGAAGTGAATGAGAAATGGCCATTAAAAAACCTAATGTTGTCCCAAAAATGCTTGGCATACGAATTTGTGCTTGACCATAGCCTCATAAGTTTGGGTGGCGTATCTGGATTGGGCAGACTGATCTTTCCGTTATGGCAGTAGAACCCCTTAGCTCACACTCGAACTTCTTCACGTCACAGAATTCACAGTTCGGTTGGGACTTAAGCACGTGCGCGCTTTGGGGTATGTTGCTATACATGTGGTCGTACGGATCGAGGCCGCTTGAGGCAGCGACAGTGAACTCACAACCTTCATCAAATTCGACATCCTCATCATTGTCCCCATCTGAAGAGATTTAGGAGCAAGGGGTTAGAGGAGGTTTAGTATGATACTAACAAGGGATGCGACCAGTGCAAAAAGTACCTTAACCAGCGAACATTTAGTCCTCCTTGTCCGTGTCCTCTTCGAATATGGCTTCATCATCACCTGTGGAACATTACGATAAATAGTGGTTCTTTTTGTATTATATTTCAAAAGTAAACAAATACAACCAAGAACTTTACCATCTTCATTAACAAATAGGCGTGTTGGAGATGTTGTGATGTTGGTAGGTTGAGAGGTTGAAGGGGGGTCTTCTGTCAAATTAACATGAGTTCACGTACTTGAGGGTAGGTTTCGCATTGAAAATACAAGGGAAAAATATACACAACTAAGGGAATTACCATTGTTCGCAACGCCTGACTATGTTGGAGGGTCCACACAACTGATGTCCTGTGTTTCTACTGTAGGATTTTCTTTGGATGCAACAGAGGCTGTCGGAGAGTGAACTCCTGTCGCAGGGATCCCGAGAGACCCCTCTTTAGAGATTCGGCCGGGGGGATGATCCTAGAAAAGCTTGTACGGGAAAAAAGCGGGAACGGAAGTAAATGCGCTGGCTTGCGGGTACACCGGGTTTTTGAACAGGTTCGGGCCGCGCGGGGGCGTAACACCCTACTCCTGTATGAGTGTTCTATCTATCCTTGAAGGGGATCCTTCAAGGATATATCTGGTTCTCCAAGGAGAGCTGTTTACAAAGAGCTGGAGGCTCTTATGTTCTAGCTAGCTGGTCTCTTGATCGTCTTGCGATCGGGGGCTGTTGTTTTCTTGTTCTTCGACTGACTCTCCTCTCCTTCTTTTTCCTCCTCTTTTTCGGTGTCCTCCATCCTTTCCTTTTATAGATGCGCCGACCTCGACATATCCTGAATGGGAAAGAGGGGACGCGAATGCCCAGGTGCCACGGAGAAAGGCGTAATCATTTCATTTTGGCGAAGTGACAGGGGCGGTGGAGGAAGGCGGCGTGTATTCGACCACCAGCCGCTGCGGAAGCTTCGGGGTGCTCTGAAAAGGGCCCACCGGACAGCCTCAGAGGTGCCCGGTGCGCCCACCCTATCTTGTTCTCCTGCCAGGGCAGGGTGGCAGGCCGAGCGCTTCGATTCTGGCGACGTTATCCCGAGGCGCGCAGGCGAAAACGGGACGGGACCCGTGCATTTAATGGACCCACGCCCCCCTGCCATTGCATGGCAGGGTCTGACACTGGGGCGTGGGCAGCCGAGAATGTCAGGATGTCAGAATGTCAGGCCACGCGCGCCTATTAAATGCGGCATCGGGCCCTTGACTGGATGACACCCTGACGACGGGGCCCTTCGAGTCTTTGAACGAGCTTGCGCGAACCTTCGGGGGACCGAGTCCTCGGGGGCTGCCACGTGCAGCCCCGAGCACTCTCTCCCGAGCACTTCAGCGGGACCTTCGGGGCACCGAGTCCTCGGGGGCTGCCACGTGCAGCCCCGAGCACTCTCTCCCGAGCACTTCAGCGGGACCTTCGGGGCACCGAGTCTTCGGGGGCTGCCACGTGCAGCCCCGAGCACTCTCTCCCGAGCACTTCAGCGGGACCTTCGGGGCACCGAGTCCTCGGGGGCTGCCACGTGCAGCCCCGAGCACTCTCTCCCGAGCACTTCAGCGGGACCTTCGGGGCACCGAGTCCTCGGGGGCTGCCACGTGCAGCCCCGAGCACTCTCTCCCGAGCACTTCAGCGGGACCTTCGGGGCACCGAGTCCTCGGGGGCTGCCACGTGCAGCCCCGAGCACTCTCTCCCGAGCACTTCAGCGGGACCTTCGGGGCACCGAGTCCTCGGGGGCTGCCACGTGCAGCCCCGAGCACTCTCTCCCGAGCACTCTGTTTCTACCTATCTTGCAGGGTGGTGATATGTGGTGGACGGCCGGTCTGGCCTCGGGACTTAGGGACCCCTGGTTCTAAATACACCGACAGTAGCCCCCGGGCCCGCTGGCAGTCGATGGGACGGAGACTGCGAATGGGCCCTTCGTCGCGACCGAGGCCAAGGCTGGCCGGACGCCATGTGGCAAGCTTTCGAGAGGTGGTCCCTGCGGATTTTAGACATCAAGTATGCCCCAACGGGAAAATGAGTGGACGCGTGTCCACTCAACTTCCGAAGGGCACGATAATCATACGGGCGGCCCGCGCGGTCGCCGCGCAGATCGAGGAAAAATACGCCTGGCAACCGCTGACATCGCGCGATCGGCGGGAGATTCGCCTGACAGTTGCGTCGACCGAGGCGACGTTTCGCCGAGCGAACCGTCCGGGGCGGCAGTTTTTGAATTTTGAGATATAAAAGGGGGAATGGATCGATCCGTTCCCCTTTTTCACGCTCTTTCGCACCCGTGCTCCTGCTTCCTTTGCGCTTCGAAGCCCCTAGGAAATTCCTAGGCGACCGGATCGTTCTTCCTTCTCTCTCTCTTCACCACCAAAAAACGCCTTCCACTCCGCTGAGATGACGAGGGTTGGAGGAGGACGCCGGGATAGGACTTCGGACAGCATCTTGCCGGAATCACGCCTGAGGAATGAGGAGGCGGCGGATAAAATCAAGAAGCTGCTGGTGCCGGAAGGTCAGGAGGGTGCTGGGGTGGTGAGGCCGGCGACTCTGACGCCGACGACGACCGTTCCTGGACGAATCGTCCTCTTCACCTCCTTCGTGGCGGCGGGGCTAGTGCCGCCGTTCTCCGCCTTCTTCCTGCAAGTGCTGGAGACGTACGGCATCCAAATGGCGCACTTAAGCCCCAATTCCGTCGTGGCGTTGGCGGTCTTCGCACATCTCTGCGAAATGTTCGTGGGGGTGATGCCGTCGGCGACGCTGCTTCGCCACTTCTTCGTCCTTCGGCCGGTGGGGAAGAAGAGGGGGCACTCCACGGCGGACGTCGCGGGGTGCTGCAACCTTCGGCTCCGGGAAGGCCTGGGGGACCATTATATTCCCCAGGTGGTGCGCAGCAAGTGGGAGGAATGGCGACGGGACTGGTTCTTCGTCGACATCGACCCCCACGAGCGGCTCGAGTTGCCAGAGAAGGCGGCGGAACCTCGGCGATCGACGTGGGAGGCGCCGCCGCCAGAAGATGCGAGGCTAAAGCCGGTGCTGGAGCGCATCTTGGAGCTGCGCGAGTCCGGGCTGACCTCTGTTATGGTGGTCGTGGACTTCCTGCGTCGACGACTGGCGCCCTTGCGGGAGCGGGCCCGACCAAGCTGGTTCTATACCGGGCCGGAGGACATCACTAGGACCCAGATCGGCGCGAGTTGGGATCTGGGGCAGGCGGAGCTGCGAGGGATGACCCGAGTGATCACCGGGTCGGAGGACATGAGCCGGGCGGAGCTCCCGTGGCCGGAGATGGCGCTCTGCGCCCATCCCGACCGGGTGGCTATCATGAGGCGGCTGCCGGAGTTTGACGCCCAAGGGCCCGTGGACCGGCCAAGAAGCCGGAGTCCCGAGGCCTCTGAACTCCCCGGGCTGGAAGAACTCCTGGGTGAGGAGGTTGTTGGCAGCTCGGCGCAGGCTGGCGACGGGGCCGCCACAAGCAGTAGCCGCCGCGCCAGAGAAGAGGGCGCCCCTGAAGCTGCTGAAGAGTTGACGCCGGGAGACCGGGGAAAACGACCCCGGGCCTTGATCCTGCTGCCGGAGTCTCCGCCGTCGCCGACGGCGGCGGCGGCGTTTCCGGTGCTGGAGCCGCGCCTGGTGCGGATGGGGCCCACGCCGACGCCTGCGACCTGCGCGGCGGAGACCGAGACTCGTGCGGCGGCACCCGAGGCCCGCGCGGTGGCCCAGCCGAGCCCTCAGCGGAAGAGGCGGCGGGAGGGGTCCGGACCGACGGCACCGGACCCGGACATTAGGCTCCCAGCGGCCAAATGGCGGTATCGGTGAGTCATTTTTCTTGCTTTTCCATGGGTCCTTTCGGCCCGAACTAAGTTTTGACAACTTTTACTTGTCTCCCGTAGGCCGGCCGCAGGCGTTGCGGCGACGGAGAGGGAGCAGGCGCCAAGGCCCGAGCCGAACCTGCCCGCTGCGCCAGCGGAGGCCAGTGTAGGAACGGCGGAGGCGCCAATCGACGTGGAGGCGCCAATCGACGTGGCGGCCATAGGGAGAGAGGCGGTGGCGGCGACTACCGGAAGGGCGCCGGTGGAGCCTACCCCGGGCGCGGAGAGCCCGGGGCGGAGAACGGTGGAGGCGGATGCCTCGCCGGGGCCGGTGGGCAAGGCGGCTGATGCGGGAACGCAGCTGCCGTCCGAGGCCTTGGCTCCGGAGGAGCCTACCCCGGGCAGGCAGAGCCCGGGGCGGATGGCGGCACAGGGCCCTGTGGAGAGCTCGGCCCCCCTGGAGGCATCCGGCGGAGAAGCCTGGGACCCACCGGCGCTCGCAGTGCCTGGCCGGCCTGCCGATCCCCTCCTGGCCGCCATTGAAGGCGTCCGAGCAGCAGTCGGGCAGCTGGGCGCGGCGGTGGAGGCCAAGGAGGGGGAGCTCGAGGCCGAGCACGCCCGCCTGGTACTGGAGAAGGCGCAGCTGGCGGGCGCCCGAGAGGAGGCCCGTGCGGCAGCCGCGCGGGAGCAGAAGCTCCTGGAGGACATCCGTGCGGAAGCCGCGCGGGAACGAGAAGGCCTGAGGACCGCGCGGGCAGAGGCCGCGCGGGAACGAGAAGACGCCGCCCGCCTGGCTGAGGCGTCGAGGCAGCAGGCGGCCGAGGCCCTTGCCAGGATGGGGCAGGCGCAGGTGAGGGAGGCGGCAGTCACGGCCCGGGAACGGCTTGCAGAGGAGCGGCAGGCCGAGCTGGCCCGCCGAGAGGGCGCGGTCGAGACGACGCGCGCCGACCTCCAGCGCTGGGAAGACGACCTCCAGAAGATCAGAGGAGAAGTCAAGCGCTGGGAAGAGGACGTCTCCATCCGGGAAGTGGATAACGAGCTATTAGCGTCTGATCTCGTAGCCCGGGAGGATTCGGTGGTCCAGCAGGAGGAGGTGCTGGCCCGGCGGGAGAATGAGCTGAGTCGCCGGGAAGGCGAACTGAATCGCCGAGAGGGCGAGCTGAGTCGCCGGGAGGGCGAAGCCGCTGCCGCGGCGGCCACCGCGGCTACCAGGGCGGAAGAGAATGCGAAACACGAGGCGGAACTGACCGCCCGTGAACAAGCCCTGTCCGAGGTGGTGGCTAAGGCGAAGCAGGATGCCGTCCCCGCCGCAGCTGGCGGTTCCTCCGGTCCGGCCGAGGACCAGGGACTCGAGGCACAGCTGCGGGCTGCCAGGGAGAAGCTCGAGGCAGCCTTTGTTTCGCGGGTCAACCTCGTGCAGATGCTGGAGGATATACTCCGGCGGATGCGACGGGCCATGGAGAAAGGTGGTCTTGGGCGGCTTGTCGGCGACACGAAGGGCGACGGCCCCGCACGACAAGTGTTGGAGCTGCAGCAGGTCTGCGAGCGCCTCGAGACCCTGCCCTGGGCAGTTCAGGAACTTGCCGCCCGGGAGGGACGTGGCTTGGCCCAAGCCGTGGCCGAGCATGTCCTGGCCTGCTACCGAAGCAGGGACCCGGACTTCCCATTGGAGCCGGCGCGGGAGGGAGTGGTCGAGGCTGAGGAGGAGGTCGCCCGAGCAGCGGTTAGGAGTACCGCCTCTGCGGTGGCGGCCGGCTTCAGGCGAGAGGTGCCGCCACCGCCAGCCCCCGGGGACGACTCAGAGGACTCAGCCGACGCCTCTGCCGCTGACTAGGCCTTCGGCGCCCTTTTTTCTTTTGTTCTAGATGCAGGAGTGAATATTAGGAGTGAACCCTTAGAAAAATGCTTTGTCTATGTCTTGTGAATATAATGGCAGCTTTTCCTTGGGCTCGCAACTCCAATTTCTCTGTATGCTTGATGTTTCCTCTGGCGCTCCGCCTGGAAGTCCCGAGGAGTACTCAGTCGGGCCGCTCCCGACCTTCCCATCCCCGAGAAATGAAGTTGTTCTAGTTGCTGGCGTTGGCGCAGCCAGCCTTCAAGCTCTCGCGAGTCCGTACTGCCTAGTTTAAGAAACAAAGACACAGACTCCGTTGCTCGGGAGATGGAACGGCCCTGCCCGGAACACGCCGTGCCCAGCGGACACCTTTTCACTTTGCGACCACTCAGCCGGTAGAAGGGAGACGCGTGTGAGCGAGAATGTGACCAAGAGTCCTCGCGGTCCGGTGGTGCCCGGGCTCAAAAAAGGGCCGGACCGAGCACTGACAGCCTGCCCCCAAGGCCTGAGCTCCGGACTACTCGAGCAGCTCGAGTGATAGGATTACCCAGGGCACCTGAGGACCCGGTAGTGCTCGGGGTCCTTAAGAGCGGACCGAACACCACGACCACCACGAAGGGCTTCGGTCAGACGTTACCGCACGCACGGTACTCCTTTCTACGAACCGCTCTGTCGTTCTGGAAAAAAGCCGACACGTGGCAGGGTTTTTGCGTGCCAGGAGACCACCTCACCGAGCAGATTAAAGCGCAAGAGCCCCCGAGAAGGACTCGGGAACATAAATTCACTGAAAACAGACTTGTCTGGTCATAACCACTCACCGGACAGCTGTCGGCCTTCCGGCCAGCCGATCCAGAAGGGGTTGATTCCGAGCTCGGGGGCCCGGGGACTTGATTCTTTCAACGGAGCGCCCGAGCGCTCAGAGGCATACGAGGCTCCTAGGGTCGGGTGATCTCGACCACCCAAGCCTAGGCGGTAGGACCACCCGAAGACCCTTGGGGCCGACCAGAGACCGGGGCATTGAAGCCCTTGCGGCCGAACTGCTTGTGATTGCCGACCTGTGACTTAAGAGAGAGAATATAGAATTTCTTTGTCTGGTGCGCTCTGTTAGTGCGGTACTTGCCATAGACTGCTCTCGTTTTTTTTTCGACCCGAGACCTCTCGAATACCCGAACCGGCAGACAAAGGCGGACAGAGGCATAACCTAGAGGTCCTATGGTTCGGTGGCGCCCGGGTATGACAGGCCAGACCGAACACCGACAGCCCGCTCCGAGGGCCTGAGCTCCGGCCTACTCGAGCAGCTCGAGTGATGGGATTACTCAGAGCGCCCCGAAACTCGGTTAGTGCCCGGGAGCCCGTCACGACACCGAACACCACAGCCTACCATGCCGGACGTAAGTCAGCGACGACTGCTCGCATGTATACCGATTGGGATTCTTTTGTCAACGGGAAAAAATGAGAGAGCGAACTTTTTCTCGCACAACCGAGCACCTCACCAGACAGATTAAACATAGGGAATCCAGAGAAATAATTTGACATAGTGATTGCTTATTAAAATACTGAATGTACGATATTTACAAGGTTGGGTGACAGCAATTTACCACACGGGGCGAAGCCTTCAGACCGCTCGGGCGGGGAGAAGCCCCCGGCCTTATCAACCTGAACCGCGAGCTTGACCGTCTATGGGTAGAAGCGTCGAAGATGCTCGATGTTCCACGGATTCGGGAGTGGCTGCCCTTCCTCCGTAGCCAACCTGAAAGAACCTGCCCGGGGTAGGGTCTCGAGGTGATCCAGAGGCGGACCTAGCGGCCGGGGCCCCGACCATCTGCTGGGGGTCGGAGAGCACGCCGGCAGCGGCGGCGCTGATGGGCCCAGCGCCCTGATCCCCTTGGGCGGGAAAAACCTCTTGGTCGTGGGGCGGCGTTCCGTTACTGGAAGTGGAGCCGGAACGCTGGAGACGGTGCCCACCGGCCATCTTTTCCTGTGGAGAAAAAAGGGAAACAAACAATCTAGGGATATTCCCCCCTACCTGGCGCGCCAGCTGTCGGAGAGTGAACTCCTGTCGCAGGGATCCCGAGAGACCCCTCTTTAGAGATTCGGCCGGGGGGATGATCCTAGAAAAGCTTGTACGGGAAAAAAGCGGGAACGGAAGTAAATGCGCTGGCTTGCGGGTACACCGGGTTTTTGAACAGGTTCGGGCCGCGCGGGGGCGTAACACCCTACTCCTGTATGAGTGTTCTATCTATCCTTGAAGGGGATCCTTCAAGGATATATCTGGTTCTCCAAGGAGAGCTGTTTACAAAGAGCTGGAGGCTCTTATGTTCTAGCTAGCTGGTCTCTTGATCGTCTTGCGATCGGGGGCTGTTGTTTTCTTGTTCTTCGACTGACTCTCCTCTCCTTCTTTTTCCTCCTCTTTTTCGGTGTCCTCCATCCTTTCCTTTTATAGATGCGCCGACCTCGACATATCCTGAATGGGAAAGAGGGGACGCGAATGCCCAGGTGCCACGGAGAAAGGCGTAATCATTTCATTTTGGCGAAGTGACAGGGGCGGTGGAGGAAGGCGGCGTGTATTCGACCACCAGCCGCTGCGGAAGCTTCGGGGTGCTCTGAAAAGGGCCCACCGGACAGCCTCAGAGGTGCCCGGTGCGCCCACCCTGTCTTGTTCTCCTGCCAGGGCAGGGTGGCAGGCCGAGCGCTTCGATTCTGGCGACGTTATCCCGAGGCGCGCAGGCGAAAACGGGACGGGACCCGTGCATTTAATGGACCCACGCCCCCCTGCCATTGCATGGCAGGGTCTGACACTGGGGCGTGGGCAGCCGAGAATGTCAGGATGTCAGAATGTCAGGCCACGCGCGCCTATTAAATGCGGCATCGGGCCCTTGACTGGATGACACCCTGACGACGGGGCCCTTCGAGTCTTTGAACGAGCTTGCGCGAACCTTCGGGGGACCGAGTCCTCGGGGGCTGCCACGTGCAGCCCCGAGCACTCTCTCCCGAGCACTTCAGCGGGACCTTCGGGGCACCGAGTCCTCGGGGGCTGCCACGTGCAGCCCCGAGCACTCTCTCCCGAGCACTTCAGCGGGACCTTCGGGGCACCGAGTCTTCGGGGGCTGCCACGTGCAGCCCCGAGCACTCTCTCCCGAGCACTTCAGCGGGACCTTCGGGGCACCGAGTCCTCGGGGGCTGCCACGTGCAGCCCCGAGCACTCTCTCCCGAGCACTTCAGCGGGACCTTCGGGGCACCGAGTCCTCGGGGGCTGCCACGTGCAGCCCCGAGCACTCTCTCCCGAGCACTTCAGCGGGACCTTCGGGGCACCGAGTCCTCGGGGGCTGCCACGTGCAGCCCCGAGCACTCTCTCCCGAGCACTTCAGCGGGACCTTTGGGGCACCGAGTCCTCGGGGGCTGCCACGTGCAGCCCCGAGCACTCTCTCCCGAGCACTCTGTTTCTACCTATCTTGCAGGGTGGTGATATGTGGTGGACGGCCGGTCTGGCCTCGGGACTTAGGGACCCCTGGTTCTAAATACACCGACAGAGGCTCTCGTGTCTTGTCTAGCTACGAAAGCTGCATTACGACGAGCAAGCAATGTTTGGCTTTCTCCTAGTGTTACACGTTGTCTATGTGACCTTTGATAGTCATTCATATCTCAAATGTCCACCTCTACAGGAGAACCTTCAACACCAGGTAAAATGTCCACCTCTACAGGAGAACCTTCAACACCAGGTGTGGGACAATCCAGAGATTACGCAACCATCAGGGGTGGAGGTACTAGTCGTAAGGGGCACATCCAATACATTGTACAAAGAGTTCTCCATTGCGATGGAATATTTACTCGAGGTCTTGCGTCACAACGCATGGAGCGTGTTTGTGCGGTCTATCTTTGACTGCTTCTACTCGGGTGTCTTATTTGCATAACACACCCTATCACTTGCACGACTTGCTTCAATTTGGTTGGTTGTAAACTCATGCCTATGAGCATTCTGTTGATTACACCTTTTTTGTCTCTGTCCAGGTGTCATATTTGTAGAACGCACCTTTTGATAACCACATATCGCTTGTCTCTGCTCGGGTGTCATATGTGCATAGCGTGCCCTATCACTTGCACGTCTTGCTTCAATTTGCTCAGTTACCAATTCTTGTCTATCAAGACATTTCTTCCCTACGTTATAGTTTATAAAGATTAACAAATGACGTAGAATATTCAGACATGAATCCACTAAGCACTGATAATTTCACTTAAATAGATATAATATGCTTTCATATACTCAATGGCAAGGAAATCTCAGCTAACAAAAGAGATTGAAGCAAAATTATAACCCTAAGAATAGATGACAAATAAATTGTAGTAGGAGAAATAAATAATCATACACGATACTTGGCAATTGAACCTGAGAATTATTTTGCTGAGTACCGTTCATAACATGTTCTTGGTCTTGATTCGGAATAGGAACATGTTCCCTCTCAAAAGTGACATTTCTACGAAGCCAAACAACATTTTCTTCAGGGGAATTATTTTCCTTATTGCATCTAGAGACTCCATCTAAAAGCAAAGACTTTATCGTCCAATAGGCAGGGGAGCAAGACTGGTCTAGAAAACTAATGGTGGTGCCTATAGACATTTTGATCAACCAAAAATTAGAAACACTGAATTAGAAGCAATAAAGTTTATATTGCATAATATGGTGATTGCATGGAAGCGACACCTTTTACAGTCGGTGTGTTCTGTATTTCAGTCAACACAGATTGTCTTGATCCCATTTGGCATATCTGAAATTCATATGCTTGATGGTGCTCGACAATGGCCTGAGTTGCTGATGATTTCTTCTATTGATGAGCTTCATGACGCCTATTTAGTATTTCATTTTTATTTTGAGCATATTGCTCCCTTTCCCTTAGCCTCTTACGTTCTCTGGGATCAACGATTGGTAGCTGCACGTCGGATTGTATGGATCCACCAATTGTGGTAATGTTGAGACCATCTAAAAAAATACAACATTTATTTAGTTGTTCAGTGTCATCAGAGACTTTTAGGCATTAGTTGATATAAGCATTACCGTTAGTGGTGTTGGTTAGGTCGTTGAATGGAGTGTGATTCCCAATTCATTTTGAAGATGCCATCTGCGAGAAAGACGACAAATAAAAAGTGTTTTCCTTTTAGTGTTTCTCACTAGAGCAGCACGCGGAGCAGGACGTGGTGCTGACCTTCCTGCCAATAAAATGATAAAAATAAGAAAGAAGTTGATCCAGGTTCTTTGATTTTGTTATGCATCACAGATTCACAACAGCTAAGATGAGGCAATCCTGTCCAGTATATGCAGTGAAAGTGATATATCAAGTTATGACAACCAATATAGTCGAACAAATATGGCAAAGAGCCACTCCATTCTTCCACAAAACATTTCAGTTTCTGGCACCCAATTGTCACATATGCAAATTCAGAAAGTAAAGTTGTCAAGGCTTAGCATGAAACTCCAAAAATAGGGATCCATTCCCTAAAAAATTGATACTTCCATGTTCATCTTGAGGAAAGGTGAGGTGGTTATGTATGTCATGATTTACGTTGATGATATAATCATAGCAAGCTCCTCAGCTAAAGTTACAAATAAGTTGATTCAGAATGTCAAGACATACTTTGCTATCAAAGACCTAGGGAAACTGATTTATTTTCTTGGAGTTGAAGCTGAGGACAAGAAAGTAGGATTGTTGCTGACTCAGAATAAATATATCATAGATGTTCTAGCAAAAGTAAATATGTCACGGTGTAAACATGTAGACACACCAATGTCGAGTTCAGAAAGGCTCTCCAGAGAACAAGGGCAACCACTGACACAAAAGGAGACCTTTTAGTACCGAAGTACAATGGACTGGAAAAGGAATAGTTGCATGTTCATAGTATTAGTTTACTTTCAATGCTTTTGTTATACTGAGATTTAAGACATATTTTGCTCCAATTAATTGATGGTGTATCATGTTTTACAATGATAAAAATAAGAAAGAAGTTGACACAGGTTCTTTGAATTTTTTTTTATGCATCGCAAATTCACACCTGCTAAATGAGGCAATTCTGGAGAGTATGTGCAGTAAAAGTGATATATCAAGATGTAGCAACCAATATAGCGGAACAAATATGGCAAAGAGCCACTCCATTCTTTCACAAAACATTTCAGTTTCTGGCACCCAATTGTCACATATGCAAATTCAGAAAGTAAAGTTGTGCACTTGCTACTTGATATGTCAAAAAGAAAATAATACATAATGCTATTACACTATACATGCAATAGGACCTTTATCGCTACCATCTGCCTCTTGACTCCTGATGACTTCCATGTCTAGTCATCTTGATTTTCCAAGACATTCACACACCAATAGAGCACTAAACAATATGACACTAATTAATGTGCAAGTATAGTTAAGAACATATATTTTTCATCATTTTCCATTATTTAGTTCACATAATTTCTGAACCTATCAAAGATACAACCAGCATATACCAGAGTCTATACTGCCTCTACACTATCTATTCGCTGCTGCAGAAAGACTTCACTAGTACACCTCCAGAACACACTAACAAAAACGATAGATACTACTCATGTCCAAAGCACCAAGTAGGCAAGTGGTCCGCATGTGTGGATAATATAGAAATCATAAGCCCTACACAACAAGTATAATAACACTAAGTACTAAGCATATGAGATGAACAACCTCTTGCTAACTGACCAACTTATCTCAAGCTCCTATGTTGTATTAGTTGACCTGCATATACCCATGCAATATAATTGTGATGTGTTCTAAATAGTAAAGGTTCAATCACCTCACCTATATACGTTTTAAACCTGAACCCGTTCAAAAAGAGAGATTATGACATCCAGTTGACCCTAAACAAGAAGCAATGATAAACTGATGCTTTGAAATTACCAAAAACTAGGGAGCAGCGAGCAGACAGTACTCCACGTGGAATGTGAAAATCGATCCTTATTCCTCCTCACCCAATTGCACAATAAGCCTAATGTGATCCAGCCTATTCAAGCTTTTTGGATGGTGCCTTGAAAGAAACTGCAGCAAATAGCAGTAAGAAATTAGGAGAACTATTTTTCACATACAATAAGGGACAAATGATAAACGGGTGCAATGAATTAGTTGAGAGACATTGCTTTCAAAGCAACTATAGAAAATAATTTATAACACATACCAAGTTGAATTGTCTTCTAAAATAATTGTGAGGTATCTAAATAGTCATGGTTGCCTAACTGCCACCAGCACGTAGAAGTACATAAACAAACAAGAAAAATAAAGTTATCTAACATATACATATAAATCATACCATCGACATCTCTAGATAACATATATAAATAGCACCAACATGCAAAACAAATGCTTTGGATGCCATGCTACTATGAAGTACGGAGTACATCATATTGATTTTCTTTTATTAGAAGCCCAAGAACATTTCAAGCATACACCAAAAAAGCTAGAAGCTCCATTTTCACAGCTCAAGAAATTCCCATCAAGTTGAACCACGAATTACTATTGACTCTATGAAAGACCTTGCAGGCAAGTTAGAATATCATGTGATACTTAGTTTCAAAAGAAATCATGTGACAGAGACATGGAGCATTGGAGCTAATAGAAAAAATTAGCATGCACTATAAGGTCATGTGTGCAAGATTAAAATATCCACTGATATATACAAACATGGCAGTAGCTCCTCCACCGGCTAGTAGCTCTGCAATTCAATATTGCAAGATGAAAAATGCTTACTACTTGCTAGCCATAATTTATTTCTTCTCAGTTCAAAGCAGCTGCTCCCACATCCTTATTGTCCTACAATTGTACACGTAGTTAGGTACTCAAATTCAAAAATCAAACTCCACATGTGTTCCAATAGTAAAAATTTTCACAATAATTGATATGAAGTACGATGACCATGATAATTATTGTTGGCTACTTAAAATTTGAAGTCAAGCCACCTATCTATAAAGCTACAAATGCAAACTATACAAGCCCAACAGAATCAAGACCGATGAGACTCGATGTTTGTACAAGTGGCAGGAAAATTTGTACATAAAAAGGGCAGGAAAAGCTAACACTAAAACTGGTCAAGTTCATACAAGAGAAGGTTTGGTTGGATGTTTCTCATGGGTTCAGTTCCAAAATGCGAGGTCGCTAGCAAGGAATTGTGTTAGATAGCTACATTTAGACATATAAGAAATGCAAGTATTGACTTCTACATTTGTCACAACCTCATGTTCCTATCTGATTTCTTAGAACTCCATGGCCTTCTTGGCCCCCTATCTGAAAACTAATATTAGATTGGCTCAAAGTCATGTATCAATAAACTAATTCTCCATATTTCAAATGCTCATATATTAAGGTACACCATAATGTCTTGTTTGATACTATAGGTTCATAAATTAAATTCAGTTGTTGGAACTTTCTAATTCAAGTATACTCACAGGCTAAAAAATTTCAATCATCAAGACACAAAATTTATGAGAAAGGATGTTACATAGTGAGCACATTTCCTCCAAATTTACACAGCTTTTGTTGCATACAGAAACTGGAGAAATCTTATTGCATGAGAAATCATCCCCACAATTAGTGTACATGTTTTTTTTTACGATGATGCAGAAAGCAAAAATTTTAGTGCTACACATCACGGTATAAACTAATAAAGGAAACTCTGTAGAAATCAACAATAGCTTAGTCGCATAAAGATAATATACTTACTAAAACATGATACAACATCAATTAATTGGAGGAAAATATGCACTAAAAAAGGTCACAACAAAGCCCTGCCCTCATAAGATTTTCAGTTAACCATCAGTACATCATGACTCCGTACATTCTCGTCAAACCAAATGACTGTAGTAGCTTGAAATCTATAGTTAAGCGTCATATGCACAAATGTGCTTCGCCATAAACTTTAGCACAACATATCCCCAGTAGTAGTGGCCAGCAATGTCATACTCTGAAAGTATCTCTAACAAATTTGCACTCAAAACTTACAAATAACCAAAGAACCGCCACATCCAGTGAATTTACTTATAGGTAATACCACCACCAGTAACCAATCACCCTAACACTACCCTCAGACTAAGATACAACCTAAAACACCTAACCGTCCCTACTCTTTTCTTAGAGTAGCATATATGATGCTCTGAAAAAAAATTGTGCATAATGGCAGCAATAGAGCAGCATATCAGGAAGTCAGGTACTCCACCTAATGTATTCTGACTTACCCGAACAGGTTACTGATACCCTGTAAAGGCAAGAGCTTTGTCCTTGGTCGACACTAACCACCCGAAATCCCCTAAAAAACCTAGAAAATCACATTTTGCCGCTACAAACTCCAAGACACAAACTTTGACACTGGAAACGGCATCAGAGATGCAAGATCTACATGGAAAAGGGTCTAACCTGCTCGCTCGCAATCAATCATGGCCGTGGGTGATCCCGCGGTGCTGCACCATCCGGATCAGAGCTCCCCTGCTCCACACGACCTGATCGCCTGAGAAAACCCCAAAAAAGGCAAAAAAAAAAAAACAGATCAGCACGGAGGACGAGTAGATCGAGCGGGAGAGGGGTTCGGCGATCGGAGATCGAGCACGAGATCCAGGGGTTTGCCCTAGTGGCATAGATACATGTGATTGCGAGAGCCAGAGGGGATGGAACAAAGGAACATACAGACAACCGGCGGAAAGGGGATCGCGTGGAGGAGTGCTCAGGGGCAGCGTTGGGAGGTGGCGCAAGGAGGAGTTCCTGAGGGACGATGCCGCGAGGAGTGCAGGGGGTGGCATCGAGAGGGGGTGCTCGAGTGAAGGAGTGCCTGGGGGTGGCACAGAGGATGTGTAGGCTGAGGCAAAGGGCATCATGGAGGAGGACGATTGGACGGACGCTGCGTGCAGGCAGGCAGGCGAACGATGCGTGCTGGACGGACGAAGGGTGGGCGCGGGAGTGGAGGGCAAACTGTGGGGCCCACACGGGAGGGCGTGAGAGGGGAGGGCAGACCATGTGAAGGCTTCAAGAATCAGTACATATTTTTTAAATAGTAGAGATTATCCTTGCCTCGTGAATAGTGTCACACCAGCCATTGAGCACATATTGCGTTGCAACGGAAACAAAAATTGCATAAGATGATATCAAACATATGTATAGATATTGCTTATATTAATAGATCTAAGGATCTATTAACATTTTGGTATTGAGGCATTCACATTGGTATCTAATTTTGCATCATAGCATTCACATTTTGTTGACTCATTCTGTGAAGCACAGCGTATTTTTGAGACAAACAAACCACAATCATGAGTTTAACACCCTGGTAGCCCTACAGTTTAGCGTACATTTGACTACATGACATGACATCATATTTTGAGCATTTGAAACTGCAGCATTTACTCCGCAAACATGAGACAAGAATCATTCAAAGATCTCTTTATCGCAAACAATCCTACGGACCGTCAAGTTAGAAAAGTAACTGCCATAAACCTTTTGATTGAAAGTTGTTGCTTCAAATAAAAATATTATCCAAGACAGAGCACCCACAAATTTAGATAATATCCATAATACTGACTAAAACTGCTAGAAATAGTAAATATTTAACACTCTACATTACTTGTTATTGACTAAGATCCCAAACTGATATAACTGCTAGAAATAATAAAGTGTTTAGCACTCTCCAGAACCTGTTATTGACAAACAACACAAGTTGATTGCTCCACTGTGATTGCTTTCTGAACTGGCTGAAGAGGGCACAGATATTATCTCCTGAAATTTAGCCGAAGTAGGATATTTGGCATATTATCAAAGAGAAATAGTACCTTGGACCTCTTGTTCCCCTGTGCTTATGCATTTCTCTTTAGTTCTTCCTATTGTAAACTTGTATAGTTGTATTACTGAACCTTTTCAAACTATCAATTGTAGCTCTCCAGCTCTTTCCTTAAGAAACATCCAATAAGTTACTACTCTAATACTAAGACGTGTTGAGAGTATCCACCAACTCAAGTATATAAAGCATTGAAGACTTAAAAGACCCTCCATCACTAACTGCTATCAAGCATTGCGCATGTAGTGAGCGATGTTGCTAGACCATCACAACACTAATTGATCTATTGTATATCTACTTGATCAGCACCATAAGCCCACGTAGATTATTCATTCATTTTAATTCTAAAGGTCATATGCTCTCACCTCATCTAAGCCAAACAATCATGTATAGACAGATGTGAATAGTATGGGAGCAATCAATATACCTTCGAATAATAGGCTTTACCTTCTATAATTAACAGCCAAAAAAGCTACAAATAAAGTCAACGGTTTCAAGAGAAATGAAGAACCAAGTAGAAATTTAGTCATCTTTACATGAAGAAATCTAGTCATCTTTACCCTTTTTTTTAGTTTCTAGATTCATTGGCCAGATGAACTGCATTCATAATAATGCATCACAGATTCAATTGAAAAATCTCTCAAATCTAAAAGGTCCCCATACAATGTTCAAGAACCTGGCAGTCACTGCTGAAGCAGAAGATAAACAAAGATAGTATTAGATTCAAAGAAATAGAAACAAAATGTTCTCTTTTAGCTATGCTTGCACCTATTTTATGTATTATTGCTCAAGACTACCATTGGAGTCCTCGTAAAGTTGTTATACAATTGTAAGTTGTTAGATTCTGATAACACTTACATCGTAAAAAGAATCATGTTTAGGAAGTACCATGCACCTAGTTTTAATATCGAAGATCGATGACTAAGGTCGCGTGTCGGGGGGGGGGGGGGGGGAGACCAGTAGCAGTGGTGCTCAACAGACATAATAGGTAATGTGCATGAAGAACCAAGGAGATAAGGTTGTACTTCATTAAAAGGAACAAAATTGTAGCAGATTGAAGCAAGACATCGTTCACTACTCAATTACGTCTCACAAACTCAAGCAAGCCAAATTGTTTCAGTGCTCAACTTAACTTACATCAGTCACTAAGCAAAACTCTAGTGGGAGGTTGATGAAATCACTAAATAGTGCAAATGTATAAGTTCTAAAATTTGCTAGTAGGAACATATCAGGTGCACAACAGTTACGAAAAGGAGAGAGCTCTCATATGAAATCTTATGACTGGTGCAGAACTGATACATATTTTTGCTCTGGTCTCTTTATGCAACTCTCTCATCAATTAAATTTATGAAATTATGAACATGATACAAAGAACACATACCCTCATAGAACCTCCTTGGAATATTTGACAACCTTCCATCACCGCTTTCAGCCCCTGAAACATTATCCGAAACAAGAATTGTTAGCCTTTTCAGATATCCACAAATTAGTGCAAGAAAGAACGGTACAAATGACTAATAGCATAGTAGAAAATAAGGAGGCAATATTACTAAGAAAAGCTCCATAGAGAAGATCCTTAGGATTGTTCATGAAAGGACCCAACAACATCAATATCTCCATAAATTTCTCAAAGAAAAATTCTTTCACTTGAACTGCATAACTGAATTCACTCCAAAGATGCACTCTCCACACCAAAGCCCTCGCCGCTCGACTCAGGCCCTCACGCTACCGACGATCATGGAACAACAACCATGGGTCTTTGCCATCACGAGAGCGATTAAGGACGGCTGCAGGACAATGGCCAAGAGTATGGGCACGGATCAATCTACCGCAGCCGGCCTCGGGGTAGATTGATCTGTGCCCATACTCTTGGCCGTCATCCTGCTGTCGGCCTTAATCACTCTCGTGATGGCAACGACCCATGGTTCCCGGTCCATGCTCGTCGGCAGCATGAGGGCCTAAGTCGAGCGGCGAGGACTTTGGTGTGGAGAGTGCATCTCTGAAGTGAATTCAGTTATGCAATTCGAGTGAAAGAAATTTTCTTTGAGAAATTCATAGAGATATTGATGCGGCTAGGTCCTTTCATGAACAATCCTAAGAATCTTCTCTGTGGAGCTTTTCTTGGTAAATATTAGACACTACACTTAAATGGTCTAAATTATCACAAAAGTACGTTTTTTTGAGACCACACAAAATGTGTCCATATTTTTGTTTTTTTAAAAAAAATCATCCATGTCACTACAAAACAACACTTCCTATCAACACCGATAGTTTTGATGGCAGCTGGCATTTTTGGCCTAGAAAAATATAAAGTCCCTAGAGGACTTGTCAAATTTTTCATTGTGAATTAATTAATTGTCAGCAATTTGAGCTTGCTTTTGTACATTTAAATCCACTTTTTTCTAAATCTATAAAATTTAACTATCCATTAGTGCTAGTCATACTAAGAAACAAACACAAACGATCGTCCACACTTTCAGCTTGGCATGATTCTCATAACTGAGAAAATCATCGAACTCTAGTCCAAATGCTCTGGATAAATGTATGAGTTCGAGAAGTTGTTACCCTTTCATTTTAAAACCCGGATATCCTTGCATGTTAGAAAGCTATACAATGGTCGATCAACTAAACGTGGTATCATTTCATTTTAAAATCTAGGTATCATTTCCAAATGCGATGGTTGTACAATGGTTGCCTCATCTTAAAACCTCGATATTGTTTCATGTTATAAAGTTATACGACGGTTTATCACCTAAACAAGGTATCATTTCATTTTAAAATCTAGGTATCATTTTCAAACAACATGGTTATAGAGTTATATGTGCGTGACACAGATGCACAGTTACTAGTAAACTATAAGCCCTCTGGGTCCGACTACATTCTTTTAACTGGATTTAATTGATTAGACTATATTTGGGCCAAGGCTTGAAGGTGCACAGTCCACATGAAAGGGGGACCGAACCGGATATACATCCGGTCCATTCAGTGACCCAGATTTAATATTACAGTGTTGTTATGTTGCAATACTTTTGGCACATCACCTGATCACTGAATGAACGAGGCCATCAGATTTTCTATCTGACGGTTGGTAGAGAAATTGATGCATCGGCAGGCTCTTATCACCGTTCACCAAGTGTAACATTTCTACTGTTGCTAGACGGGACCAGGTTCTTCTTTCACATGTTCGCCAGCTGAGTCAGCGACTTGGCTGCTCCTGGCGCTTCACTGTTTTACCAGAACCCACTAATGGTAATTAGTGGATGCACTTTTACGCTCAAAATCTAAGCTTTCACAGAAGTTCTTGCTTTCGGATCACCAACTTTAGACTATGTCGTTATCTGTTCCATCTTTTATATAGAAAAATATGCGCTTTGCCATTCATCCAGAAGAACAACTTGGCATACTTTCGCCTACTTAAATTCCCTACATTTTTCTTAAAATCGAAATTTCCTAGTTTCGTGGAAGTCAAAGCGGAGTACTGGTCAAAGATGGTGTTGTAATACTTTTTTGTAGGATAAAAAGGTCTTTCGTCTCCATCGAGCAAAAGGCTATGGTATCAATTGTAGTATGTAAAGAGAGGTTTTTTATCACAGAAAATAGCCGACGAGGTGAGATGCTACTCATTTTTAAATTGTGTGTATTTACCTTCCACAACTAATATAGAACTCTTCTAACCCTTTTTCTTGTCGTTTCACTTTCATTGAGACTTGAGTGATGTACACCGGTCTAAGTACTCTATCCATTTCAGTTTGCTTGTCATTCTATTTTACTGTAGCAAATTTGATTGTATATTTTAAAAAGAATTTATATATACTTAAAATTTTATATTATTAAATTATCATGAAATATACTTTATTAGTATTTTATATTTTTTAAGTATGTATAAATCTTTTTAAAAAATATATTTAGTCAAATTTACTACAGTGAAAACAGTGACAAGTAAACTGAAATAGAGATATTACTTATTTTAGTGACAAGTAAACTGTAATGCAAATTGTAATTTACTCGGTACTGACAGAGTGACAGATCCCCTGTATCGACACCAGAGAAAAATAGTGTCTACACAAAGCACGTGGATCCAGTCGGCTGAAACAGTAAGGAAATATTTTTATTTTTGCAGCTGGCTTCGGTAGCCAAGCTTTGAAAATTAGCACCAGATCTCTTCAAATCAACATCTGCAGCTAGAATAATCACGCGACAGCTCATACAAGAATAGCTTTACCCAGCCAGGATGCACAATACAGTAGCTTTCAAACTTTGCGATTGCATCCGGACCATACTTTTGAAGTTTGCAGCTAGCATTTGTATACTCGTGCTACTAAGTAGTTTTGAATCACTATTTAGATAGAAGAGTGAATCTTTAATTTACTTTTTAGTTTTAAATTGACCTAATGAAAAAAAAACTTACATCTGAATGATAAGGCACTGTGCGCCCATGCACTATTGATAGCGGAAGTTACTTGCCCTCCCATCGCGATATCTATCCAGCATCTTTCAAAGAAACCACTAGTGACGAAAATACTGAGCATCGGTACGTGTCTCTGTAGCGGGCATGCGTTCGTGTGCATGGACTTGTGCAGCGCACTACGTAGCTAGCACGAATCCCAGCCACTAGATGCGCCGTATGCCCCGATCGATCGGCCCGTCGACGATTACAGGATGCGGCCACGGCAATAAAACCTCGAGTGCTAGTAATAATATAAATGTCTTGATCATGGGTCATCCATCTACTCCAGAGGTAGATCAAAGCACGAGTGCACGACTTCTGTTTCAGCTTCTCCACAGAAAAAATAAAAAGTTTAGAATCGCCGCTGAGCAATATAATAGTCAATGGACTCAAGAAAAAAAAAAAGGCAGAAACTAGGATTAAATCGTGGAGCACAATCTGCCACACAGCTCGTAGTTGATGGCTTCATGCCTAAGTTTGAAACCCCATATTCTCCTTGATCTTTCTCAACTCTTGTTTAGGGAGCGTCTATGCAACACACATTCGCTACCGTTTGATCAGTCGCGCCAACGAGTGCGGCGTGGGGATTCTGCAGTCGCCACGCTGAAGTGCGCGCGCACAGATACCCATCTCTTTGGTCCGCTCAATACAGTTTAAGCACGAAAAGAACCTCCAATTAGTAAATATAAGATATATATGTATAACCAGAAGACGTATCTAAATAGCTAGCCCACGCTATGTCATATGCAAACACGGGTTGTCCATACAACATATACGGCCGGGTCGTCTCAGGCAGAGCAAAGTTGCAGCTTGGCGAGCGAAAACTAGCTAGCCACCCTCCCTTTGCTGGTTCGGTTCTGCACCCTCCCCGTCAGGAGGCGACATGGGAGCTGCAAGCCGCGAGGATGAGTTGGCGAAGAAGATGGAGGCCGGCGCGGACACCGTCGGCCAGAAGCTCGACGCCGGCGCCCTCTTCGTCCTCCAGTCCAAAGGTGCCCACAAACAACTCGGCTTTGCTTCTTCTTCTCACCAGCTTTCTCCCTTCTCTGCTGCATGCCAAGCATATGCTGCATACCAACCAGCGACCGTTTTTGTGTTTTTCTGAGAATGATTAGTGCTAACCAGCCAGTACCAGCTACATGAAGACGAACTCAAAAGGAATACGGTTGCTCACACACCAGCTAGCAATAGAGAAGAGAGACAGAGAAGACGACGATTTAACATATGTACTTTTTATTTTGCTTGATCGCATCATGCTTCGCAAATGATTTGCATATCTGGCGCTAATATACTGGTCTATTAGTGTTTTTGTTTTAGATTGTTAGACACAAAGTGTTCTGATGTGATAGATTTAGTATTATCTTAGTAGTTTAAATATATTTAGATCAATTTGTATTTCAAATATAACCCCTTCGAATTGATCTTTTAGTGAAGCGATGACGGTTCCACCTCTTACTCGAGCACCTGCTGATCAAAAGTTCTTGGAGTGAATGCATGTTTGAATGCTCTAGCAAATCTACCTTTCCAAAAAAGAAAAAACACTGTTTTACTTTTTATTAGAGTTGGATGCGTACCCGGTTGTTTTATTTCTTCGTACCTCACTTTTCCTTTCTCCCCATCCCCTTGCATGGTTGAGTGTTTAGCCGGTCCTTTAGCAACTGAGGAAGAAGAGACAAAACAAGGTGTACTTGCAGTGCTTCTGGATCCCTGCCGATGAATTCTCAGTCCTACATGTGCGCGCCATACTATTTGTCTCCCAAATTAGCCTGGCATCATCACAACTAATCAAACTTGATGCTCCTTAAAATCGCCAGTCTATTTGTGTTTCGTCATGCTGTTGAAGTAGGAGCAACCAGCATTTATTTAGTGAATCAGATAAAATATGGAGGGCGTGGTTTTTATTTTTACGGATCGGATTGGTTTATTTCGGAACTTGATGCGTATACTGATACAGGTCATCACCTCCGTTGACGTAGTATCATGAACGCATATGCACGCACTTGGGATTAGCAATAATTGTAGCAGAAATGGACCGGGAGGTTGGCCGGTATCTGGTAATCATATTTTTTAATACATGTGGTAATCATATTTGATCCACTTCAGAGAGAAAAAAACAAGTGCGGGTAAAGGTTGAGTTGCTTATCGACTATAAGGTATACACTTGACGAAGCAAATTTCTCTTTTAAAAGTCCTTTCTTTTGACCCCCGAGGCCTGGGTACATCTTTTGCTTTACGATTTCGACGAGACGTGACAAGTGATGACGTGCGTATTTGGAAGTTAGGCATTCGCTACATGCACGCGCGGTGGTGTTGTGGTTCACAGCAGACGTACTCGAGCTAGATTCCACGGAAGAACCATTCAAACCACTCTACGCATTCCCTATGACCTTTGAGTGTTGACAGAGTGATCGA
The DNA here is from genome assembly GCF_958298935.1 of Phragmites australis. NCBI lineage: Eukaryota > Viridiplantae > Streptophyta > Magnoliopsida > Poales > Poaceae > Phragmites > Phragmites australis. The sequence goes on along the minus strand of NC_084922.1, from coordinate 45,195,253 downwards.
ACTTTGAATGATCGAGCTACGCTGCAGGGTCATGGCTGCACTGCGGGTACCACCTGACGACGTCGATCGTGGCGCCGCCGCTGCTGAGCCTGCCGTTCGCGTTCGCGGCGCTGGGGTGGTCGGCGGGGATCATCTGCCTCGTCATCGGCGCGGCCGTCACCTTCTACTCGTACAACCTCATCTCGCGCGTCCTGGAGCACCACGCGCAGCAGGGCCGCCGCCAGCTCCGCTTCAGGGACATGGCCACGGACATACTAGGTCAGTGCCTCGTTACATCACAAATTCATTCATGTGTTATAAAGGTGGTTACGAATTAGATGGTGCTCCTGGTTACTCATGGCTTTCTTTGAACAATCGCATCGACTGGTATGATGACGATTAGCTTGGACTAACCATAGCATATGTGTCACTCTCATCGCGTCCATCGGTAGCCTGAATCTACGGGTCCGCAATGTCCATCGTTGAATCATTAGAGAGCATTAGTCGTTGGTGGACGTGCTTAGCGTAGATATTCGTGTTTTTAAGTACAAGTCACTTACGTCCACGTACTCACGTGGATATGTCATATCATATGTTTAAATTAAATTAAAGGTATATCAGGATTAAATCAAAAATATAAATACACATGCCAAGTCTAAGATTCGAAAGTAATTAAACAGTTTTTATCATAAGAATCCTAATCAATTGAGCTATGCTAAATTCATACATAACAAAATGACACACATATGAAGGACTTCAAATTGCACAACTGGGCAATTCGAACGACCCAATTGGCGCTTACAAGAGAATCACGAAGACATTATACGTACCGTTTGTACTATTCGTAGTACCTTTTATTCTGAAGTCAACAGATTTCGGCCAATCAAACAAGCACCGATTAGTTCCCATTTAGCGTCCGAAGCAGGCAGATTGTTTGAACTCATCCCATGATGCTGGTTTGGCCATACGTTGTTGGCCGTTGTTTTTGCTGGGGTTTCAGACTTCAAAATCACGTGGTCAACGACTAGGACATCAGATCGGTCAAAGTAAAGACAAGCGATGTCGCCATAACAGCTTCCAATAATTGAACCTCGTTGCGCCAAATAGAAGAGTCCATCTGCTAGCTAGTGCTCATGTAGATTAGTACTGTTAAAATAGAGAGTAGTTGAGAGATGTTGGAGAGTAGAACTTAAGTATTGATTATTTTCTTCATTGCATTGTAAAGTGTGCAATATATACACATTCAACGGGTGTCGTTTGGAAGACATGAAGCAGTAACTGCCTGCCCTGTCATATGTGGTTGTTGAAACCGATCAATTCGCAACAAGTACTACCACTACTACTACAGGTAGTAGCCAGGACGTGGCAAACAGAGAAAAGCTTAAGATGTCAAGAGGACAGGACACGTTATGCGTGCAGCACCTCTGAAAACTGTAGGCCAAGGCCCAAGTCTGACAAATTTGTCTGGGGTCGTCAGAAACGTACGACTCCATATGACCAGATCTGCAAATGCATGCCCGTCCAACTCGCATGAAACTTGCAAGGAAGAATGCCACTAAATAACTTTCACGTTTTTTATATGTTATTATTGTATTGAGATTATTTTCAACCGATACTTAAAAATTTATTTTCTATAATACTATTATAGTATCCTTAAATTTTTTCTATCTTCAGCAGATACCTTATTTTCTACCTTCTATTATTCTCGTCCTCTCTCTGAATCAACAGGCATACACTACGAACAGTAATACGTATCTTTATTTTTATCGGCAAATTTTCTGTTCTCCTGAATCACTGTAATCGGCGATATGCGCTTTAGATCAGCAATTCCTGTTTGATACAGTGTTTTGCCGATTGAATAACGATTCTGCTCGAGCTGGCCTAATAGGATGTGATTATAATGAATGATATATTAGAGATTAGATAGTTATTCGGTGGTTTTAAGGAAAAACTAGCACTGACTTGCTAATTTCTCAAACCTGAAAGCCTCAATGATGCAAAAGCATTGTTGGTGTGGTGGTAGATTCGTGAGTGCATGATTCTAACTAGTAGGATTCAAATCCTAATGTGTATTTATTTATATGTTTTATGAGTTTAATAGCTATGTATATCTCTAGTCAGTGTAGAGCCTAAAAGTTATACTTTTTTTTTTATCTAAAAAGACAAGACGATTGACTAGTCAGATACGCAGTTTCGCATACGTGTTGGGAATCATTTTGAAAAAAAAAACGTGTTGGGAAAAAAATCACCAATCACCGTGCATCTTAGAGCAAAGTCTTGTGATGATCACACATTCACACTGAGGCAAGAACAAGAACCAAGCAAAGCACTCAAAAGTGCGACATCCTTACGAGAAACGAGATGTCTGCTAAACAAACACAGACATCTCTGTACATAAGTATATTAAAATTCAAACGAGATGTCTGCTAAACAAACACAGATATCTCTGTACATAAGTATGTTAAAATTCATTAATCCCTTCTCTGATCCCTCATAATTTTGATCGTGCTGAACCTGAAGGGTCTGGATGGGGACGATACTACATCGGCCCGATCCAATTCCTGGTGTGCTTCGGAGCAGTTGTTGCTTCCACTCTTCTGGCCGGCCAAAGCATGAAGGTACTGCCTGATTGTCAACCCTGGAATCTTGATGAACAATGCATATACATGTTCTAATCATGCATCATCTACATGTGGATTCCCATTTGCAGGCTATCTACCTGATTGCCAACCATGGCGGCACGATCAAGCTGTACGTGTTCGTGGTCATCTTCGGCGTCTTCATGATGATCCTAGCGCAGCTGCCGTCGTTCCACTCGCTCCGGCATGTCAGCCTCATCTCCCTGATGCTGTGCCTCGCCTACAGCTTCTGCGCCGTCGCCGGCTGCATCTACCTAGGTACCCCATTTCCGAGTCGACGGAGTCGTCCCTGTCTTACATAACAGTAGGCAATGCAATGCCACGGCCAGCATGTCAGCTAAAAAAACTTCCACTGATGATTAATGGGTGCTACAATGCAACATGACAGGAACCTCCGATCGGGCGCCGCCGAAGGACTACTCGATCACGGGTGACACCACGAACCGTGTGTTTGGTGTGTTCAACGCCATCGCCGTCATCGCCACCACATATGGCAACGGCATCATCCCTGAGATTCAGGTAAACAGATCATCAGAAGCTCTGAATCAAATCTAGTCACTAACCAAACATGGAAAATAACGGTTAAACTCACAATATCGCTGTTACAATTTTGCATTGTGTATCAGGCAACGGTGGCGGCGCCGGTGATGGGGAAGATGTTCAAGGGACTGTGCCTGTGCTACGTCGTGGTGGTGACGACATTCTTCAGCGTGGCCATCTCGGGGTACTGGGCGTTCGGCAACCAGTCACAGGGCACCCTGCTAAGCAACTTCATGGTGGACGGCAAGGCCGTGATCCCCGAGTGGCTCCTGCTCATCACCGAGCTCTTCACGCTGCTGCAGCTCTCGGCGGTGGCCGTGGTGTACCTGCAGCCGACGAACGAGGTCCTGGAGGGCCTCTTCTCGGACCCCAAACAGGGGCAGTACGCGGCGCGGAACGTGGTGCCTCGGGTCGTGTCCCGCACCGCCGCGGTCGCGGTCGCCACTACCATCGCGGCCATGGTGCCCTTCTTCGGGGACATGAACGCGCTCATCGGCGCGTTCGGGTTCCTGCCGCTGGACTTCGCCGTGCCGGCGGTGTTCTACAACGTCACGTTCAAGCCGTCCAAGAAGGGGGTCGTGTTCTGGCTGAACACGACCATGGCCGTCGTGTTCTCCGCGCTCGCGGTGATCGCGTCCGTCGCGGCGGTGCGGCAGATCGCGATGGACGCCAGAACGTACAAGCTTTTCGCGAACGTGTGAGCAGGCTTGCACCTGGGAAGCGCGCCGCTGCAGCAGAGCAAACTTGCATGCCACTGATGCAGCTGTTAGCCAGCAGATGTAATTCACGGGCGTTTTGTATAAGGTTTACGATGGATTGCCGTATCCGAGATGTCTTTGCCTAGTTTCGTTCCAAAAAATGCGAGCAAGTTAAGCAACCGCGGACAGGAATGGGAATCAACAATTGCTCTGCTCATCGGTACTATATTGTTTGTAGACAGGAAGAGAGTTGCAAAACGTACTGTTTTCTCTCGGCAAGATCATGACAAGTGAACCATTACCACATCATGCCATGTCGATAGATAGCCCAAGTGCCCACTCCATTTTTCTGCATCACTACAAATGCAACGATGCTGCTGCCATGTGAAGAGGACGAAGCCATTCGTGTTCACATGATGTGGGAGAGCTCATTCAAGATGGGCGACAGGAACAACGGTAGGCCGTAGGCGATCGTTTAGTTTGAAGGCGGAAACACGGGATACGTAACCCAAGAAGATTGACGGAAGACATAAAAAGCGCAACCGCACATCGAATGCATGCTTCCCGTGTCAGTCCGAGACTCCGACCTGATCCCGAAGACCCGAACCCACCGGCCAGGCCTCTCGCTCGCACTCCGCCGCCAAAAGCTTCGTTCGATCGAGCAGCCTCGATGCGGCCGGCCCGTACTCCGGCACCAGCGGGGCGCGGGGGACGGGCGCTCTACGAGCTGTACAGGGCGGCGAGCCGAGCGGCGGCTCCAGCGGTGCTTTTGTTTCGGCGGCTGCGCGGCCTGGAGCACCCGTCGCGGTGGCCGGAGCGGCTGGGCCGGCCGTCGGCGGCGCGGCCCCGGCCAGGCTCTCCGCTCGTGTGGTTCCACGCCGTGTCCCTCGGGGAGGGAATGTCCGCGCTCCCCGTCGTCCGCCACTGCGCCCGCCTCCATCCCGGCCTCCCCGTGCTCTTCACCACCACCACTCTCTCCTCCTTGTAAGAGCCCGTTCACAATTGCGAATGACATTTTTTAAAATCGATGTTGTGTGATCGTCCACTGAATAAAGTTGTTTGGGCTTGGATGCAGTGAAGTCATCAAAAACTTGCTCCCCGATGGTGTCATATATCAGGTGCGTTTGCACTTTGCCCGCCTAGCTTCAGAGCCTTGTGGCTATGCTGGAGTTTGTTTAGTGTGCATTATGTTTCCTTTTTAACTCCTATTTGCTATTTTGAACTGGATTGGCTTTGTTCATCTGTTTCTGCTTCTCCATGGCTGATTAATTCTGCTTGATAATGGTTAGTAGTAATTTTTTGGTTGTCTGTTTCAAAAAAGGATAATGATAGAATTGTATTACTTAAACTTTACATGATTATTTACTTAACTCCGATTGTTAGGTTGTAATACTTGACAATTTGGAGTAAAATATAGTTTGTTTTTAGATGCTTGATAGACTGTCTTGACTCTTAAAGTAGGATTCCGGGAATCTACATTGGATGTAGCTTCCTGTGCAATTTTGCTTATTATGCTTTTTCTCCCTTCCAATGTCACCTCTTTTTGTGTGTGTAGTTTGCTCCTCTCGACTGTCCTGATGCTATAGAAAGTTTTATTGGATACTGGAAGCCAAGTTTGATACTTCTTATGGAAAGTGAACTCTGGCCAAACCTTATTTTGTCTGCAGCAGAGAGAGGGGTGAGTGTCTTTCTCGTAATTCCGGAGCATGACTAGTTCTCTCTTCATGATCGTGCCCATTTTCTAGTCTAGAGATTGAATTTCCTTTTCTTTATTTACCAGCATGCATGAGCAGACTTATTGCCTTTGTTGTTTATATTATTGCTGCTGCATCACGCTCTAGCTAATTATCTCTTGTGAATTACCTGCTTATTTTCAGATTGCAGTGGTTCTTTTAAATGCACGCATGTCATTGAAGTCTTTCAATCATTGGTCCTTGCCTCTAGGGTTGCCGTTAGTCTCTCTGATGCTCTCTAAACTATCACTTATTGTCCCATTGGTAAGTAGCGATGATAGTTCAGACCTTATTTTGATGTACCGCTATTACTGCTGTTATCATTCATCTCTATTTGTTGCAGAGTACTACTCAGGCTATTCGTTATCAGTTGCTACATACACCACCAGGGATCATCCACTTTGCCGGCGATTTAAAATATGGTACGCTCATTTCTTTTCTCTAGTCTTTTCTTAGAATACATTTGGAGTGAACCTACGAGTTCTGTTGTTCTAAAGGTTGTCTTGGGAGCTTGAAAGATAACTAGGTTTACAAATCAAATGATTTATAGAGAGATTCATGTGATTTACATAGCTGTTGGTGATGTTGATGCTGGGGACAATGAGGTAAATACAATAAAAGATCTTCAGAAGCAGTTCAGAAATAGGCTCCTCTGGATGGCAGCTTCTATTCACAGAGGCGAAGAAGAAGGTTAGCATCCATGATGTGCACCTAATCCATGAAATGCACCATATTGTATCAGTGCCCTTCCATTGAGCTGTATAAAGAATTAAAACTACATATGTGATTGTGTGAAATGTAATAAGATTCCACATGTTCATAGTAATGGTTACTGCCGCTATCCTAACGTCTTTGTTGACCTCTCTACAGTCTCCAAGAACAGCTTTGACCACTACCTTCTACAACAATTTGTTGCTAAAAATGCTGTTAGAATCTAATGCCAAGAAAATACTTTTCAGTGGCAAATCTACTCATGTCATTTCATACGGCCAATCTAAGGGTCAGAGTTGAAAGTTTGACTTATGCTTACATTTTGGAACAGAGGGTAGACAAAATAATTATCATTGTAAGTTATCATATTAATGGAGTATTTCTTTATGATACCGAGGAATGCAGAGTCAAAGGATGCTTCTAACACCCTCCAGTTTGCCCAAAAAAAAAAAACCTTACTAAATCGTCTTTGTTTTAAAGAGTTGCCTTTGCCCTAATTTCTGTCTTGTAGTTTCTTTTGATTGATCTGTGTCATATCGTTCATTTGACTACTATTCTGGTAGTATGCTGATCAGGAAAGAAAAGGACATGACTTGCAAATCCTGGCTTTACAAAAGTGTATCTCGACTTCCATTCATCCTTTTCACTAGGAGGAATTGCATTCCTAGCTTATTATGCTTGTGTTCTTGACATAAAGAAAAAGATTTTCACAAGCCACATTGACATTTTTTCCTTTTATTTTTCAGTCATTCTCCGGGTTCATGATGAGTTAATCAAGTTGTATCCCACCCTCCTCCTAATTCTTGTGCCAAGACATCCTCAAGATAGCAATAATTTTTCCTTAGTATGTTAATGGTGCCTTTCTTACCCTTTTTAATTTGCTCTGTTTAGTTTTTGAGACATTAGTAATTTGACTACTTATTTCTTTCCAGTATTTTAATATCATATCTTGTTGGATACCCAAAAGGCAAATCAATTATGTACACAAAAGAAATTATGGAGTAACTGACTTTAGCAGTTTAGTGTGTAAAACTAAAATTTACAGGAATAACGGAATCGACTGTTGCCTACTACCCTAACATTTTGACAGATTTGTTGGCTCAAAGACAATATCACGCAATTTTAGGTTAACAGGGAAAATCTTTCTGGTTTGAGATGCCATTTGTTTGCTAGTAGAAATATCTGAGCCTTATCTTTCTATATGTTGTTGAAGGCACTGAAGAAACGGAAGGTCAATTTTGTGCTAAGGTCAACAAGGGAAGTGGTGTCTTCAAACACTAGGATATACATGGTTGATACATTAGGTTTGTGATTCTCTCATTCTGAAAGCTTGCGTGCTCTTGCTGCATAAATCATGTATATCCTTTTGAACTATTAGTTAATGGCAGATAATTACATGGAAAGCAGGGGAATTAAGAATGCTCTACAGAGTCACCCCATTAGCAGTTATTGGCGGTTCATTTTTGCCTGGCTTAGCTGGCCATAATATTTCTGAGGCTGCTGCGGCTGGTTGTGCGGTAATGACTGGTAAGTCAGACATATCTACCTACATTGATTTATTGCCACTTCTTTGACAAAATTCGCGATATATCTAAACTTTCATCATTGTTCAACAAGATAAATTTTCATGAATTGCACTCTGGCTTTCAGGTCCTCATGTTGGACACTTCAACCATATGCTGGTCGAAATGTGCCAAATAAATCCTTTAGCTGTCAAGCAGGTAACAAGTTCTTTTATGCTTTATTTCTAGCTAAACAAGATATCATTTTGTGACTATGGCACGCCATTTGCATTCTATATTTGGTCACTTGCTCCTCCATAGAAGTAATCAGGCGAGATCGGTCATTTAGTGAGTGATTTTTGTCTCGGACTTGCCTCTTTTCCTATTACTTACTGAAATTAGTTGGGCATGGAGCAGGGGGAATTGGCCCCTAAAATTCTCTCACAGACTGCTCTTTGAACAGAAGTCTGGGTGATGTGTCCTTACTGGGAGGATGGGTTCTTTTCTTCTTCTTTTTTGGTTCCTACAAGTCTTTCTTTCGTTCTATAAAATGGATTGATGCCAATGATGTTTCCAGGTGACCGGAGAATTCGAACTTCGACAGACGCTAACAAAACTTCTTTGTGATTCCAAAGATCTGGGAGCACGTCAAAGAGCTGCAAAAGATGCATTTTCCATTATGTCGGATGGAGTTGTGAACCGTGTATGGAATTTAGTTTGTAGGTTCACTATTGACTTCCAAACAGGCATATGGAATAGTTGATTGAGCTCTTCTTGTAGTATCCGCGGTATGCTCGTGGAACCAAATGTTTCCTGAAAGTGAGATAGTCTGGTCATCACCATTTAATACATTGACAGCTGCCAATTTATTGCAGGGTCTGCGTGAGTCAAGGTGTCCAAATGGGTCGGCATGAGGCATGGCATTTTGGCCCAGCCCAAGCACGACATGGTGGGGAACGGGCCGGGTCAGCATGGCACGGTGGGTGGGTTGTGCCTGGGTTGGAGGTGCGGCGTGCTGGTCCACACGGTCCGATTAAATTTTTTATTTTTTAAGAATATATATAATTTATTTAGAGGTAACATCACATATAAATTGTGATGTAGTGATAGTGCACTTTACTCCCGAGCACAAGGTCGCGGATTCGATTATGAATGTCACCTATTTTTGACGTGGTAATAGGCTAACAGGTCAAGAAAATTTATCGAGCCTACCATGTCATGGGCTGGTATGGCACGGCCCGATCATAAGTGGATTGTGTCTAGGCCTAAAGTTTGGTATGCGGGTTGGCATGGTATGGCCTGCTTGTCTAACGGACCTAAACAGGTCGTGCCTAGCTGGGTCTGGGTCATGCCGTGATGGGCGGCCCAGTTGGATACCTCTGTGCTTGAGGATTGAGAATGCACAGGAAGACCACTGCACCGGTTAGTGAGTTGCTGGTGAGTGGTGACAAAAGACACGAATCTCATATTACACTCACATGAAACAAAAGTATCTCCATTTAATCTAATCTCTCTTTTTGACAAATTCTGCTGGGCTGCCTGTTTTCTTGTGGCGTGGGTGATATCTTGCAATTCTCTAGCGCCAGCTGCCATGGCTGATGTTTTGTATAATGTATGGGTTGATCCATTGGAAAATCACGGTTGCAGAAATTTCTAGAGCAAAGCCTATTTTAGTGTTAGATGTCAACCAGTTAACTGCATATGATTTATCAGGCGTGTTATGCGTGATTGATGTCCTTTCCTGTTTTGTCAAAGTATTTAAGAATTTCAGAATAAAAGAAAGTGAAAATGACACCATTCATAGATTGCCATGTGCAGTTTGCAAATTGGCACGAGGAAGCTCTTCCACCTTCCTACTTCTGTCATATGATGCACCAATGCACGATAAGTGTTTTAACTGCATGTAAAGAAAATAACAAAGGTAATTTTTCCTTAATATGAAGCAACTTCTTACATGAAACGGCAATGCTCCCGCCTTGAGTTAAAAAAAAGACAAGTCGTTTGGCGCAGTATGAGTAGCGGTTGATTTGAGGCTTTGGTGCTGGAGAAGTTGAGCCGAGAAGACCCAACGCCAAGAGGCCCAAAACGAGAGCTCCCATGCTGTTATCCCACTCCCCAGCTGCTACCTGTCAGCTACTCGCTCCCTCCCGTCGCACGCGCCTCCTGGTACCATGCCCGCGCGCCGGCGCCAACCCGGCGGCGGCGGCCGAGGTTGCGCTCCTCCCGGGCGGGCTGCGTGCAGAGTCGCTGCCGCGGCACGTGGCGGTGGTGATGGACGGGAACGCGCGGTGGGCGCGCGCGCGCGGGCTGCCGTCGGCGGCCGGGCACTAGGGCGGGCGGCGCGCGCTGGAGGAGACGGTGCGGCTCTCCCGCGCCTGGGGCGTCCGCGCGCTCACCGCCTTCGCCTTCTCCCACGAGAACTGGAGCCGGCCAAAGGCACGACCCCCGCCCACACCCGCGCGCACTCCATTATCTCCTTTGCCTTCGACTTCGATGAGCTTGACGGTTCTTTCCTTCTTGGAATCCGCAGGTGGAGGTGGACTTCTTGATGGGGCTGTTTGAGCAGGTGATCCACGACAGTGTCGCTGAGTTCTTGAGGTACGCACTGCCAATTAGTAGCCTCACACAAGTTATCTACTGGCACTTCAAAGATAAGATGCACTGACGCAGTCATGCAGATGCATTCAAACACTAGGCTTTATGGAACTGGCACTGACCTCTCCAATAATTTACTAGAATTATACCACGTACACCACCACTTATCCTAGATATAATATTGATAGCCAAATGAGGGTGTATGATTTCTGTTCTTTACAGGGAAGGAATTCGGCTACGTGTAATCGGCGACTCCTCCAGATTACCGGTTTCCCTACAGAAGATCTCAAGAGAAGCCGAGGAGGCCACGAAGGACAACTCACAGCTCGATCTGACACTGGCAATCAGCTACAGCGGGCGAAGGGACATAGTTCAAGCATGTCGCAATCTCGCGCAGAAGGTGCACGGCAAGCTGCTCAGGCCGGAGGACATCGACGAGTCTCTGTTCGCCGACGAGCTCGAGACGAGCCCCGCCGGCGAGTTCCCGTACCCCGACCTGCTCATCAGGACCAGCGGCGAGCTGAGGCTGAGCAACTTCCTGCTGTGGCAATCGGCGTACTCGGAGCTCTTCTTCACGGACACGTTGTGGCCTGATTTCGGGGAGGCCGACTACCTCGAGGCGCTGGTCTCTTTCCAGAGCAGAGACAGGCGGTTCGGTGTAAGGAAATTGTAGCGGCCTGCCATGAGGAAGGCGTGCTTGAACGGTCAATAGCAGGTAAGCATTGGTCAGTGGAGCATGACGAGTTTGGGACTCATGGCATTTGCATGGCGCGGTTGTGTTTGTTACGACTTACAAATGGAACTTTGGTTTTCTGCAGGATGTCGATCAAGATGCAGAGAAGATTACATTGTGGAGGGGAGAAAAGGCATAGGAGATATCTTTTTTTTCCCCCAACGAAGGAGATATCCATTATATAGTGGAGGTCTGCACTCTGCAGTCGATTCTTTTTTTCATGTAGGAGAGAAACGGTAGATTGAACAGTTAATGCTATCAGACAGCTGTTGGAGGAGGAGCAGCAGTAAGATTCTGTATTTGATCCATGAAAATCCAGTGAAAAGGAGTACGAGATTGGCTGATTACAGTCATGTTCTTCGCTGCAGTGATTTGTTCACTGTACGGTAGTGTAACGGCTAGATATCATGACGTGAACATGAGAATTTCGGAGTTATATAGGGTAACTTCATGTGGTCTCAGATCTTTTGCATTTTAGATCCTGTACCTTTTTATTTATTCGAGAATAGTATAGATCTTCGTTTGTTTGGTTGATCGAATGTGAGATCGTATGAGTGGATGTAAGAGTTAAGATTATGATTGATTGCTTGTATAAAAATAATTTTATAATACTAACAAGTGAATTTGTCTGTATGAGAAGATATATGGGTTTATATTTGTTCGAATCGAGTTTTCCTCTTAGATCAGACTATAGGCGTACATTTATATCCATCTAGTTAAGTTAGAACAATATATATGAATAATCAAACATATTTTTCTGATTGCTAAGGATTATCGATCTCTACTATTAATCAATCAATCTAATGGATTGTATATGTCTGGAAGCCAATAGGCGTATGTGTTATTGATGGACGGTGGACGGATGGACATGAGCCATGAGCCCACGAGGTTACAGGGATCGAGTCCACGTGGACACGGTTCCACCATTGACTTTTATGCTTTGCTACTGTGCTAAGGATTATCGACCTTATGGCCCTTAACAATTTTAGTAAATCTTAATCGTTGTTTTCTATCCGATGGCCACGAATTTATTGCACGAAACAAGAATACTTCACCCCGTAGCCCGTAGGAGAGGGCAGGGCAGGGCTGGATAAGGAGTGCTAAGAAATTGAACCGCCACAATCTGCCGTTGTATATAAAACTTTTTTTAACCGAACTTTGTCTCATCTTTTTATCCACTTTCTAAGTCCACTCATAAATCACATGCGATTCAGATAATCCCATACAGGCAGAGCCATGGCCCCCATGTACCAAATCAGAGGAAAACCGGCATGGTATCGGTGCCCCACGCGGCGCACCTAGCCAGATGCCACACCGAGACACGGTCGCTGACGCACGACCCCGGCCCGGTTCGGCACGCGACCTGGTCCGCCCGTCCGCAGCCAGACTGGAGACCGGACCGAACAAACAGAGCCATCCGCCCCCTCCCTGACCACTCCCCGCCCCCAGAAATTCTATATAAGCGCACCCAAGCCCCCCCTGGCGCAGCCCCCTTCCCTGCCTCCCCCCTTTCCTTACCAAAACCCACGGCTCCGCGTCCGCCGAAGCGGGAGGCGGGCACGGCACCCTCGCCCCCGCGCGCGGCGCGAATTAACACCCCCTCCCCTCCCTTCCCTCTCCTCTCACTCCTCCGATTCGCCACACCGCGATGGCCGCGCCTCGCCCTCCGCCGCTGGCGGCCCTGGGAGGCGGGGGCGGCGGTGGCGGTGCCGCCCCCGCCGTCGGAGCGCCCGCTGGGGTCTCCATGCGGATGTTCCACGGCGACGTGTTCCTCGGGGAGGCGGAGGTGTTCCCGATGAAGCAGGGGCCCGAGGGGGGCCTCCCTTTCCCGAGCAACGAGATCCGCATCAGTCACCTCTCGCCGGCGAGCGAGAGGTGCCCGCCGCTCGCCATCCTTCAGACCATCGCGCCCTTCTCCGTGCGATGCAAGCTTCAGGCCAAGGCGATACCTCCGCACCCAAGCCTCCAGTGCCTGTACCTCACTTGCTTCAACGAGTACAAGGTTTGCCCCCAATTTTTGAACAACACCATATAGGTGCCTTTTTGGCTTGATGTGAATATAGCTACCACGCGCATTTAAAATAGAAGCGAAACAAGTAGCTTGCTGGGACTACTTAGGAGTTTCTATCCGCGGTAGTTGTAATTGTGAAACAATCGCCAGGATTTGGAGCATTTTGCACATTTCATCGTGGGTCTTTCATTTGTTGAGAGTTTGGTGTTGTTAGATTCAGGGGATGTTTTCTCTTGATTGAACTTTTGTCAGGACACAAGTAAACATTTCTTTTTTTGTCTCATTTGGTTGTGTAGAGCGCAGTAGTAGTGGTTGGAGATGAGGAGCTGCACCTTGTGGCAATGCCGACCAGGGCAGAGAAAGTGCCATGCTTCTGGTGCTGCTCTGCACGCGCTGGGCTCTATGCAGCGTCAGTTGGGATGCTCAACCTGCGCTGCCTTGCCATTGTGTTTGATCTTGATGAGACCCTCATTGTTGCGAACACAATGAAGTCCTTTGAGGACCGGATTGAGGTGCTTTCCCGCAGGATGGATGTTGAGGATGATCCTGTCAGAGTAGCAGGGATGTCTGCAGAAATCAAGCGGTACATTGAGGACAAGGAGCTGCTCAAGGAGTTCATTGACATGGATACTGTTACAGACAATGGCAGAATCGTTGGAACCCAGAAGGAGGAGGTTCAACCTCTCTCTGCTGGCCAGGAGCGTGTTCTCCGTCCTGTTATCAGGCTGCCTGAAAGGAATGCAATTTTGACTCGCATCAATCCAGAGGTATGATGCACTCGGCCTTAGTGGAATGAATTCTGCTTCTCCTTTAAACATACCCCTTTAGATTGTTGTTCTTTTTAGAGTTTAGAATTTCATAGACTTGTTGGTTTTTTGGGTGCAATTTAGCCACAAGTACATACTAGTTGCACTGCTTGTGTGACATGATTTATTGAACCTACTAAGTTCTCTGGACTGTATATTAACTCAACATAAGTTCTTGCTGTTACTCTTATATTTGGAATGTTTCAGAATTCGGTATCTAGAGATTTAATTCGTTTACTTATCTTACTGTTTTGTGATTAGTTTACCTTGTTGGGATGATTATTTTAATATCTTTTACCCATTTTCACGTTATATTCTATTCAGATTCGCGATACCAGTGTTTTTGTAAAACTAAGGCCTGCTTGGGAGGATTTGAGAAGTTACCTAACTGCCAAGGGACGCAAAAGGTTTGAGGTCTACGTATGTACTATGGCTGAGAGAGACTATGCTCTTGAGATGTGGAGACTTCTTGATCCAGAAGGCAACTTGATAAGTTCGCAGCAGATTTCAGAACGTGTAGTATGTGTGAAGTCAGGCAAGTCATGTTCACAAGATTTCGAAGGATCAATTCTTTTTCAACTATTGCGCAATGCTTTCCTGTCTCAAAATTGTTTATTTATCTTCACACTTTACGGACCACACCTCGCTATTGTAAACTATCTATTTCAAACGTTCTATCTCATCCATTGCTTTCGTAATACAACAATGCTTTCCTTTAGTTGGTACTGAATTTCATTCATACCCTTATAAATAAGATAATTAGCTCCATTCATTTAAACTGCATTGTTTGTATTCCTAAAATGCCCTTTTCCCAGTGGAACTACTGGAATATTTTTGAGAAATATAAGGGAGTAAATGAGAAATAGCATATTGAAATTGTTTGGATGGAGCCGTGAAACTGTAAACTTCCCATCACTTAGGTCTTTGGGTTTGACCTCAAGCCATGTTGCTCCAGAATTTTTCCATCTTAACCATCTATTGTATCCCTTCACTCTATTGCATGACAGGTTTCAAAAAGTCTCTGCTGAATGTTTTTCGAGATCGAGGATGCCATCCAAAGATGGCCATGGTCATTGATGATCGGCTTCAAGTTTGGGATGATAAAGATCAGCCTAGAGTTCATGTTGTCCCTGCATATTCTCCATACTATGCCCCACAAGCTGAGGTACTTATTTGTTCTATTACTTCTTTATATATATCTTTTGTCGAGCATCTGGCCATTCTGGAGTCATGTGTATTTGCTACAACTAATGTAGATGGCAAATGCTGTTCCGGTGCTTTGTGTTGCAAGGAATGTTGCTTGCAATGTTCGTGGTGGCTTTTTCAGGTTGGTAATAAAGATACTGTGCTGAAATTTCTGTGATTAATGATATCTTGCTTACTGCTTCTATTTTTGTCCCGTTTTGATAATTTCTTTCAGAGAATTTGATGAAAATCTATTAAGGAAAGTGTTTGAACTAGTGTATGAAAATGAGTTATTGGATCTTCCATATGCTCCAGATGTTGGTGACTACTTAGTCTGTGAGGTAGTAATGTTCTTGTTAACATAATGTTATACCTATAGTTTATTTTGTGAAACTTTATGTTACCTGCCAATTTTTCACAGGATACTAATTTTATACCGAGCAATAAAGATGTTGCCCCTGTACCTGAGGGCATGGGAGGAGCTGAAGTGGAGAAGAGATTGAATGGGCTGGTGATTTTCATCTCCTCTTGCTGCTTGGGTTGATTCTTAGGGAATCATTTTATAGCCTTTTTAACTAGAGGATACATACTAATGATGCCCTATTTGCTGCGGAGTCTAGCACTATTATATGGCATCATATCGTTGCTTTCACGCACCTTGCTTTTAGTCATTTATAACTATCTACCTTTTCGCAACAATATTTCTCAAAATGTACCAAACTGGTCCTACTTTGGCTTGGTATTGGATCTACTCCTCTATCAAAATTTCCAAGCACTCAAGCCTGGTCACTTGACTAGTGGATTGTGATTAATCTCTTCTCGTCTGAAATAAACTTTAAGATGATGAGCATGTAATAATGTTCCTTATTTCAGTCATATCTGGGAGACCAAAGGGAAGGACGACAAGTATCATCCTCAACCCGTTCATCATATACATCTTATCCATTTGGTGAGCTAACTTTGGGCTTATCTTTTCTGGCATTTCTCGTTACCTTGTGTATTTATTTATCAGTTCACCATTTTTCATTGTTAGGATTGTTGTGTTAACTTGTCATGGGATTTTCTCTGCCATTTTTTCTGTTAAAAAGATTGCTGTCCTGTAACGCAGCAGCATCAACATAATGCTTCCAGAACCTAATCTCGTATCAATAGTTATCCTTGGTTATCTTTAATCAAAATCATTTGACGTGAGAAGAAATTTTCTTGTCCAGTGCTCAATAGAATATTGTAATTAGTTCACATTTACTTAATATTAAGAGTAAATTTCACAAAACTACAACTATTTGTACCATTGTAACACATAACTACAACTTTTGAAGTATATTTCACAAAACTACAACTACTTCGACCTTTGGTAACAAGAAACTACAACTTTTTGGCCTGGTTCATCCTGTCAGCCACACATGTGCCACATGGCTTGGTCCCACCCGTCAACCACACATGTGCCAAAAAGTTGTAGTTTCTTGTTATCAAGGGTCGAAGTAGTTGTAGTTTTGTGAAATAGATTTCAAAAGTTGTAATTCTGTGTTACAATGGTACAAATAATTGTTGTGAAATTTACTCTAATATTAATGGTGTGACCTCTCTTCTCACTTCATCATGTTTCAAGCATATATGAAGGAACGGTGCTGCTCTTTCATTGATACCCCTGATTTGTTATGCACTTTCCAAGCAGTATTAGTACCTAAATTCAAGGTTGCCCAGATCTCGGTCCGTGTTTTAGGATCTCATGATTCTACTATGCTATCAGACCTCTAGTCCTGACTGTCAGACCTTAATCAGGTTGTATCGTATAAGTTAGTCGTTCAGACCCTAACAATGCTTAGAATATGTTCCTGCCTACGATTCTGATTCTGACAAACTTGCCTTAATTCATTGCATATATTCGGTAAGTATTGACAGTTGATGTTTTAAGTAATCAGCAACAAACTTTGGTCTAGATAACGAGGAAATGACAATCTGAGGCACTGCAGGAGATAGGGATATCGTATGTTCTTGATAATGCCAACCTGAATGTATTCCTGCCTAGGATTCTTATCCTGATAACATTGTCTGGACGGCTGGACTGGCTTGTTGCATATGTTGTATAAGAACCAACATCTGGTTCTTCAAGTAACCAATTTGAACCTTTGGTCTAGATGATGAAGGAATGGCAATCCGAAGAACTGGAGGAGGTAGGAATATCCAGCCCAATGGGGGCTCACTGGCAATAACCCCCTCAGTATTTGTCACGGTGTTACAAGAAATTGCACGACTATGTGACTCCAAGGTATTCTGACACCTTATTGTTTCATATTATCAATGCTTTCCTGTTCGACCTTAAAGTCATCCACTAATCCCCAACTCTTTTCATTCAGGTGGAATTCAGAACTACTGTAAGCAATGGGAAAAGTATGCAATTTTCTGTGGAGGTTGGTATTTTGATGACTCATCACATTGTTTATACCATATTCTCTTGTTAACAACCTGGGATGAACTTCAGATTACCTCAAACATCCATTTAGAATTGAAGGAGCTCTATTACCTTAACCTACTGAATGCATGTCAACTGCAACACTTCCATTGGTTTTGTTTTGTGGTGACTGATAAAATCTTTCTTGCTGGACAATAATCAAAGAACTTAACTGTCTATGGATACTCTAGATTTCACCTCACTTAAAGTTGCTCTGGATTAGCTTTATCTGCTTTCTTAGTTATGCATATTTAGGTTTATATAGCAATACTGCAACATTCCTGCTTATTTATTTCATCATCACCTTAGTTATATGTGGTGTTCTAGGTTCTGTTTAGTAATGAAAAAATTGGAATCGGCATTGGAAAAACAAGAGATGAAGCCCAAGTACAAGCTGCTGAAAAGGCACTCCAAAATTTGGAGAGTGAGTATATATTCTTTCCAGGCTTGAATTTATTTTTTGAGCCAAAAGCAGTCGGTTGCATTTATTTTGTTTGCGTTCATTCAAGGTATCATCATCCATAACAATGCAAGAATCATTGTAATTTCTGCTAACTTTTGCTTCATTTTACTCTACTCTTGCTATGTTCTAAAACAAGTTCTACTTTTATTATTGCAATAGAGTAGACCTGAGCAAGTAAATACCCTGGAAGCCCAAAAATGCTTTCATGTGGTTTTATGGAAAGCATCATTTAAGGGTTGTTAGATTATTTACCCCGGTATGCATGCTGGAGTATGATTTGTAAATGTTGTACTATCATAGCTTCGTATGCTGTTTGATGCAATGAACACTTGAACAGCTTTTGGATCTTGGCTTATCCATCTAATTGTTGTAATGTGTCAACTGATAATGTTCATCAGACTATCTGTAAGAACATAACAAGATCTTATTAACTCATGCCCAACTAGTATTTAGGTTCATTTTCTTTACGTGACACAAAACTATCGGAAGAAAAGATAGCAGCTGACCTACGAAGACCTAAATAGCGCAATATATTTTAAAGTAATCCTTCACTATTGAGCTATCAATATCATTCTAGTGACCATTCTGGTTTCACTATTTCAATATCATTTACATAGATGTTCTCGCTGAGTGATTTGGAAATACTGCTCCAGTCAATTACTTCTGGAGATTTTTTTATCATTTAATCTTTTCACAAAGCTTGTGGCTAGATTTCTCTTAGAGACAATTAAGCATTCTTTAACAGTATGTTGTATGCACTGATTGAGGTGTTTTCAGCTTTGCATTAGATTTGTATAAAAATTCGCAGTAACAAGTATACTTACTTTTGGTCACTTCTTTCCTAATTATTCTTGTTAAAAAAAACTCGGTGGCTAGAATTTTCTGTGCCTTAATACTTTTTAATGGATTGACTTGCAGGCAGTTACTTGGCATTCGTTGCTCCTACTGCCGGAGTTCCTAATAAAGGCGCAAGGAAGTCCCCTGCAAGCGGAAATGGCTTTCTGGAGGATGTTACTTGTTCAGAGGTTGATATATCTATGCAAGAACCTTCTGGAAGTACATTGAAACAGGACCATTCAAATAATTTGGATAAGTTGTCTTCTGTTATGAGTCTCATCAGGGAACATGTGAGAGATGATGCTGCCCATGACATTTCTTTTTTCATATACTTTTTAGGTATGTAGTATTTTTCAAATTTCCTTTCCTTCATTGAATACTAATTTGCATATATTATTATAGTGCTTGGAGGACCAGAATGTAGTATTTCGTGATCAAGTTCGGAATTCTTGCTCAGCCAGAATTGAAGAATATCACTTTCAGGTTACTTAACTTTTATGGTCACTTTTCCATAAATTCTACTAGGATAGTTCTGGGTCTTGTGGCCATCTTATATTGCAATGCATTGTAGTGCTGCATCTGGGCCTTGTGCCCATCTTATATTGCAATGCATTGGAGTGTTGTAGTTGTACTCTTTGATAACACAAGCCTAGTCGCCCTTGTAGCAGCTAGCTGTCTTTGTCTCTTTACTGGTTGTAAGTGGTAAGAACCAGTAAAAGAACTGCCATGTTTGAATTGAGTAGTTTTTTTTCTCTCGAAAAGAAAACTATACCTGGTCAGCACTGGGAACTGGCTGGTTACCGCCTGTTTCTTGACTGGTTTAGGGTGTCTGAAGTTTTGCATTCAAATTTGAACTTGCTTGATAGTTTATTCGAAACTGATCTGAGTTGTATGATCGCTAGTTGGTGGCAAGTCCAATAAATATTTTATAATTGAACCTGAAATGCACCTTATGCCTGCTTGTTAATGTAGTCAACGTCACAGTTCTTGTTACTCTTTTGAAGGTTGAACTAGCAGGACAGATTCTTGGGAGGGGCGTTGGTTTGGACAGAGATGTTGCAAAGCTTCTGGTACTATATTTTCTAGTGTTCTTCCCTTTTTGTTCATAGCTAGTGTATCAGCATGCTATTGCCGTATTAAAATATTTTTGCATCAGGAAATGCACTAATTTTTATGCAGTTGGGATTAGGGTTCAGAATTCCGTTGGTAACCAACCAATAACAACCCGTGCTTTTAAAAAACATTAAATTTTAGCTTTAATTGAAAATATTCTTCTTTTGGCATATATATAAAGCATTGCCAAAACAAAGGAACAAAAATAAAGAGATCAACCTAAGAACATGCTACATACCTTTTCATAGAAGAGAATTGAGATCTCATTTTGATCTAGAGGACAAATTTTCAAATTATTTCATATTTGTATATGCACTTCTGCAGGGTTTTGATTACTATCTTTCCATGTAAAAAATTCATTGCCCAAACAGAAAAACAAAAATGAGAGAGCGAACTAAGAGCATGCAACAATACCTTCTTAAGGAGAAGAACATGCTACAGTTTTTCTTTTTGTGAAGAGAAGAGCATGCTACAATTTATAGGAATTGAGATCCCATTTTTATCCAGAGTAATTGCAAAATCCACATTTGCTTTCATGTTTCCATATGCGCTTTTGAAGGAAATTGATTACCCGTCTTTACATGTTAAAACAACAGGCACTCCTGAAATGCTGACCTTAATTTTTTGTTTTGGTGCCCAAACAAAACTTTGGATGTGTAAAACAATTGGGTGGTGGCAACAAATTATGCATATAACTTACTAAGAAAACTAATGATACCTGTAGAGATTTGCACATTCTCTGGAACAGAAAGAAAACGGATGGAACTGCAATGGAGATAACTTTCATTGGTGCTTGTATCTTTGGAGTGCAATTGATATTCCTCGGGCGGCTGGACATGTGTTTGAACAATAACCATTTGAACTGAGTTTTATCAAAATCGGGCACCTGACTTGGGCGGTTTATTCCCGATTTGTGCCAGTAACCGGTCAAAAATGTGTACTTGGCCAATAATGGAAAGTGTGACCTCATGGGTCATCTGCAGGCTTGAGAAGATTGTGCATGCTATATGGGTTTAGTGTCTGTTAATGTATCTACTACAACTATCTAACTAGGCTTGTGACATATTTAATTGGAATGAGAGACTACCCCAAATACACTAATAGTCATTAGCACGGTTATACGGTGGATGATGCTTCTTGCGAGAGTTAATTTCTGTCGAAGACTTACGTATTATAGCGAACAGAGAAGGGAAACAGTGGAGGTAGGATAGGGCAGATTGCCCTCGAGTCGCCAGGCTTCTCCCATGCAACAAGAGGCTTTGATCGATACCAAGGGCAGGTCGCCCTCAAGTTGTCAGGCTTCTCTCGTAGACTAGAGGCTCTGATCTAACTGATTTGGGCAAAGCCCTTTCTGTATTCTTGCTTGGCTCCTCCTCGACAGGACCTGATGGGTAGCCTTTACAGAACCAGGCTTACAGATGGCAATACCAAACTGACTACACTCTAATACTACTCTCCAACTCTGATGTCTCTAGTAGTTGCTAACTAAATCTGTTACGAATAGATAACTAGGACTCTTTAACTAACACAATAGCTATGGCTCGAAACATACGTGTGTCAATCATTACTTTTCAGTTTTCATTATTGTGCTTCAAAATTGTACTATTCCAAGTGTAGTTAGCTGTCATTTTTTCATCGTGAATAGTGGGTTCATTCAAGATAAAATACGCCCCGCTTCTGGTTTCAGGCTGCGGAAGAGGCGTTGAGGACCTTAAAATCAACTACTGACCCACAAATTAAGAAGTATTTGAGACCTGTAAGGTAAGAATTTGATGGCTACATTTTTTATGTATTTTGAATGTGATTGTGTTCACTGTTCATGCCTAATTTTGTTATTCATAGAGAACAGGTAGTTTTTTTTAGTTTTTTCGAAATTTGTGTGAGTCTGTGGTACCCATTCCTGAAGTCCTGATCATTGGATAAGTTTGGGGATGGAATAATTATTGTTCGTTAACGGTTTCACTCTTACAGAATCCTTTTTTTCATGTCTGTTTCAGATGCAATGACTGATTTTCTTCCTCCAGTCCCTCAACCAAATGAGTTCAAGAAAGTTAGTGTAAGGACAGCTTTTCATGTCATCATTCCATCTTCAAAATGGTTGGATGCTATTGATTTGCGAAAAGCGCATCTCCGTTTCTGTGAGTATGGCTGACTTCTCACCGCAAACCCATGATGTGTGCCAAACAAGGCGCGCGTCACACTGGAAAGACAGCTTTGAAGGTGGTACATTGTAGAGAGCGAAACATGCTGCTTTCTGTATTCTTTTGACCACCTTCATCAAAGAATCTTCTCGTGTACCATTTGTTCCCATACAAGCTCGACTTTGTTCTGATTGTGTCATAGTAGGCTGTATACAAGTAGGAACGTAGGATGATGCCATGGGTCTAAATTGCTCATTTAATGGATGCGATGACCTGTAGACTGTTATCATTAAAAATGGAATGCCTGTACTGATCGTTCTTGTTTATATGATTATAAGTGGAGCTAAACCTTTTTCTAAGTTTACTTGTGTTGACCATGAAGACATTCAAGTGATGAGATAGATCTCTGTTGAGCATCACTTCAATACAAGGTGGTGGTGTAATGGTGTTTAGGTGCTGCTATTTGTGTTATTCCTCTCGATGAGTTCAATCGGACGGTTGTAATTTGTAAGCTCTATTTCTTTCTTTAATGAATAGGATTAGCTTAAGCCATCTGTTAAAGAAAAATAAGAGTATCAAATCTATAAACTAACCTCTGTTCCTCGTTCAGTTTGACTCTTAGAGTTGCCTGCACAGATTCTACTTTATCATGGTGGAGTCTGCCTCTAAAAAAGCAGAAAAGAAACTGATGGTATCTCATCAGTAACTGTTTCTAAACTGAACATACTTGCAGTACTAACATTTTTTACGCGAACAGTTCTAACAACTTTTCTCGGAGAAGTACAGCGAAAAGAGCTGCTCTTGCTGCTGCAATTGCATTTTTTTTCCCCCTACTACAATCCTCGATGCTCTCGCTCCTTGCAGCAAGAAAAATGGGAGTTGGTGAAGACAGGCCACAGCTGATCCTCCAGAGCTGCAAGTCTGCAACACATGCACACCGATACCTGATGCTAATTTCATGTTCTTGTTGTGCCGATCTGGAAACCAAGGATCCGGAGCAGCTGCTGCAGGGCTTTCCCGGCCCAGGCCAAGTCATTCTCAAATATACTGTTCGCCTTATTCGCTTGTAGATCACCTTCCTGACACAAGGCAGTATCGTCGTCGTTCCTTCCAGCATTATCACCAGCAGACGGGTTGCCATTTTGTGGTACCATGTTTGCTTCCCCGCGGAGCTCGTCCAGAATCTTCTGGTCTTTTCCCAAGATCAACTGATTGAGAACAAAAGAAAAGGCAGTTTTATTATCGCCGTCTGCTGCGGTCTGTATAAAGATTTGCTATGACGGATTACCTATTACCTGCTGCTGGTTCGCTTCATTCGCCCCCATCATCATCCGGTGCAGCGAAGCATCTGCTACTACAGCTGACTCATTGGTCTTCAGAGTCTCGTCCGTTTGGACCGTATCTGCCAGCACTGCGCCGTTGCTTCCTGCAAGATCATCTGAAAAGATCACATCTTCCGGCCCACTCGACAACTCTGCCTGTTCTGATACTTTCTGATTCTTGGCGTGATCCCAATCTTCGTGGACAACCAACGTATTCGGGGTTTCAATTGTTTGCAGGGTTCTGTTAGCGCCGTGCTGCCAACGGACGTGTCCGGAGGCATTTCGCAGCAAGAACTTGAACTCGAACAACTTGTTTGCTGGTAAATCCTGGTCATGCCAAAAACGATCAAATCACACACGACAAGACTATGAATGGACACACAGGACAGAAGCTCACCGTCTTCACCGTCCAGACGTGGCCTTCCGACCAATCCAGGGCAGTTGCCTTGGTCGGGTCCCAGAGGCCAAGCGACGGGTCGTCGCCGACGACTAGGAACTGCTGGCCAAACGCGCACTGCTTCTGCAGCACGAACTTGACTCGCACTGTCTTGGCAGGAACTGGCAAGAGCAGATTCACAAGAAAATGGTGCACAAAAACGTATCACCATTTGTTAGGTCTGTTTAAGTTTCGGTATAACCACATCACTGCTACAACTCTGTTCTTATACGGAGTGGGAGTGGAGCTCATACCGTCAGGGGGTGGCAGGGTTTCGGCAGAAGCAACGTCCTCAGCCTCATCCACCTGCGCCAAAATCAACGAAATTCGTGGTTGTGTGATCATATCAGGGCTGGGCATCACGGGGCGCAACACATGAACACAACCACCCGACGAAGCTTGTGGCAATAGGCCAGTGAACGAGGGCGGAAGGACAGCGAATTACCTCCAGCGCCACGGCCCTCTCAGCCAGCGAGTCCGCCGGGAGTGGCTCCCCGACTCCGACGGACGCGACGAGCAGCCTTCCTCGAGCGGCGGACGGCGTGGAGCCGACGCCTACGCCGTGCTCCCACGGCCTCACGCGCGCCCTGCTGCCTGGCCGGGCCCGCGCAAGCAGCCCGCCGCGGCACGCCACGGCCGCGGCTTCCATCGGTTTCGGACTCGGTGGGTGCACCCTACTGAGCCAAGAGCCGGTGGGACGTCAGCGCTGCGCTCCGCGAGTGGTGCCACCTGCGGCCCAGCGTTTTGGCCACTTCTGCTGTGGTTTTTACGTGTGGGGCACGGGGATCGCGTGGTGGCTGTGGCTGTGTGTGGTTACTGGGCAGGGGCAGTTAGCTCGCGGGCCACCCTCCTGCTCCTGGTCTCGCGTCAGGATCCGCGCGAGCGGGGGGAGTTCGTTTCCGAGCATTCCTGCCCGTCTGCTCCTGCCGTTCGTTGCGTCTTGCGACCACGCGCGTGGATTCGCTCCGCGACTCGGCGCTGCCCCTCGAACCCGGCCGATCCTGGGCTCCCGCGAAGCCTTGGTTGGGTGGGTGCCGGCTGGGTGCTAGTGTTACTGGCCAGCGTTGCACTTTGGCTGCGGCACGAGCCCTATGCCCCTATATCTCATATTCAGTATGATATTGTGAAGGCTAACAATTTTAAGTTGTTTCTGGGTTAAAGTTCAATTTTCAGAAAAATGAAATCATCTGTTTAGGGATAAATTATTAGTAGTTGAACATACTGATCTTTTTCACTGTCAAGTTGGTTATTTTACCATTAGGTATGTGGACATCCCTGTGAGTCCTAACAGATTTTATGTTGCTGACTGAATTCCAATTGAGAAAAAACTCCTGAAAAATCTTGATGTCCAGAAAGGAGGGCTTATGTCTATTGAAGGCAAAACTATTTTGGTCAATACCAGTTTATCTAATGTGTCCATTTATCATATGTTAATATATTTATTACCTAAGACAGTTCATGATCATATGGACCTTGCTAGAAGAGTATTCTTTTGACAAGGTGAGGATCTAAGAAAAAAATATCATCTTATTTCTTAGGATAAGATTTGTAGACCCAAATTGAAGGGGGTCTTGGGATTAAAGATCTGTTATGTAAGTGGTGGTGGAAACTTAAAACCAGTGAGGGTATATGGCAATCCATTGTCAAGAGAAAATATCTTATTAATACATTAGTTTCCTTAGTGAAATATAAACTTGATTATTCCTCTTGTTAAGCTGATTTGTTAAAAGTAAAACACCTTTATCTCCAAGGGAGAATGTTCTTAGTTGGGAATGAAAAGAAAACCATCTTTTGGGAGGATTCTTGGATTAAAAAAACCTTTAGCTACCCTTTTCCCTATGTTATACAATATTTGCATTGATAAGAATATCTCACTTTTTGAGGCTTGTAAAAACCAGTGGAATTTCTCCTTTAGAAGGTGGTTGTCTGGGGACCTCTCGATCCAATGGAAGAATGTTTGGTTATGGTTGTCCCAAATCCTTATGAATGATACAGAAGATGAGGTTGTCTTGAGTTTGACATCTAAAGGCAGATATACTGTCAAGTCTATGTACAACTGGTTATTGAGAGATTTGCCCAACCTTTTCTTCAATCATATATAGAAATAAAAAGTTCTTGAAAAAATCAAGATTTTTATGTGGCTGCTTGAGCAGAATTCTATTCTCACAAAAGATAATATGCTCGAGAGGAATTGGAAGGGTGATGAGACTTGTTATTTATGTACTCTACATGAGAGATGCAGGCATCTTTTCTTTCTTTGTCCTGTTGCTAAAGCTATATGGAGTTTTATAGCTATTTGGATTGGTGCTAACATCATCCTAAGTTCTATCACTCAGTATTATGATTGGATTGAAAAGTATGGTAAAGCTGATAAAACTTTTTATTCCATAGGGTTGGATGCCATTTGTTAGGCCATCTGAAAAGCACACAATAAGGCTTACTTTGATCAAAAGTTGATTATGCATCTAGTGAAGTCATTGTTCACTCTTGCTCTTTACTGACTATGTGGGCAGATTATCTCAAAGATTTGAGTAAGGAGGAGTTAATTTGTGGTGCTCAAAGCTTGTTGCATATAATGTCTCATGATGCAACATCAATCCTCTCAAGCTACTCTTCGACTTTCTCCAGCTGATGAGGACACTGAAGAGAATCAGGATTCTGACAATAAGATGGTCAGCATTAATGGGTGTGGTTGTGTGCTAGTTGTTAGAAGCTACTTGATCTTTTGTGTTCTTGGTCATCAAGCTTTTGTTATTAGTTATTGTTTCTGTTTAGTAGGACTCCTCTGGTCTTTGGTTCAATCTAGGTCATTTCCCGTCTCTTGAATTTGTGCTTCCTTTTATGCCTTAACTGTTGGTGATGTAACACACGCTATGATTCCATTATTCTCGTAATGAAAATGGGTATCCCCACGTTTGAAGAAAAAAATATCTCATGTTTAAATTGGACAATGCCTGCGAGGCTGCGATAGTTGGGTCCTGTCTCTGGTACTAATACGTATGGTACAAGTGCTTGACAAGCCACTTTACAAAAAAAAAAAAAAAAGTGCTTGACAAACAGACCTACCGATTGCTTAGATGCAAAACACAATCGTTACGAACTATGCTTCCAAGTAGTTTGGTCACGTTAAGCTTCGGAGTAAATCCATTTTTTCTTCCACAACTTCCCGTCAAAAGTTTGGCCTTGTACGTTAGGTATGCCTTAAGAACTGTACGTTGGGTACATGCAATATGATACTCCTATTAGGCATTAGCCCACCAAATGCCTTGAGTTTGTGCAAAAGAGAATGCGATGGTTAGAAGGTGATTATGTTTTGCATGTTCAAGCGGGAAAACGATACAGGAGGACAAAAAACCAAAGCAAATGATTGTGAGTTCTGTCGTATGCTGTGTCCATGAGTGGCTCCAGAGTGTGATGAGGTGTTAGCTGCGGACCAGGATTCATAGGAAGTATGACGAAATATGAGGAAACAAGAGAAGGCATTATGTTTTGGCCAAGTGCTCACTGGCAGAAGTCCACTTGGAATTTGGAAAAGTCTGGAACGAGAAACTACCAAGTCTGATGAGTAACGATAAAATCAACAGCAGATTCACAAATATTTCCAAATTTATAAACTAAATTGTTGTCAACTAATCCTCCACAAGCATCTTCACAACAACTTGTTCACAGTCAAGAACGATAATCTGATTCGGACAACAGATTACAAAGCCAGGCAAAAGAAAAAAATAGTAAGCTATCAAAACACATGACAGCACCACTGTAGCACTACGAACAAAGGGCTACCACAGCTAACTCAAGCTTAAGTTGCAGCTCGGAATGAATCTTTAGTTCATAGTTTTGAGTGGATCCAATAATGTAGAAAACACAAAACTTGCATGTGTTCAAACTGAAGGATATGTTTGATAATTCAAATTCTAAAAAGACTCATCCATCCTCTCGCTCGACTCGATTAAGAGTTTGTTGGGTTAGATCGAGTTTTTTTGTTTTTAGTTGAAAAATTATTTTTAGTTTCTAACTATTGATTTTTTACTATTAATTTTTACAATAATTTTAAAGCTTTTTAACACTTTAAATTTAGAAAAGCTCATCTTAATTAGTTTCTCGGCTTTTAGTTTATTTTCTCATAAAATAGTTTTCAACTTTTTAAAATCAGCTCAGTAACCGGGCTATTTAGTTTGACTTTTAACTTCGGAGAAATAAAAACTAGAATTGAGAAGTTTGATTCAGCTTCTGAAAAGGAAAAAAAACCCAGCCTAAATCGGTGACTTTAATTCATCCAAAAGTCCAAAACCAACTCCCGTCTTCGGAAAAAGAAAAAAACGGTACTCGCCCAACCCGATCCGATCCCCAAATTCCCCACATTTCATGGCGGCGAGCCTGTGGCGGGCGGTGATGGGCACCGGCGCGTCGCCCGCGGACGCCGACTCCGCGGGCGGCGTGGAGTTCTGGCGCGCCCCGGAGCGCGGGGGGTGGCTGACCAAGCAGGGCGAGTACATCAAGACGTGGCGGCGGCGGTGGTTCGTGCTGAAGCAAGGGAAGCTCTTCTGGTTCAAGGACTCGGCCGTCACGCGCGCCTCCGTGCCCCGCGGCGTCGTCCCCGTCGCTTCCTGCCTCACTGTCAAGGGCGCCGAGGACGTGCTCAACCGCCCGTACGCCTTCGAGCTCTCCACCCCGCGCGAGACCATGTACTTCATCGCCGACTCCGAGAAGGAGAAGGAGGAGTGGATCAACTCCATCGGCCGCTCCATCGTCCAGCACTCCTGCTCCGTCACCGACGCCGAGGTCGTCGACTACGACAGCCGCCCATCCACCGCCGCCGGCGACAGGTGATCGATTCTTCGGTTGATTGGTGAGCTAGAGGACCGGTGACACCTGTAACTCTTCAGCATCTTTATGTTACTTCTTTAGGTTTTGCAGTTGTGTCTTCTTGTTTCATGGATATGATCTGTGCATTTGTATAATATTGATGTCATCGGGTAATAATAATTTGGGATCCTGATGTATAGCGTGCTCTCTGTTACAGTACCATGGATCGGTTCTCTCTTTGTAATTTGTAACTTTCTCCAATGCCGTTTGATTTGTTTGGTCAATTAATTTATATTTGGTTGTTTCAGTTTTTGTATGAAGCTCCACCATTGGACTTGTGAAGTTGCAGCTAATCCCGCAAGCAAATTTTTGTGACTGATTTTGACTTGCGGTTTTTGAATATCTTATTGGCTTTGATCCATGAAATTATTTGAATTGCTGAATTCGACTTGCTATGTTTGAATACCTTTGTCTTTGATCCACACTTGAATAGTGTCTCATTTAGTTTAAATCTTGGCTTGCTTGCGCTAGCAACTATGTTTCGTTAATCATGATGAACTTAAAACAATGCTTACACAGGAAAGACTTATATAACACCATGCCTTCTGCATCATCTATTTTATTGTTCTTTGGGAGCTCGAATCTTTCAATTGTCTATTGAAAGTCATGTTGATGAAAACAGATGTACTGCTTGAAGTAGTTTGTTATTTTTATTTTTTTACATATACTAGTATGGTTATAGCTAAATTATCCAACCATGGAAATAGCAACGAGCAGCGATCTTATAGGTATCACGCCATAGTTGCAGCTGATAAGTCAGTGGATTATCTGTGTCGCAACTGGAAATGTTAAGGGTGTGGGTATGTGCAAATGGCCAAGTTCCAGCATGACTATGTCAAGATGGATGCTATAATCCGGTGCCCAACAACCAACACTAATTGCACTTTGTTGTGTGTGGTTCACATTTTACTTATTGATCCGATATGTTTGCGGTGAATCCTGCCAAATGCTAGCTCTTGTTATTATTGTACTAAGTATTCTTATCTTTGTTTAGTTTTGTCCTGAAACGCACATGCTATATTCTTATGTTTGACTCAAGGATACTTCTTTGCATCTCAAGTAAGGTTATGTTTCGTCATCCTGTGATTGAACATTTTATAGAAGTTATTAAATATTAAGATAAACTCATGATCACATATCTGCAGCAGTTAGATTGGGACCTTGAAGATGATCAATTGATAATAGATAGTATTTAGGTAAAGAAATGTAGTCGAGTTGCAAAATAAATGATCTGCAGCCAGTTTGGGAATGCAAATACCAAGTTTAACAGCTAGATTGTTGTCTATGAATTTTGATGCCTGTACCAGGTAAACCTGATCAGATACCTTTATATTGTCCATGCATAATTGTAATTGTGCTTCTCATGAAAGTCCATACAACTTCTATTCATTTTCTAAAAGTTTTATTTTCCTTGTAGAAATTTATGCTCTTTTTTAATCAGGCTTCTTTCATACAATTTTAGATCCAGCGTTGCTTCATGCTTCTGCTGTCTACCATGTTACGAGTTAGCTGTCTCATGCCCTCCAATATTTTGGCATGGACATGTATCCAGCAATAGTTGCCGGTGGAATCTCTAGGTTCGAATATAATTTAGGAAAACATAATGTAAAAGAAAGACAACCGAAACGCCTGCACAAATGCACGGTTAGATATTATCTTTCAAAACTATCCATCCTCTCATGCAACATTCGTTCAATGTATTGGTCAATCACCTTGGTGTAAATCGAAAATGGTGCAATGATCTCTTTGGCATGACAGCTGGACCCTCGCTTGGATTTGTTCCACATTCGTTGGCCAAATCTTCACCTTTCACCGTGTACCCAACAAAGCATGATGCGCGGATACCAATGTTGAAATACAAGCCCCTCTCTCTCCTAATGTCTGGCACTGAGTACGATCTAACTATGATCCGGCTTGATAGGCGTGACTAATGTAACAGGTTAGATCCGGCTTGATAGGCGTGACTAATTTAACAGGTCATGTCGTATTGGCTCGCGTGCTATATCCTTTATTCATAACATAGTCCGTCATACAATGTGTCATGTTGGTCTAACTCGAACACGATTGTGACATAGTGACCTAGCTGGCACGATGAGTATGATGCCAGGGGGCCCACGAGCATCGGTGGCACGATAACTTTTGGCCTGAAAAATAAAAAATAGTTATAAAATTAAAAATATATATAGAAAATAGATAAAATGAGATAAAAATATAGAACATAAATAAATAACTATAAAATTAAAAATATAGAAAATAGAAAGTAACCGAGCCCAGACGTCTTGACCCGGGTCATGCCGCTCCTTCGGCCCAAACACGGCATGTGGCCTCATGCCTATAGTATTATGTCTCAGATCGATCTAGTAGACACAATCTATTTAGATAGCTTTAGTCTCCAAGACTCTAACCTCAATTATCCAGCACGGCTTGATATGAACTACTCCCTCCGTTTCGCAATATTTGTCCATGGCCTCGGGAGTATTTGTCTCAAATTGTTTGTCTATTGCGGTAACCAATGATGCTTTATAGTTTATTTTTCTTCTATGCTCTTGAATGCATGCATGTATTTACTCAACGTTGGTAAATTACTTGCTCTCATTCTTACATTAATTAGGGGTAGTATGGTCATCTCAGTGTATTTTTCACTCAATTTCAGTATTCCTTAGTTTATACGTACTGATGTATATGAACAAATATTACAAAACAGAGGAAGTAATCTATATTGCGGAGCACTTGTCTTTCAACGTGTGGCTATAATTGTCGAACCAAGGACCACGTTGGTGACATTATTTAGACTCCTCCTCGAGCATCCTCAATAGAATAACTCTATGACAATGGAGTTAGTTTGTCACTCAATGACACGAAGCAGGTGCACTCTGCCAAAAAAAAAAAAGTCTAGTTTTCTTGCGCGTTAAATGTCTATGTGTCACGGCAAGACCTTGACCCCTCCATAGGGTTAAAAATTCGTCGAAAACTGCTTGATATTCGTAAAAATTGGTTAATTTGATCCGCATCGAATACTAAATTCGATCGGTTTTTGAATTTGAATTAAAAAATTACGATAAATCTAAAAACGCTAGAGGAAATTCTAAGATCTTTTGTGAAAAATATTAAAAAATAATGTCATTTGCATTAAGTTTGAAAAACAAAATACTAAAATAAGCCGTATGAACATGATGATTTGACCCATCATATTAAGGAAAAACTTAACATGCAAATACATATTTTTCTTATGTAGGACGTCTCTTAAAGAGGATCTTTAAAATTTATTTCACTTTATTTAGAGTTTTGTTAAATTCTCCATGATGCTTACAAGTTCACAAGCATAAAGTGAATATGTTAAGAAACAACATTGTAATTAAAATTTTCATGTCTACCAGTATTTTTCTACATAAAGCATACTATAAGTAAACTAATAAAAGTGGTTTCATAAATTTTGGAGGTATGATGGTTAGTTATGAATTAATCTAGTCGCAACACATTTACACAATCCTGTATATTGCGATAACACTTTCTTGTAATTTTAAAAGACATAGGATCAGTAAGAAGACTAACATAATTTGTTTCATGATTTTTGGATTAGAAAAGAATTAATTATGCATTTAACTAAGTTTAGCAAATACATTTTCTCACTAAAAATATTCAACTTTTTTATGATTATAAATACTTTTATCATGTAGATCATGTTACAAGGAAACCAACAAAATTTGTTTCACTTGATTTGAAGCTCAGATGAATTAGTTGTTGATTTTACAATGTTGAGCTATTTTTTGGTCTTTTTGTTGAATTTCACTGAAATTCGAAAAATGTGCTCGGTAAATCGGGAAATTCGATTGGTTTTGGACTAATTTGTTTAAAATGTGTTCAATGCGGAAAATGCAATCGGTAAATCGGAGAATTCATTCAGTTTCAGTCAAATTCGAACGGTTTTTGCTTACTCGATTTGGTCAGTTTTTGCCTTCGATTTATAAATTTGACCAAGTGAATTTATTCAAATTCTCACCAAATTTTGACCAAATTTTCTAGTTTTCGTGTATTTTTGAAAGTCGATGGGTAGCAGCTTTCGTTGCCCAAACGAATTTGTTAACCCTGCCCCTCCATCCCGCATCATCTTAATTGGGCATACATTAGGTTTCTTAGATAAGGCAAAAGGGGTTTGCCCCCTTCCAATTTCTATTAATAGAAGCCAAGTGCTTACACCGAGTTCATTAATATATACTACTCCATCCATTTAAGAATATAAGACGTATTTTATTTTAAAAAATAGCAAAAGTAAAATTGGTCCGTTAATTTCTCTTATAATATGCTGTCAATTGTTATAAAATCAACATCGTGTTAAAGTACTTCAAAATACAGATATAAAGTTTATATAATAAACATACATATAATTTTACTAATTGTGGATCAAAATTTATGATATTTGACTTTGTGAAACAAAATACATCTTATATTGTTGAACGGAGGGAGTAAAACAAACAAGAAAAAAAACTACATAACTCCACGAAGGAACTGCATGCTGCCTCCCTCCCAGCCAAGGTTCGAAAAATTGTTTAAAATCTTTCGATATTTGCAAAAATCGGTTAATTCGGTCCAAACTGAATTCTAAATTCGACAATTTTTTGAATTTGAATTAAAAAAATCAATTTTTTTAAAAAAATACAAACATCTAAAAATACTAGACATAATTCTAAGACATTATGTAATTTTTTTCAAATATAATGTGATTTGCATAATATTTTATATGGAGGAAATTTGAAAAAAGAGAGAGGAGAAAATACTGAAATGGGTCATATGAATATGATGATTTGGCACATCACATTAAGTAAAAGCTTAACATGCAAACACATATTTTTTTTGTGTAGGTAATATCTTAAGAGGATCTTTAAAATTTGTTTCACTTCATTTAGAGTTTTATTAATTTCTCCATGATTTTTACAAAGTTTATAACCATAAAGTGAACTTGTTAAGAAATAGCACTTTAATTAACTTTTCATGTCTACCATTATTTTTCTTCCATAAATAATAGTACAAATAAACTAATAAAAGTGGTTTCACTAATTTTGAAGGTGTGATAAGTTAGTTATGAATTAATCTATTTGCACCACATTTACACAGTCATGCATGTTACAATAACTATTTCATGAGTTAATGTATTTTTAGAAGACATAGGATCATTTAAGAAGACTTAAAAAATAGTTTCATGATTTTTGAATTAGTAAAGAAATAACTATGCATTTAACTAAGCTTATCAAATATATTTTCTCACAAAAAATACAACTTTTTCATGAGTATAAATATTTTTAACATGTAGATATTGTTACAAGGAAATAAACAAAATTTGTTTCACTTGATTTGAAGTTAAAATGAATTAGTTATCGATTTTACAAAGTTGAACTATTTCTTTGGTTTTTCTTGAGCTTCACTGAAATTCGATAAAATGAGCGGGTTTTGATGGAATTCGAGCGGTTACCAAATGGTCAATTGGTTCGATTTTTTGCCTCTGATTTATAAATTTGATCAAGTGAATTTGTCCAAATTCTTACCAAATTTTATGGTTTTCGCGAATATCGAAAAATCGCTAGGGGCGGTATTCGGGTCCCAAACGAATTTTTGAATCTTGCTGCCGGCATGCTTTTTGATGTCCTTGCCACTAAACAGCATAAGGACATCAATATAGGTACTTAAGAAACCTACTAGCACACAAAGATGTGAGGATGCCGACTTCGGGCTCCATTGTGCCTCCTGTATCAGTCTCGGTATCAAGTAGGTAATACGCACAGAATTCTTCATAATGATATTAAATACACACTTTGAATAAAATAAAGTAAAATAATTATCTAAACGACGCAAAAGATGGTCTTGTGGACAAGGATCCACGTCAGACTAGCTAGGCAGAAGAGGCTACAGCAGAGCAGGGCAAAACAAGCGGAACAACACAAAACCATAGGAAACTTGGGTGCAGACGTGACCTTAGACTTTTTCTCTTTAACTTCATCTGGATTGAGTTTGATCTTTATCTTAACAATCTGAAAGCAGCAAGACTGAGTATGGAAGATACTCAACAAGTTATATACTACTCCAAGAGGTTGATAGATGCATAATAGATGAATCAAGGATAAAATTTTACAGTATAGTTTTAAACGAAAATCAAGTTTTATGCCGATATCCAGTTATATTCTCTACTGTTAACCTTTTGAAACAAGTCATTTGCTAGCCTCAAAAGCTTCACCCGTGACCAGATCAAGTAGCCTTGTTCCCTGCTCCATTAACTCTTTGTATTCTATCTTTCTATTTTCTACCTTTCAGACTGAAAGATCCATGCGCTTAGAGTAGAGTTAGTATGCTTTAATGATTAATATTAACATAGTCAATGAAACTAATTTGATTTGTAAGTACCTAAGGTTTAGTCTCATTGATACTATATGATGTTCTTGGGTATCAAACACCTCAAAGAGTTGTAATTCAAGATCAAAGAAGAGCTTCATAAAGATATACTAAGTGATCATGGCATTGAGAGAAACATTTATGTAGAAAAGTTTGTTTCTTTCTAGCCGTACTAAAAAGAGGGTTTAAGTTTAGTATCTTATAATGTTTCTAGGTTAGTAGTAATTCACACGAGGCTTAGCTAGTGCTAATAGACTATAGAAAGACCCAAGATATAAAGGAAGAAAAGATATCGAAGTCGGGACAAATTTGGATTGAATTGGATAAAGTCTCTGTCATATAAAACTCATCGGATGATCTGATGTGAACACTGGATGGTTCATCGGAAGTTACGATGTTCACTGAAAGGTTACGTTGGAACATGTTTTCAAATAGGGATGAAGTAAAGAAGTCAAGGTGCCAACACTCATATAATAATCCATTGGTCCTACTGAAAGATGAAAAATACACACATCCGATGTTCTGATGAGCACACCAGAGGATTCACCGAAAGGTTTATGCATGGTTTCTCGGCTTGGAGCTGGCCAGATATACTCACCGGATGTTCCAACGATAAAGATTGAAGACCATCGGATGGTCCAATGATGTGGCAGTGGACTCCAACAGCTAGTTTCTGTTGCATTCACTAGATGTTTCAGTGCTAAGGAAAATGTCCTCATCAAATCATCCATTGTTCATAGTTTTCTAGGTCCGAGTAGCAATGACTAGTTTTTGGAGTTAGGGCTATAAATAGTCTCCTTACTCGGTTATTTAAGGGTGCTAGAGCTTAGGAGCATACACATACACTTTAGAGGAGTTATTGCCATCAAAGTTGAGTATATTTAAGACTAAGATAATTAGTACAAGATTAAGAACTTGATTAGTGCTAGTTTAGGCTTAGTGTATATCTGTCTAGGTAATTATTCTAGGGTTGGATCAAGTGAGTGTTCCACACTTGTTACTCTTGTGCTTGTCATTGCATAGATGGCTTGGTGATGTTCTTATCTTGCGAGGCCCTCCGAGAAGGTTGTAGAGCAGGTGCAAGCATTGTGAGTGGGAGGAGTGACCCATACCAGAGTGGCAAAGCACTATCATAATGAAGACGACAATGATTATCTAGGAGAGGTTTAGTAGGAGACCCATTTGCGAGTGGGGAGCTCTAATAACTATCCACGGAGTTATCCGATCGGGAAGTTTGGCTCTTGCGAGTAGCTCCAACATGGACTAGGGGTGAATGGCAAACCACTGATACTATGGAAAAAGTCATCGTGTTGACTGTTTGCATTCTCTCTACCTTTTACATTTTCATTTATTTCTTCCACTTACTATTATGTATTTATATTTCCTAGAATTGATATGTGTAGTTGGTATGATTGGTTCCTAAAATGTAATCGGAAGAGTAGAAATACTAGATAAACTAAGAGCATATTTAAATATAAATTAAAATAGGTTTATTTTGTGGTTTGGAGCCTTAGTTTTAAGTTAATCTAATTCACCTCTCTTAGTTTTAAGTGATTCTAATATATCACTCTTAAAACATCACCAATCCTTACGTCATAGACCATATTTTCTATCTACAACATGTATTATAGATCACATCTGCGGGATCATTTGACAATTTATGTCTAAAACCAACATTATTCCTAGTTTTTAAAAGACTCCAAAAACTGCAACTATTCCCACCAAAACCAGTCTTTTGGTTTCACCTTTTAAATATCTGAATCCAGTCACTACATAACTAAGAAACAGAACTGGGTTGGTGTTGAAAACCGAAAGCTGCCTTAACCATATTCCAAACAAAACGGCCTAGGGGACTTTGGAAGAACAAATGATCAATTGATTCTTTGTCCCCGCAGAATTGACATTGGGCATACATTAGTGACAGCCCTTTCTACCTTTGAGTCTTCTAAATTTGCTTTAGTGAATATGCTGAAGGTTTAGTTGTATTTGTAATACAAGCCTAACATTTGGAGTAATTACCTAAGCCATTATAATTGGTTTCATCAATAGAACAGCTTAGATTTTTTCCGAGGGAATTTCTAAAATATCATCTTTTTGGATGGTGCCACAAATGCATGGATCTATAGCCTTAGGAGCCAAAAGATGCCATCGGTCCTATCATCATTTGCTAAAGTTCTGTACAAAAAATACTCATTGGCAATTGTTAGCTTACGTCAACTTTTTATTGACGAATCCAATCTTTCCACTCTAAATTTAAGGTACCGGAATTACCTTTTCATTTTTTGCTTCGCAAGCTTTCCTCGAGGAAAAATTTGGAAGTCACACTGTCATGAATTTGTTAGAAAAATATCTACAGCCCTCGTTTGTGGAATCAGAATTACAGGACAAAGTTATCTACTTTGGACCTCGAGCTAAAACAATAAAACCGGATCAGTAAAATGCAAGGCCATAGTTCAAATTATTCACAAAATTCACATATCTTGCTCATGTTTAGCAACACTGCAAGAGCAATCAGCAGCCAACATTTCCCCCCAAATCACTCCTCCCTCTCGTAACCCTATTTCAAAAAAGCGCCACAAAAGGCAACAAAAGCCCCAACCCCTCCGCAAGCCGCACGGCCGTGGAGCCAGCGGCAAAACCACACTAAAATCTCGCCCAAATCAACGTCGACCCAGCCATGGCGACCTCCTTCGGTTTCGGCGGCTCCGCGGCTGCGGGCTCCACCGCCTCCTCCCCCTTCTCCTTCTCCCAGCCGGCCGCGGCCTCCTCCCCCGCCCCCGCCCCCGCCTTCGGCTCCTCCCTCTTCTCCGCTTCTTCCACTCCCGCTTTCGGCTCCGCCCTATTCGGGGCCTCGTCCGCCTCCGCCTCCGCCTCCGCATCCACCGCCGCCGCCTCCCCTTTCGGCTTCGGATCCACCGGTTTCTCGTTCGGTCAGTCCACCGCAGCCGCCACCTCGGCCGCGTCCGCGCCATCCCTCTTCGGCGCAACGGTCGCATCCTCCGCCGGAACCACACCTAGCTTATTCGGCGCCGCCCCCTCTGCCGCGAGCACAGCTAGCCTCTTCGGCGCGTCCGCCAC
Organism: Phragmites australis; assembly: GCF_958298935.1. Taxonomy (NCBI): domain Eukaryota; kingdom Viridiplantae; phylum Streptophyta; class Magnoliopsida; order Poales; family Poaceae; genus Phragmites; species Phragmites australis. The sequence goes on along the minus strand of NC_084922.1, from coordinate 45,157,032 downwards.
CGGCTCTGCGGCGACCACCCCGGGCCTATTCGGCGCCACCTCCGCCGCCGCGACCACCCCGGGCCTATTCGGCGCGACTTCCTCTGTGGCGACTACCCCGGGCCTATCGGGCGCGACTTTCTCCGCGGCGACTACCCCGAACCTATTCGGAGCAACCTCCGCCGCGGCGACGACACCTAGTCTGTTCGGCGCCACCGCCACCGCTGCGTCCACGCCAAGCCCCTTCTCTGGCGCCGCCACAGGATTCAGCTTTGGCTCATCGGCGTCCGGCTCCACCGCTACCACGACCGCTGCCTCGACACCATCATTCGGCTTCTCGTTCAGCTCGGGAGCCGCCGCGTCGACCACCCCCTCCACCCCTACTTCTGCACCGGCTCTAGGGTTTGGGGCCGCCACTGGCTCGTCGCTGTTTGGATCCACCACCTCCGCGCCACTCTTCAGCAGCAGCACCGCCTCATCTCTAGCAACTGTTGGGACCACCACGCCATCATTTGGCTTCTCATCCGTGCCAGCAACAACAATCTCTGCCCCGGCGTTTGGCTTTACGCCGTCATCAACGAGCACAACGACGGTGAACACGGCTCCTGCTTTGTTCTCGGCTGCTTCCTCGGCCCCTGCCTTCTCCTTATCTAAGAGCACATCGGCCACTCCTGCCACACCAGCGTCCGGGCCCTTCACTGGCTTCTCCTTGGCCACCTCGCAGGCTGCAGCTGCGCCCTCACTGTTCCCTAGTACCAGCGCAGCTGGTAGCTCGTCTGCTAGCACGCTTGGCTTCTCGTTTGGTTCTTCTTCAGCAGCTTCTATACCAACATTTGCTTCTGTTTCTGCGACTGGTGCATCCACTTCACCATCAGCTACTGCAGCCCCTGCAACATCGGGGTCATTGTTCTCAGCTGCTTCTACTGGTGGATTCAGTTTTACAGCAGCACCATCATCGTCATCAGCAGCGGCAGCTACAGCCACTACCACCACTGTCACAAGTGTGTCTACATCTGCAGGCATGACGACCACGGCAACTGGAACTACAGGGTTTCCTAGTTTTAGTCTGCAAGCAACTACACCAGCTTCTACATCAACTCCCACAACTCAGTCAGCACTGTCATTTGGTGAGCTGCCATGGTTCTTCATTATCTGTAAACATGGTCTTAAAATGTTAGTCTGGTTTGAACCGATTATCATGCCTCTATTTGGTTTGAAACAATTAAGTTTCGTTCAACCGGTTTGTAGCTCATAACATCTCAAATGACTTACACCGTCTTTCAGGACCCAATATATATCATTGTACTTTTGCAATTTTTTTGTTTTTTTTGGTAACACAGGGCAGTTGCACTATACTGACTGTTATGTTTGTATTGCAATGTGTTTCTTAAACTATAGGTGTTTCTACTAGAGCTGCTAGCACATCAGCCACTAGCACCAGCACAAGTCAGGCAACTTCCTCAGCTGTTCAAGCTAGCAGCACAGGGTTGTACAAGTTCCCTTTATCTATTTCTACCGTTACTTCTAATGGGATCTGGGCTGACATTTTCCATGTTCTTTCTGTTGTGTTTGTGCAGTCCTTCTACTACAGCTATCACTCCAGCAGCGTCCCAAGCACCTAAGCTACCATCAGAAATTGTTGGTAAAAGTGTCGAGGAGGTACTGCACTTATCTGTCTAAACTACAGTTGGTTAGTTTTCACTGTGGCAGATGCTTTTTGATATCGGCAATGCATTGGAGGCTAGATCGAAATTTATGCTGTCTGAACATCTAATTTCTCGAATTAAGTAGCTCGATACTATTTCACTTTGTAGATATACTAATATAATCACTTATGTTGTAGATTATTAGGGACTGGAACAATGAGCTTCAAGACCGTACTGCGAAATTCAGGAAACATGCCACTGCAATAACTGAATGGGACAGGAGAATTCTGCAAAACAGGAATGTTCTTATAAGGCTTGAGGTATGTGTTGTCACTGTTTTTTTTTTTTGAACGTCATGTCTTTTTTTATTTTACTATTGGACTCAAACTATCTTGATATTTTTATGCTTGTACTTTTTCTAGTTTGTTGTTGAGGGTGTTTTGTAAGATAATATTTTAGACAAATGATAGTGTATGTTTTGTTACAAGTAGATGAGAGCAGGACAGAAGAAAGTAGTTGAATTTAATGGTCTTTTCACTATGAAATGGTTTAGCAAATATTTGTAACGCAAAGACCTGAAGCCCTACTTTACCCAGTTCTGAATTGTATGTGTATTGTTGTAAGATAGACATGAGCAGATGAGTTTTAGATGATCCTCTGGTAGAGATTAGCCACTAGACAAAGTTTTGTTGTTGTGACTTAGTCTTGGAATAGCAATGCAGAATTGATTTCAGAAATCGGCATAGTAAATTCCTTTTTTATTATTATTTATTCTTTTCCTTTTTAAAATCATCTTTCCTTATTTCAAATTGATTTGTTCTTTCTTGAAAACATCAAATTTATTAGCATGTCCTACTAAGGTGTTGTGTGCAAATTGATTTGTTCTTTCTTGAAAACATCAAATTTTTCAAATTTGTTCTTTCTTGAAAACATCACATTTTTAAAATCATCTTTCCTTATTTCAAATTGATTTGTTCTTTCAAATTAAATTTGTCTTTCTTGAAGACATTCTAGGAAATTTATTTCAAATTTCCTAGAATGTCCTACTAAGGTGTTGTGTGCACTTTAAACCTGGGAATTGTGTACAAATTTGAGGGGATATATACCGTTTACTGCAAATTCCCTGCTTTCAAAACTGGAGATAGTGCACTTTAAACCCAGGAATTGTGTACAAAATTGAGAGGATATATACTGTTTACTGCAAATTCCCTGCTTTCAAAACTGGAGATAGCTATAAGTGTTCTTCGTCTCAACATTCCTATATACTCCCTTTGGAGCAAAGAGAGGTGTTCAATTAATTAATTATGGTAAACATTTTGTAATGTTGCATTAGTTACTACCTTTGTCTTTATGTATTTGAGCTTGGAAGAGCTGAATTAACAAGTAGAAAAGTCAACAGGTATTCACACTTATTGGTACTAGTTATTATGATAAAGAAACAGAAGGAAAAACTGACAGTTTCTCAAGGAACTCAGATTGTCTATCAGTGCAATGATATGATTCAGATTAGTAATTAGCTGGTAGTTTTTCCCTTTTCGCCTATGTTCATGCTAGATTTTATCGTGGTCATGTTTTAAACTGACTATTTACCTCTTCTTTTGCAGGCTGAGGTGGCTAACGTTGTTGACACACAAACAAGCTTGGAGCGGCAACTTGAGTTGATAGAAACTCATCAGCGAGAGGTGTGTTGCTGTATTTTTTTACTTTGCTCAGATTGATTATAACTTCATTCTTTGTTCTTTTTTTGTTGCTTATTCATGCAATTTGATCTTCTGGTAGCATCGACGTATTTGAAATCAATTCAATGTTCATATGCTAAAATGCCAAAGATGGATGCCTCTTTCAATTATGCCCACCCTATTGACCTGCACATATATAGTTTTTAGTTACTTATCATAAATTCAATTTTGTCGATTGAAGATTTGAAATTGATCTCTTTTCTTTGATGAGAAGTTCAGCTTTACATAGTGACTACTGACTGTTATGCTAGTCAAGAATCAACATTGCGAACAGATGAGCTTCAAATTACTGAGTCCCTTGGCATATGTACTAATTTAACATTAATATATAATGGTTGTTCTAGTGCTCTTTTTTCTCACTTAAATGACAAGGTAGGCTACCTAATGGTTAATCAAACAATGTTTAAAAGTTAAAAGTTTTTTGTATCTAAAATAAAGAAGACCCCCTATGGAAAAATACTGGCAAATTGAAAGGCCTACACCAATACAATACATGTCTAGTCCGTGTCGAAAATGGGGTGACTGTTTGAGACCTGCCTATTGGAACTAATGGTGCAACCTTGAATGGGTTAATACAGTCCTTGAACTCAAATATGGCAATTTGACTATAAGATCCATCAGCATTCTTGTACTTCACACTGATTTTGCTTTAGATTAGAACTTGCTATGGTTTAAGATTCATAGAAGTAGATTTGAGATACATTAAAGGTCAGCGATACCAATGGCAGTGCTTATCGCTTGCCCTTGCAATTGTACATTTTTAGTTTAACCTTGAAATTTCTTTTATCACGAGATTAGTTCCTATAAATGCGAAAAAAGAGAAATGACACAATTCAGCTGCTTCCTTGATCTGCTGCCTGGCCTTGACCAATTGAACAGCATCTGGCAATATCTTCTCTGCAGTCTTTACTAACTACTACCAGTTGGCTATATGGATTTGCTTGCTTAGGCAAACACTAGGAACCTGCAGAGACTAATCATTCAGCTTCTAACTTGCATAGAACTGAATTTATAATTGCAGGTAGACAAGGCTCTGCAGGGCATGGAGGAGGAAGCTGAACGCATATTCCAGGATGAACGGGTGTTACTTCGTGAAGATGAAGCTGCTTCAGCACGAGATGCAATGTTAGTTCAATGAATTTTGTCTGACTGTTTCAGTCTGGGTAAAGCTCATTTTGGAAAAAGAAAAAACAGTAATATAATCTGCTCAAAATGACCTCTGAATTTGTTCTGGCCTGTTAAAAGTGGCTGACACTGTTGATTCATGTTTGTGATGGAAAAGTTTAAGATTACTGTCATTCCTGCATAGTTTGTTTTGTATCTCTAACCAAATTTGTTTTGCAATGCCAAGGTATGAACAAGCAGAAGTTGTGGAGCATGAATTGCAACATATTACAGAACAAGTAAAATCCATCATTCAGACAATGAATTCTACTCAGGTAACTAGTCATGATGTACTAGTGGAACTTGCTAATTGTTAGCAGTCTGCAGCAATCTCTTACTTCCTTTGTCCAATGCAGGGTGGTGAGCTTGAGACTGCTGATAGTATGACACCATTTGATGTTGCTGTCCGGATACTGGATAATCAACTTCGTTCTCTGATGTGGATTGATGAGAAGGTCAGGATATATAACTGCTGATAACTATTTTATGGTTTATTTTAAGTCTTTTTATGTCTTTCAGTTTGACATGTTACATTCCGGGCCTAAATATTTTGTGTAGCATGTTTCCTGATGAGTCTTAGAAGGTGGCACCTTGCTTTGTGCCCAGCAATCTTGTTTGTCTCAATAAACTATCCGATTTATCCCTGTGGCATCCATACAATCCTACAATTTGCGAGGATATAAATGGTAGCAATGATTTTGGCACAACGCAGAATGGCATTGTCATATTCTGTGCTATGATCTGCCTTTAAGCTTAGAAACTTAAGAAGCCTATGCCTGTACTTTTATTTATTGTTCAGTTGTGTCTTACCTTTTTTTTCACTAATTTCCTACTTTTTGTAGCCTTTAAACAAAACCTCACTCATCATGTTTGATGTATTCACGCACACGTCTCGTACTAGTGATTATTTAGTGGAATTAGTTATCTGATCTGCTGGCCCAGAGTCGTTATTTATACCCTTTTTTTTTCCGTTTTGCCTAGGTTAACGAGTTCTCTGGCAGAATACAGAGGTTGCCTAACAATAGCGCTTCAGTTGAACGAGACTCCGGAATTCCGAGATTTTGGTTAAGCTGATTAAGCTTGATGTTCTGTCAACGCTAGTGGACATGCGGTGCTGGATTGTTACGCTGCGCCACAGCGAAGTTTCTCACCATTTTCTTCCCGTTCAAGTACTTTAGTGACATGTACTCATGTAGCTTTAACGTGATGCAGTCTGGAAGTCTGGATTATTCAATGTCCCTTAGATTGCTGGTTATATGAACTCTGCTTCACAACAAATGCATGTGTTGGCAATCTAAAGAAAATTGCTTTCGAGAGTAACTACGGTTCTGCTCCTTGCAATGGGCGTTAAAAATTTGTTAAACAAAAGACGATGTTGAGAAGGGCATAAAAGGAGATGTGGGTGGACGGATGGATGGATTGGGATGAAAGGCACTCTTTAGCTTCTTTTAAGTAATAGAGATTTCACTAATTGTCATCAATATCAACTAAACCTAGTTAGATTACATCCCAAAATCTCTCTTTCAGATCATATAATACCATTGAACAAAGCATTTTTAAACAACTGCGAACATCAGAACATACCAAGCTCCCATCCATTGAATCTGTAGCCTTTGTTCGCAGTATAACATGTTAGTAATGTTGGATTGGTGTAATCCCACAGCCCTCCCATCCGTTCAACCAAACCGTTCAGCGCATTCAGCTCGAACACGATACTCACACTGCAATTGTGCAACATCATGTGATTCTCACATCCTAGATAATTCACAGTAAAAGAGAACTAAAGCTTGAAAGGTTTAACTGAACTCACCCATGTTTCTGGAACAACGTATTGAGCTTATCCCACCCAACACAAGTAGGCAGCCCTGCATGAATCCATGCATCTCCAATGCGTTCTTGGCATTACGTCAACCAGTTAGTGGCTGTTGCAGCCATAATTCCACATTAAAAGATTAATGATGTTTTTAAACACTGAACATGGAAAATGAAGCAGAAACGAGAAGAAATAAACAAAAAAGATGGCACATTTGGCATAATAACTAAAGGAGGCCTACACACCCAAAACTGTGTTCTTTGAACCACACCATTGGACAATGTCTGAACTGTATTGTTTTTCGCCAGGATGGCAGCAGCTGCGATATGCTCAGACAGACAGTAGTGAAGCAGGGAATTCCATAGAACAACTTACAGGCGCCACATGTAGCTGCTCTGCCACTCGAGCTCCGCTTCGCTGCGTCGAACAGCTGCTCGGCCGGTGCGATGCACTTATGCATGACATCTGCAGCCAGAACTGGAGGAGGCACCAAGAAAATGGAAACAAATGAGTTTCGTAGCTAACTATCAAAGCAAGTTTTTGGAAAATGATATAGCAAAAGGAAGAGAAAAACAAAACATCCATATTGTTCTCAGAGAGAACAAGTCAGAACAGATGACAATAGGTTACACGGCGCTCTCCCAGTATAAGCAGGACAAAGCAACTCTGCACTTAGATCAAGCATATGGCATGGTCGATACCGACCTACCTCAACAACATTACCCCAGATAGAGGTCAATCCATCCTAAATCACCAAGAAAAAGGACAAAAATCATCAACGAGCAGTATATGAGTATATATAGTTACCGATAGACGCAAGCAAGCAGCCAAAAACAACTATATATGGTTTCATAGAGCTATTTGATCGTCACACCCATACCAAAGCAGTAAGCAAGCTCCTTTGTCCATATCTTATTGAGGCCGTGGTCGTCGAAGAGGCTGACGGCCTCTTCCACGAAGTATCGCATCAGGTTGTTATCAGAGGATGAACTCTACAAGCAGAGATTCGGAGGGACCCCTTTTAGATTCGGTCGGAGGATGATTCTGAATCTACCTTCCCTTTGAGATTCGGTCGGAGGATGATTCTGAATCTACCTTGTATGTAAAATAAATATGAGTAAATGAGATGCAGGTGGAATGGATGATCGGATGCATGAGAAAATAAATACTCAGAGGATTTTAGACAGGTTCAGGCCGTACGGAGTGTAATATCCTACTCCTGTGTGTATGCTATAAATGCTCAGGGAATATCTCTCTGAGGATCTCTTGTGTTATAAGGATGTTTGTCTAAATCTAGAGCTTCGTGAGCTTGTCTCGGTCTCGAAGAAGCCGCTATCTTTTATGTCTCGATCTTCTCAGTTCGGTCTATCAATCCAGCCTCTTCCGATCCGAGCCCCCCTTCTCCGGGGAGCCCGCCCCTCTTTTATACCCTGTTGGGACGGGTAGCGTGCCCAGAAAGGATGTGGCGACTTCCAAGGCGCAATAAATGAAAAGCAATCATCATGGGCTGCAGCCTGATGTTACGGGGAGGATTAAAAACGCGCCCCCATCCGATCTTGTCGTCATCATCCTGCTTTTCGGCGGATGCTGCGGGGAGGGCCCACCGGGCAGCCACTGAGCACCCCGCGTGCCCGCCCGGTCAGAGCGAGCATGACACAGCAGGGCGGCAGGCGATATGCCTCGAGTCCTGCGACGTTATCCCGAGGCGCGCCGGATGACGCGCGATGGGACCCGCGCATTAAATATCCTCACGCCTCCCTGCCAGACCATGGCAGGGACTGACAGCAGGCGTGGGGGGAGTGGTTGGAAGTGACAGGCCACACGTCCTCTTAAATGCAGCATCGGGTCTCTCACTAATTGACACCTCACCACTGAGCCCCTGTGGGGACTACTAGTGAATGTCTCAGGCTCTCGGGGAACTGTTAGTGCTCGGGGACTACTGTTCATAGCCCCGAGCACTCTCTCCCGGATATGCCCTTTTTTGGTCCACAGAGAACTCGGGTGCTCGGGGACCACTATTCATGGCCCCGAGCGCCCTCTCCCGGAACTTGACTGCTCGGGTCCTCGGGGAACTCGGGTGCTCGGGGACCACTGTTCATGACCCCGAGCACCCTCTCCCGGAACTGTGACTTCTCCTGTCATCGGGGAACTCGGGTGCTCGAGGACCACTGTTCATGGCCCCGAGCACCCTCTCCCGGAACTTGACCTTCTTGGGTCATCAGGGAACTCGGGTACTCAGAGACCACTGTTCATGGCCCCGAGCGCCCTCTCCCGGAACTTGGTCTTCTCGGACCTCGGGGAGATAATCCCCGAGGGAGGGTGCCACGTGACACTCTGTTGTCTTGGCTAGAGATGGCAATGGGGGCCCAAAACCCGAAACCCGGTGGGTAATTACTCCATTAGGGGCCGGGTATGGACCACTTCTCATACCCGCGGGTCTATTAATGGGAAAAATCGTCACCCATCGGGTGGAGCGGGTATAGATCCGTTCTCCTACTACCTGTACTCGTGTACCTAATCGAATTAGTTGGACCTAGGTGGGCTTCCGCCGCCCCTCCCAGTGGCTTTCGTCGCCGTTGCCTCCTCCATCACCCCTCCCTTCCGCCACCGCCGTCTCACCCTCTGTCGCCCCTCCCGATCGTTGAGAGTGAGTTTCTGGGTGTGGGTAACCCGTTGGGTACCCGTTACCCACACGGGTATAGGTATGGGTAAATATCGTACCTGTGTGCCGGTATAGGTATTGTAGTGGGCGTAATTTTTTTACATGGGTATGGGTACGGGGTGGTACAACCCGACGAGTCTAGACCCACTGCCATCTCTAGTCCTGGCCTCGAGATTTAGAGACCTCTGATTCACATGTCACCGATAGTTGTATTACACCATGCGCCCATGAGGCGTCTAACCATGAAACCTGAAATCGAAGAAAAGCAACATTATTAGCCATATAACTTACAGATTGTATAAACATATGCTGTTTTCATAGCAACAATCATCCAAACAAATAATCTGGCTGCGAGCAAACATCAAAATGCTTCTAAAAAAGCAAAAAAAAAAACATCACGAGCAAGGTCCATGAAGCACCATAGAAACACATGCACAATCCAGTTTCCTCTCCATAATCTCGTATCAACTTGGCACATAAATCATGAGCTCCTCCAAATTTGCAAGGCAGCCAAATAGTAACTAACCGGATTAATAAAATGATAGAGCAGCATCAATATACTTGTCCATGAAGATTCAGTGCAGCCTAGTCTTCTCGGCCAACACTGGGGTTAAGCTCGTTCAGAAGGTCCAACCCCATGAGCCTGGACTGCCCCTCTCTGTCGCACGCTGTGACAGCGGATAGCTGCTGCCCTCCGTGCCCTTCGACAAAGCATTCGCCGCCACGGCCACATCGAACTGCGCCCGGATGTGTCTCTGCAATTCCTTCCGATCGCGACCAAACCCAACCCACCACAATCTGATTGAGTAATCCAACCCACGCTCCGCAAATTCACAGCTTTGAACGCGCTGCTTACCTTAACAAAGGTGAGGCTCCATGACTGGATTTAGCGCTCAGCTCCGCTAGCTTCCCATGGAGCGCAGCGTCCTTGCCCATCTCTTGATCCGGCCGATGCAGAGACCCATATCAAAACGAAGCAGAAGAGATCGAAACAGATCACTGTGGTAAGATCAGGCCGAGTGGGAAGACCAGGAGGAGGCGTGGGTGGATTGAGATGGTGTCTGCTGCTAGTTTCGGCAGGCAGGGATGAGGCGCCTGGCCGTCGAGAGCGCGTCGCCTGCGCCGCGGCAGCGGCCTTCCTGGCGTCCACGCTCCCCTCCCAGCGGGCAGCGCGGGCAGCGGCGACGTAGCGGAGGTCACCCACGAGGTGTTACGCGGTCGTCGTCCACGGGTGCGCGAGCGCATCTGGTTTTCGTTCTAGACCCAAGGAGATCGAGAGCGATGCGGGCGAATTGGAGGAAGGAGGGGTCAAAGGCGCTGGCGGCGCGGAAGGGAGTAGGGTGCCACTGGAATCGTTAGTGGCGCGGAAGGGGAATAACGCCGCCGGCCTTGTCGGGCGATAGGTTTGGAGTTCGTTTCAGGGATTGGATCGGATTCAGGAGGAGCGAGGAGATCGGGAGGGTGAGGAGCGAGATTATCTCTGCGAGGGAGCGGGACGATGCGCCGGTGAACCAACAACGGCTGATCTAACGGCTTGGCGGGCCGGCGATGGATCCAGAGACGCCACTGAGCGGGGCGACGAGCCGGCGTAGTGGCGGCGTATCTCGCGAGAATCCCGTCCAGAGCGTGGGTAGAATAAAACTGACGGTATATGAATTAGGAATTTTTTAAGTAAGAGAGATGAAGGCAACACCATCGTAGGCTGTGGAGAAAATTTTGGGGGGAGAGAGATGTCCCCGCCTGATTTTCCATTAATCACTTAATGGGGGCCCAAAACCGGTCCCGGTTTTAGATGGTTACAAGCCTGATTAGCTTATAGAATCACGTCGCCGCACGGGAGGCGGTATCTCCAGAGGTGGCCATCATCGTAAGAATTCATCAGCAGCCGTGTGAGCGACTGTGATGAATTCCTGTAGGCATCTAGAAAACTTCTTATGTTCGGTTTAAATCTGTATCATCTATATGACCAGTCGATCCAGGTACTCAAGCCATTACATAACAGGCCCAATACATATTTCTGTCCTGAAGCTATTATCAAATGGGCTGACTAGGCTTATATTACTTCGAATGGGCCCATCGAGTTCCAATTTCTTTGGCAACGCGCTATGACACTTGCCCAAAAGCACACGCATACCAGCTTTTCTTTTTCGTTTTTTCCTCTTTCTTTTTTGGAAAGATGCTATATTGCTATCTCAGCTCACTTCCCCCCGCTCCTGTGAAAAGTTCGGCTCGATGACACAGCTCGCTCTGCTGTTCCATGCTAAGCTTACCTACCTTGTTATGCTTTCTTAGCGTGGTTTTGATCTGTTCTATAGAATCTAGATTTTTAGAGGAATGAATAATATTATTCTGGCTTCTGCATAGCGAAATGTATACAGTCGCTCATTATTACAAAGTTTGATATAACACCTGGTAAACCAGATAAGTTATGGAAAAACAAAAGCATTCTGAACATTGGTCGGTCCAGTTCCTGCTGGTAGTCTATTACTAAATCGCCAACCAAAACGAGCAAAAATCTCCATCACGGTTATTTTCAATCTTCAACATACATCCTTTATAAGAGGCTGATCGTCCGTCTTATACAACAAAGACCAGTACCGAATCCAATACGTGTCCGGAAAAAGAACCTGCATGAAACCATCAAAGAAAGTCATCGCCTCCCTTCACGGGAAATAGTGGAAGGCTTGGCAAAAATAGTCGGACAACTAGAGTCGTTGGCAAATTAGGCACGCCACATACACTTGTTCGCGGCATGCCACACGAACTGTTTTCGGCCATATCTTATCATCATCAAAAAGTCCGTTGCCAACAGTAAGCACGAAGCATCGCTCGATAAATCATGGTGGGATTCCGTTCAACGACAAGTGGGAACTGCGAACCATGTGCCGAGAACTTTAAGCTGGGAACCAAATCGAACAAAAAACGTCATCAACGGCTACTCGCTGGTAGCTTAAACCATCTGTGAGGTAGCCGAAGGCACATGCTCCCTCTGCCCCCTTGCCTCTCTGACAGTTATTAGAGCTCGGAGAACACAGATTGAGAGATGCGAGCGAGAGGAAATCTGGAGAGAAACTGGTCAAGGGAGCACATGCCCGCTGCATGTGAGCCTGGTGCCCGAGGGAATCCCATTTGAAAGAGCTTGGGGAGCGCCTAGGAGGCTCAGATGGGCAAATTAAAGCGCAATATTCGTAATCAAGGTCCGTATAGATGCTGTGATGGGTGATGCACAAGCGTAGTACTATGTACTGTACACAGCACACTAGTGGCAGTAGTGGAGTCTAATCCATGAAAGTGAGCCTTACCCACCGGTGTACGAGTATGGTACGATTAGACGTGCCGCTAATCCGAGTCATCTAGGTGACATGGCGTCACTATGCAAAGCCAAGATCTTCGGCTACGGCTCAAAACGCTTCAGCCTCCCAACGGAGCCGAGTGTGCGTGTAATTATGGTATGCGCCGACTCGCGAACTCGACCTCACTCCACTAGCATTCATCATCTTTCTTTCTCCCTTTGCTTTGTGGTCCTTTCAAAGAAGCCCATAAAGCTCGCCAAGAAACTTTAATTGCTTGGCAAAGGCGACACGAACCAAAACGCCCGTCGCAGCGAGCAAGGGTTGCTACATTTACACCGAGAAGGTCCAACGCGAAGGCAACGTACAAAGGCCCCTGTGTTTTGCCTTTAGCTAGCACGAGGAATCGTCCAGTCTATTACAATCACCCGCACGCTACACAACATGGACCAAGCTGTCAATCAAAGAAGGAAAAACTAAAGAACCGTATAGGATTAAGCTTGTGAAAAACCTTATACGCCATGACCATCAATCACATATATATGGGGGGGTGGGGGCAAGCCAAACAAACACAAGGACGCCAATGGCGATGGATCGGGGGCCGGGAAAAGCAACTTGACAACGGCACGGTCCGGGGCGAGACTTTGTTAGGGCAGGGACCCATGCGTACTCTGCTGAGTTCTACTACGGTGTGACACCCTAGGAGAGGAGAGGAGGCTTGTATATTACAAGGCGACCAAAACCTAGCAATTAACACGCACTGGCTGCAAACGATGTGCCGGGAGAGAGCTCCTTGCCCTTGCATCCGGACGGCGCTGTCGCGTACGCGCGGGCGGCGCACCGAGGCACTAGTGGTGCGGCAACGGCGCCGGCGACTGCGCCGCCACGGGGACCGGCGGCTTCGGGCACTGGTAGCACTTGGCGAAGAGCCCGAACGTGTCGATCTGCCTGATGAAGTTGACCATGCTGGCCCAGCCGCCGAGCCCGAAGCCAACCACCAGCACCCACACCACGATGAAGGCGTTGAGCACGAACATCCCCGACCAGCTCGGCAGGAAGAACGGAGGCTTCTCTGCTGCGTTCTGTTCAATTGCATCCACAAAGAAATACTCGTGAGAATTGTTTCGAAAAAAGAAATACTCGTAAGCAGAATAAACACCGCACAGCTGTACGAAATATAAACATCGCGCGTGCGTGTATGGCTGATTCCCCGTGCCTGCATTGTTCCTAGTACTATCTCCTTTTTTTCCAACACTGTTTGATTTTCTTTTGGAAAGCTGAGGAAAAGGAGGGCGAGGAAAGGAACCGCCCAGCGCACACGGAAATCTCCATCGCCATCTATCGCTATCCCATCCCATCTCTCGCGCTGCTCTCCCCGTCTGCCGATGCCTCGCTATCCGCCGCGCGAGCAGCAGCTAGCCGAGTCCAGAGTCCAGACGGGCCACGCCGCGACGTCGACCACCGGCGCGCCAGGGTCTCCCATGCTCCACACTTCTTCCTCTCGTGACAGCGTTGCACCAGACATCAGCACGGCATCGGTGCTACGTCACCAGCAGCTGCCCAGATATGTCAACATCGTACCCATCGACGCCGTCCCATCGCGCAAAAGTCGCGGCGCAGCGGACGGACCGGTGGACCCTGCGGCATTCTTCTCCAGTCTCCCGTCCAGCCCAAGAAAGGCCATGCTCACCTGTGCGTGACCTGCCGCTGGGCACCGGAAGTGACAGGAGGACTAGTGTTAAGCTAAGTGGCTTAAGATAGGGGAGACTGATCTGCTATTGCCAAAGCGATGGCCAGACGGATCCGGACGGCTGCAACGTGGGAGGATCCGATCCATATCGTTGTCGGCCGCCGCCGGGAGGGGCCTGCTTCGAATTAATGTGGCTGTTGGCTGCATTCAATGATTGGGGATTTGCCCATGCAAGCGATGGGGCCGGGAGGAAAATAATCTATGGTCTCATATACTATTTGCAGTTTGGACTTAGTTTACAGCATAATACATAGCAAGAATTATCATAAAAATTATGATAAAATTAAAAAAAATCATATATGAGAAAACAAGAAAGAAAATAAATTATCATATGTCACGCTATAAATTAAATTTAGACCGCAAATATATAAAAACATGTCTCGTATGATTATTTTCCGGAGCCCTGGGCCTGTGACTCTGTGCATTTAACATGAACTGGCTGGTGCCTGTACACGGATCTCCACTGTCTAGGAGTATTCTATTGCTTATGTATGTGTGTTTTCCAATCGTCCAACTGTTCATGATGGATGCACGGCTACTAGTCCTACACTACCAGAAGCAAGGTTGAATGGATCGAGTTGCTAGTACTTGTTGGCAATGCACGGCGAAGTGAGAAGATAAATAGATAATGCCAGTACATTCTCCTGCCTACCCTTTAGTACGTGGAGCACGGGAATTGAAACATGCACTGAGCGACCACAGTAAAACTAAAATGCATGCACGTATGAATGAACTGATGGGCGAATCGGAATGCTTACCATGCGCGCGGAGGCCGTGCGGTAGGTGAGGATGTGCGCGAGCGCGGGGATGATGTAGACGGTGAAGCTGACGAGCAGCGCGCCGACGGCGGAGTTGATGGGCCCGAAGAAGGGGAAGATGATGGCGAGTAACCAGATGGGCACCACGATGGGGAGCCGCGCCAGCGCGCGCTTGAAGATGCTCTTGGCGTCGTGCATCCCGATCACCTTCTCCCACACGAAGTAGAGCGGCGTGCACGCGAACCCGAACGTGATGAACTGGTGGATCAGCATCAGGATCACCGCCGCGTCGCGCCACTTGGTCTTGGGCAGCAGCGAGAAGGCATTCGAGTGGTTCAGCAGCTCGTCGCCGAACGCCCAGTACATGGCCGACGCCGACGGCAGCGTCAGCGTGAACACGTACAGCGTCGCCAGCAGGTAGATGTACTTGAACTTGGCGGGCTTCCACATCGCGTGCATGATCTCGCTGTAGCATATGCGCCCAACATTCATCAATCATCAACATATATACAAGTTATACAACACACAAAGTTCAGTACGTTAAATAAACTTATTTTTTTCTTTGTTCCACACATAACTTTAAGCAATTAAAATTCTTCATCATCAGAGTAGCGAAATAAATAATCAATACAAGAAATTAACGGACAAAACGGTCTCGCACATGCGAGTCAATGATGCAGAGGCTTTAGTTTGATCAAACGATACGCGAGGACGGCAAAAGAGTGCTAGTGCTTCTCCTAGTCACGCACGGCAGGATACTTGCAAAGATCTTGGCGGCAGGAGGAATCTTGCAAGCTCTCACCAACACATGCGCCTCCCGTCAAATGATGGCGGACCCGACAAATACGGCCAAATAAGGCCGTTATACTAATCGTCTTCTAAAAACTCTGATCCAGCTTAGAAGATCTCATGCTGCAATGATGCATATCACTCTTGCAGAGTAACTGCCTAACTGGCCTTTGAAGAAATTGCTTGAAACCAGCTGCACTGGTGATAGGCATTGTGAAGATGGACAGAGACACTCACCACCTTCTTCTTTCAGGATTAGGATGCAATACTCAAAGTAGGCATGTGTCTCAATTTCTCCACTAAGCAAAGACTTTC
Source organism: Phragmites australis (assembly GCF_958298935.1). Taxonomy (NCBI): domain Eukaryota; kingdom Viridiplantae; phylum Streptophyta; class Magnoliopsida; order Poales; family Poaceae; genus Phragmites; species Phragmites australis. Next base: position 45,141,127 of record NC_084922.1, on the reverse strand, counting down.
CCATGGTAGTCTAGCCTAATGTCCATGGATGATTGGATGGTTGTAAGCTTATCATAATATCGCTCCTTGCATGAGGGCAACTAGGATGGAATTTCATTTTTCACAGCACGATGTGAACTCAGCAATAGCTGAATTTAATGAAGCCGGACCCCCATCATCTCTTTTTATTTCTACCCATGCATGCAAATGATATCCCCCCTCCCATTTGAGCACTGGAACAAGTAGTCAAGTACCCACATGCCGAAGCTGGAGATAGAAAATTCCCTGATCTCCGACCCAACGGCGCCCACTAACGACCAAGGCGTTTGAACACCGCAATACACCGCACGCTAATTATTCCTCTCATGGCGTCTAATCACGCCCCTGCGAGAACCATCAATAATAATCTCCAGGCAATAGAATAAGCACAGGCAATGAGCAATGCGAATAAAGGGGGTCGATCAAGGTGTCTATTCTAATGCAAAGTGGCTAACACTGCATCCCTTTCCTTGCTCTCCCCATAGGCTATATCTTGTACCAGTAGGGGAGCTTTTGGATGCATCACTCCACGCATGATGCACATGACCGCACCGAACTTTAGCGGCTGGATCACTGCATTTTTTGGGATCGATCGGTCGAGCTGATAACGAATGGCTGCAAGCTAACGCAGCTGGTTCCCACCACGCACGACCTAGAAGTTTTTAAGTGGTCATGACTTACGGTTCATGGGGATCTGCACGCCATGGATGATGGAGCTAGCTAAGCTAGCTACAAAGCTACAATCATGTGCAGTTAAGATTAATTATACTGTTGCGGTGAGGTATTGCTGGTACCGTCCACCCTGGATTGGAAGGGGAGGGGACCGATGGAATGGAAACCAGAGGCAGATTTCCAATCCGGACCGTGTCCTCCACATCGCCAGGCAAAAGCTGCAGCCGGTGAAAAGCTAACTTCGCCTCTGCAGCTTCAGGGTAACTTAAGTGTACTTCAGACAGAGTAATTAAGGCTACTCCTAGTGCGATATCATGCACATAAATAAGGTATTATATGTAAGATTTTTTACTGATGTGTTAAGCAATTAAAGAAGAGAGAGGAAATGGCAGTATCTTGTGAAAGATATAGGTATGATACGATATTTTAGGTAGGCAGACTATGAGGATGGAGTATTTATAAGGTGGGTCAGCTGTAGAAATAATGTACTAGATGAGAAATGTTTACTGTTGTGTCAATATGATGTGACAACATAAGAAACTGTGCTAGAGTTTTAGCATTGCGAGTAGTCTAATAACTAAACAAAGAACCTCCTCTTAATCAACATTGTGCTTAAGTTTGCAGTGTGGTATTAATTTGAGTCCATTTGGGAAAGAAATAGTTGCGACGACTTACACTGTGACGGCGTGGCCGCCGAAGGTGTAGAGGATGTTGGTGGCGCCGGTGAAGTAGAGCACCAGCTTGGTCGGGCCGGTGTGGGAGACGCTTTCGACCTGCGTCGGCACGGACGAGACAGTCAATCATTGCTTGCTAGACCAAGATGGATAGTGTGTGCGCGTTGGGATGGTGCTCTCTGGGTCGCTGGCGTGGCTTACCTGGCCGTTGAGGAGCGCGGCGATGGCGAGGTACCACGCGGTGTAGGTGGTCATGCCGAGCCCCAGGAACGACCAGATCCGGTAGTTGTGGAAGGACGGGATGAACACCGTGGTGGCGCAGCACGCGCCGAAGATGTACGTCCATGTCCGCTTGTCCAGCCGGTCGTTGATGTAGTAGATGTTGCTGCACGACACAAAAATCCCACACAGGTTAAGCTCATTCAGTCATTTGTCACGAGCCACACTCTGCAGTTGTCGCAGTAGTACAATGAGAGTGTGATGGAAGAATCGACCGACCTCGCGCAGGCGATCAGCTGGATGACGGAGCCGAAGAGCAGGAACGTGCAGTTGAAGGCGAGACCGGCCGCCTTCCAGTACGGGCCCAGCAGCCCATCCAGCACTTCGAACCACTGGTCAACATCACATCACACGATTACTAATTTTCTTCTCATATTAGCTTGCTTTCTGAATCATGACACTTCGTCCCAGTTAGCTAGTGGCCCAGAATTTCCTCAGAAATGGAGTCTCGCTTTTGCGACAGATAAGGATCAGGGAACTCCCAAAATCCACTCCATGTACAACATGGCTCACTTTTCGTTTGAGACGCAACAAACAACAGAGCATGCATATCGAACGCATGAGGAGCAGGGGATCCATTACGGCAATACCCTCTCCCGTTTTCACAAAAGGCGGCATTTTGCAGCCAGGGCGGATCGATAACGACCAGACTGAACTAAAAAAAAAGGGAATTTTAGTAAAAGCCGGAGAAAAAGGGAGGGAACTGTTCAGTTACAGAGGTTTTGGCAGGGTGGAGAAAGTGGAGGGGACGACGAAGCAAGATGAACGAGCTGTGGAGCACGGCGTGGCGGGCAGGTACCGTACCTGGATGACGTGGTTCTTGAAGCTGACGCCCTCCTTCTCCTTGCGGGAGCGGTACTCGACATAGAGGACACTGATGAGGTAGGCGGTCCAGCTGCCCATGAAGCCGTAGAAGATTTGCAGCAACACGCCGGACAGCATCCCCAACTGCGAGAAGGAGTACGGTAGAGTCAGAAGCACCTGCGCCACCTGCAAAACCAGTAGAAAAAATCGTCACTCGGTGCTCCATCTGCTGCCTGAGTCAAGGCGCATGCCATGGCATGGCGGAGGCAGGAGGCCGACCTGGTTGGAGGCGCAGCTGAACCATGCGTCCCAGACAGAACCGCCATGCCAAAGGATGCTCTTCATTCTGAACTGTCCGCCGCCGTGCTGTTCATCGCCGTCGTCCGCGGCGCCGATGCGCATGACCCCGACCTCCTCCTCCTTGCCGTTACCGTCGGCCACGATGGACTCCTTCGCCTGCTCGCGCGCCATCTTGAAGCGCCTGGCGTTCCCGTCTCCTGCCGCGCGCGCCCGCTGCGTTGTTCGGAGCATGTAACCGACCGGATCAAGATCCAAAGAACAATATAAAACGGAACAAAAAAAAACAGCGGCCCGTACAGAATACAGAGCAAGAAACTGGAACCCGAACAAAAAAGCAGCAAGAACAGCAACACCAACGCCAACACCAACCTTTTCGCAGAGAAAGATTCGAAGATCGCGGATGGCCGGGCGAGTCGGCGAGGGCGAGTGATGTGCAGTAAATGCAGGGTGGGTTTCGAAAGGGAAGGGAATGGAATGCCGCGGAATTTACTGTGCTATCGAAGGGAGGGTCTGTTCGTCTACAAGGAGCTAGCGTGGTGGCCGCGCCGCGCGGGTGGCGGTAGTAAAAGGCAGGCAGGCGGCGAGCCGGAGTTGCAGAGCAGAGATTACGGGGCCTCTGCCTCTGTCTTCTTTCCAGGCCCTGCTTCCTTCTGCCCTGTTTTGTTCTTCCTTTATGAGGGAGTAATGGTGAGGGGCTAGAGAGAGAGCGCGCGCGCTATCACTCGTAGGTGAGGGACTGAGGGGACGGAGAGAGAGGCAGCGCCTCCGTGCCTCTGTGTGTGATTCGGTGAGAGGAGGGAGATGGTGAGGGAGAAACGATACCACTCGTCGCTTTAAAACGCGCGGCTTGCAGAAACGATACCGCTCGCCCCGGCCCTTTCACGTTTTGCTCTTCCGTTTTGTTTTCCTTTTTTTTTAGTTTTCTCTCTCCTTTGTATATGTACGCTTGCTGGGTGTGGTTAGTAAACTCGGTGTGATCCTTGGCCAAGGGTTGATTGGACTACAAAAATGACCGTGGGAAGCAACGCCAGGATGTCAGAGGGAGTAGTATATTGACAGCTGGCTTCTCACAGGTCTTCGCTGCTGTAACACGGCTACTCAACTCACACGGTGACAGCCCGATAGGCCATCTCCAACTATTTTCTTTTTCTTTTTTATTATTTTTTATTCTTCTTTTTTATTTTTATTCTTCTTTATTTTTTTATCTCTAACAGTTTTTTAAAAGGATTCGCAAAAGAAAAAAAATCTTAGTGAAAGTACTAATCTTGTAATCTCTTTGTGAAAAAAACCGTAAAGTAAGAAGTGAATGTAACGTGAAAGAAATATGACTCACGAAGAGAATCATATTCTCTTTATTTTATCTATTTTTTATTCCTCTCACTGTTATCATTTTCTTTATTTTCATCTCATCTTCAACAATTTTGCTTCGAATGATTCGTAAAATAAAAAGAGAGAATAATAGATGAAGAAAATGAATGTAGGAATCCCTTCATGACAAGAAATACGAAAAAAATATTAGAACACTAAAAAAATAAAAATTATTAAAACGTTGAAGAAAACGAGAACTGCACATGGATTCGATTAGTGATGACCTTACTTTCCTTTTTTTCTAAGGGGCGCAGGAGCTTGCTTGCCACAGTTGAAAAAGTAACTGAGAAAATACGTTTTCTTGAGGCTTAACATTGGTATGACATGGAGTATCTGAACGCATATTATATCTTATATATATTCTGAGACACATATTAGATCTATAATTTATAGGTATATGTTTACTGAAGATATTTACGAATCCTCTCACTCCGCAATTGACAGATGCATCGCGATTCCATTATAATAACTAGCGGATTGGAGTGCTTGCGCCGCGCCTATTTTTTTTCTTCACAGAACATGACAAAAGAAACCAATTTAGTATATCTCAATATTTACTTATAAATTTAACACATTATAGGAAAAATAGTAGTACTTTTATGTATGCACATAATTTTAGCATGTAGACAACAGTAATACAAAACTAACAAAATTTGTTTCATATTTTTGAGTTTATATATATTTTTCTTTGTATTTTAGATTATTTCAGTCGATTTATCAATATAACTAATATTCTTGTTGATATTTTTTAATTTTTTCGAAAATAAAATTATATTATATGTGTAAATATATGTATATATGTATACACATACATACATATACATATATACATGTATCTATACATACACAATATGCAGGCCGCTGCTACAGTATCTACAGTACCGAACCCCTTAGATATGTTATAGATACACAGATGCTTAAGACTGTCCAGAAAAATTCTATTTAAAAAGATAAGTCCTACGAGCGTCTTTGGGTGGATGAGGGGACTGAATCCGGGGCCCAACCACCGGCAGAGGATCATCTGTTGATGCGATCCAGTATGTAACTTGTGCGCCGCAATCCGTCCGATTGTAAAGCAAGCAAACAGACTGGGACTAGTAAAACCTTTCTTCAAGCAAGTAGATGTCGTCGTCGATTTTGGGTGAATTTTAAGATGCTCACTTGCAATTTTCATCTGTTTGACGATGCATCCTCTTTCCAGTTGCTGCACATGCTGCATGCATGACCCGAGTGTTTGTCGTTTTATACTTGCATTGCCAACACATACTCTCTCTCTCTCTCTTTCTTTAGAAGAAAATAAATGTGCTGCTTCTAACGGCCATGGCTCATGGATGACATGGACCATTTCCTTTTGCGTTTCTGAACTTCCAGAAAAAATGTTGTCTGTGCGTACCAAAATACATGGAAATGCAACACTTTTGTGTATGCAGAATTGCAGATTCTTGTTTCTTTCTGTGATCTGTGTTTCAGGATATTTGTGGGATATTTGTGATGGAGTATACCATGCTAGTAGCTTGGATTAGCTCTTCCCTTTTTTACTTTTACAGTTGATGAAATTGAGATTGGTGAAAGAGGCAAGCACTCTGGTGCCTCTGCCTATTGTTCTATGAGAAAATAGTCAAACCAATGATGTCAAACTCAGCAGCTTCTCCACAAAATTCTTCTCTGCATACAACGCTTTGATTTTGTACAACCTGTCCAGCAAGAATCCTGCATAAATTCTGTGGAGGGTTTTTCAAGAGGAGGAAAAAGAAAAAGAAGAAGCAAACTTGCCGATTCCAAACTGATCGTGTCATCAGCGTATATTCAGAAAAATCAAGGCCAGAAATATCCCTTTATTTTGCCAATTGAAAAAGTAAACAGCAGAAAAGGAGTAAAGTACTACTACTACCAGATTAGTAATACTAGTATTGTATTTGGTTGCTCCCAAAGGTTTCATGGGAGGTGGTTGGGGAGCTTTTCTCCCTTTAAACCCATCGACCTTATGAATGGATTATAAGTAGTTCTTTTCGATTAAAATATTTCAACGTACGCGTTCAGATGCTAGCCAAACCAAGAAATCAAAGCAAAACAGTATTCTCAAACAAATTACAGTTGCTCTTGTTGCATATTGTCTCAAACTCACTACAAAAGTGAAGTATTACGCTCTCTTGTTCATGAAGCCGACAAGATCGTAGCTTTTTATCTTTTCGTGGAATTAACACCACCCAGAAATGCATTACGTTCCACACAAACTGTGTACACAAAAGTTTCTGATTTCTTTAAACATGTCACTGAAACTATATTAGGACTGGCATTTGAATTCCACCCCTTTTCATATCAGAATGGTGACCGAAGTACAGTACGGCGCAGCTTGCCGCAATCAACCAGCTATCCCGCCCGTTCCCCCTTCATAAACCGAAGCAGAAAGCGTGTCCTGCCGCACTTAATTCCATCCACTTTCCCCTTTTTTTGGCGCAATACAGCCGCTCGCTGTAATAATGGAAGCGCGGACTGAGTAAAGCGAGAAGCAGCGAGGTTGGTGGCTCCGTCTTAAAAAGACTACTCCCGGTGTATCGTATAATACACATTTATTACGTGTCGATAAATTAAAGATAAGAGAGAAGAAAGCTACTATATCTAAGATTAAGAAACCGTGTAGCTTGTATTGTATTATATCATATGAAAAATCTGTTTATTAAACACACAATAATTAATTGACTTTTTTTTTTGAGGATCAGTAATTAATTGACTTTAGGCACCTAGAAAACAACATTATGATACTATACATTGTAGTAGTTGTTTTAACACACTAACTTACTGCTTTTCATATGATGCGAAAATCTTGGATATAGCAATTTAACACTATGCAACACGAGTAGTATAAGCTCACTCTTAATACTAATTTCTTAGATATTAATTAAGTGTCTATCTAAATAAAAAAGATGATGTAATAACTAATTTAAAGATAAAAAAGAAGGAACTTGTTTCTTAAAAAAACTAACTTTTTGAGTAATCCTAGTTGATTACAAGATAATAAATTATCATTAAAAAATCGTAAAAATTAGCAAGACATATACATCTATTAAAAACTTATTTCTTAACATTACATTTTACTTTTTCTCCTCTTAGATAATACCTAAGAAACAAAGCATTAGGCTAGATGCAGGTTCGCGAGCGTTCGATTCATTAGAATTTCCAAAAGAGCGTGTGGATTATGCGGGCAGATTAGATACCGGCGACAGCGTGATAATCATGTCTTGACAGGTGGAAGTGAAAACCCCGTCCTTGTTTAATGGGCGCCGTGTGGGCAGAGGGATGGGAGGACGAAAAGCTGTGGCGGAAATGGGCGGATTATCACGCTAATCATGAAGGGGTGGTTCGAGATATCATCGAGTGCGAGCTTAAAGTTATTCTTTCGATCGACCTTCTTTGGGGATAAAGAATATTCTTGGTTCGTTTAGGCCGGCTAATCCTTCTTCTTTTTCAAGGAAGTAGGTTGGGTGTTATCACTGAGCAGCTTACTCAAGCGGCTGGCTGGGTCCCCAGCTATTTGATGAGTATGTATTTGGACTTTCAGGGGATTTCTTTTCTGGAATGATGCCATTGTTGCCACTCTCAGGACACTCGATTTGAGATTTCTCGTGTAAAAGTATGTGATTATAGTTTTTTTTTTTCACTACAGAATTGAGAACCAAACGCATAGATCGCAATTTCAATGGCATGGAGTCAATTGTATTTTTTTTCGACGGCAAAGATGCAAATTCAGAACTCACTAATAGCACAGGTTACTATAAAAAAAACTGTTTTTCGAGACGTCCAGGAGTCATTTTCACATGTAGCTTAAATGACAAATAGTCTATGCAGATCTTTGCAGTTTTGAGCCACCTGTACTACAAACAAATTTTCACAAACGAGCCATCGCTTATGTAAATGGTCATTTTCAGAGACGGTTACTTATATAAACCGTCTCTGTAAATGAGATGATTATCACAGATGATTTATATAAGAAATCATCCTTAGAAATAAGCATTTTAGGAGATGGTTATGTAAATCGTCTCTCATAATGAGTATTATTTACAGAGGCAGTTTCTTATATTAATCACATGTGTTAATGGGTTACAAAAATTCAAAACTTTTTTATACGAAATCAGATGGGATCAACTTTATATGAAAATTGTAGGCCTCAACGAGATCTACAACTTTATAGTTGAAAACTTTTTTATTTGATGTCATTTAGATGTTTAAATAATTATTTAAAGTTTCAGATATAAGAGATCAAAAGGATTACATATGCTATTAATATCATTAGTACTTTCATGGTGGGATGATAAGAATTATCCGCGCGCTGAGAAGTCTCAGATTTGAGTGCCAAGAACTACACACATGCGTATTTCGTGCGAAAAATCACATGACTTGCGACTACGAGGGCCCCTAGTCGAGACAAAAATGGCTTTTTTTTGAGTCAAGAAATATCAATTTAGGGATCGATTATCACAGACGATCCGCTTAAAGAACCACTTATGAAAATCTATTCACCACAGGTGGTTCCTTAAGTAAACCACATGTCGTAATCTGTTGTGTGTTTTCACACGCGATTTCTTTTGCGTATGTAAAAATCATCCATTTTTATAAGTCTTCAACTAGAGATGGATGACTAACAAATGGGTTATCACCTGTTTCTAAAAATAGTTTTTAGTAGTAGTGCATGTCATTCGACCTTTTTCAGTACAAACGAGATGAAGTGATTATCGTAGCCATTCATAAGCTCGCACATACACTTAAGTGAAATTCAAATTGTAGCTATTTGTGTGACAAGAAATGGATGCCATACCAGTTGGACTAGCGCTGATTTTCACACAATTGTAACCATATTAAGGGGGGCCTTTGGAACATAGGGTTTTTAAACTATTTCATAGGATTCAAATTATACAGGAATTGTTCCTACATAGTTATTTGGAATAGAGAATTGGGCGTCTTAGAGTCTTACGAAATTCTTATGAAATGACTCGATCTGTAGGAATCTTAAAGTAATTATGACATGAGGTCTAACCTCACTAAATTGCATTGTTTCTTTATCTCTCCTCGAATTTCTATGATTTTCCTTTGCACTTACCTTCCTGCCAATGCTGTTTTTTTTTTCAATAAGACCCTAAACAAGTGCGCATGAAATTCTTCTGTCATGCAAGTCTCGTCCAATAATTTTTTATGCATCATCTTTCATTTCCTCTTAAATTAAATAACACACAATACATGTTTTCCTAAGATCATCTTCAACGGTTTTCCTTTAGGACCCAGAATCGCTTCTGTCGGAGAGTGAACTCCTGTCGCAGGGATCCCGAGAGACCCCATTTTTAGAGATTCTGCCGGGGGGATGATCCTGGAAAAGCTTATGTGGGAAAAAATCGGGAACGGAAATAAATGCGATGGCTGGTGGGAGACGATCACCCTAATGCAAGGAAAAGTGGGTACGCCGGGTTTTAGACAGGTTCGGGCCGCACGGAGGCGTAACACCCTACTCCTGTATGAACGCTATATTTATCCTTGAAGGGGATTCTTCAAGAAGATATCTGGTTCTAAGGGGAGAACTGTTTACAAAGAGCTTGAGGCTCTTCTGTTCTAGCTTAACTTGAGCTGGTTCGAGTGTCTGTCGATCTATCTTTGGCCTGGTTCGCCGGAGATTGTTGGTTGTCTGGTCTCTTGGCCGTCTTGTGGTCGGGGGCTCTTTTTTTGCTCTCTCTTTTTAGTGTTCTCCATCCTTTCCTTTTATAGGCGCGCCGACCTCAACATATCCTGAATGGGAAAGAGGGGACGCGAATGCCAAGGTGCCACGGAGAAGGGCGTAATCATTTCATCTTGGCGAAGTGACAGGGGCGGTGGAGAAAGGCGGCGCGCATTCGACCACCAGCCGCTGCGGAAGCCTCGGGCCGCCCTAAAAGGGGCCCACCGGGCAGCCTCAGAGGTGCCCAGTGCGCCCACCCTGTCTTGTTCTTCTGCCAGGGCAGGGTGGCAGGCGGAGCGCTTCGATTCTGGCAACGTTATCCCGAGGCACCTGGATGAAACGGGACGGGACCCGTGCATTTAATGGACCCACGGCCCCCTGCCCGTGCATGGCAGGGTCTGACACTGGGGCGTGGGCAGCTGAGAATGTCAGGATGTCAGGATGTCAGACCGCGCGTGCCTATTAAATGCGGCATTGGGCCTTTGACTGGATGACACCCTGACGACGGGACCCTTCGGGTCGTTGAATGATCTTGCGCGAACCTTCGGGGAACCGAGTCCTCGGGGGCTGCCACGTGCAGCCCCGAGCACTCTCTCCCGAGCACTTCGGTGGGACCTTCGGGGCACCGAGTCCTCGGGGGCTGCCACGTGCAGCCCCGAGCACTCTCTCCCGAGCACTTCGGTGGTACCTTCGGGGCACCGAGTCCTCGGGGGCTGCCACGTGCAGCCCCGAGCACTCTCTCCCGAGCACTTCGGTGGGACCTTCGGGGCACCGAGTCCTCGGGGGCTGCCACGTGCAGCCCCGAGCACTCTCTCCCGAGCACTTCGGTGGGACCTTCGGGGCACCGAGTCGTCGGGAGCTGCCACGTGCAGCCCCGAGCACTCTCTCCCGAGCACTTCGGTGGGACCTTCGGGGCACCGAGTCCTCGGGGGCTGCCACGTGCAGCCCCGAGCACTCTCTCCCGAGCACTTCGGTGGGACCTTCGGGGCACCGAGTCCTCGGGGGCTGCCACGTGCAGCCCCGAGCACTCTCTCCCGAGCACTTCGGTGGGACCTTCGGGGCACCGAGTCCTCGGGGGCTGCCACGTGCAGCCCCGAGCACTCTCTCCCGAGCACTTCTTCCGTGGGACCTTCGGGGCACCGAGTCCTCGGGGGCTGCCACGTGCAGCTCCGAGCACTCTCTCCCGAGCACTTCGATGGGACCTTCGGGGCACCGAGTCCTCGGGGGCTGCCACGTGCAGCCCCGAGCACTTCCTTCTTGGTATTTGGGCTCTGCGGATCATCGGGGAACTAGGGTGCTCGGGAACCAGAAGCGGCGGCCCCGAGCACCTTCTCCCGGGACTTCGCTTCTACCTACCTTGCAGGGTGGTGATATGTGGTGGATGGCCGGCCTGGCCTCGGGACTTAGGGACCCCTGGTTCTAAATACACCGACAGCTTCATGACGGGATTTTTGTTCTCTTCAGCACTTCAATAGTTTCCCTTCACGATTCCTATCACGAAGGAATTTTCAAAGTCATTCCCTTCGGGATGAGATTCTCTCTTCTTTCACTTCACGATTCTACTCGAAGGAAAGCGGTCGGAGATGAGAGAAAATAAAAAAATAGGAACGAAAAAGAGAATCGAAAAAGAAATAAAATAAATAAAATATGGTTGGAGATGATATACGCCTAAAAAGAGACTAGAGACCCTAAATTGACCTTTCATACCCTATCCGCCCCTCCAACTTTTGCGTCAAATCAAAGATTTTTCAAATGATACGAACTGACCAAGGTGGAGTAATATTCCCAACATTGCCTATCCTGGACTTGATATCATGTAGTAGAACTATTATGGACGCCACCTGTTCTTTTCCACACCTATGATTATGAAATTAAACATAGACTTCAAATTTAACAATATCCTGAAAGACACAAAGCAGGGCTCTGATCAAGCGAATAACCAAATTGATCTCTCTGCTTCGTGGATTCGAGATATGGTTTGATCCGATCCTCCCTAGCTCCATGCTACCCCATGCAGCCTTTCCACGGGAGGACCGGTTCCCCGATCGTACGCTTTGCCGTCTCCCCACCCACCGGAAAACGACACGCATCACTCTGTAATTGGCCGTGCATGCAGCTAGCTCCTAGCCGCCGGGCTGGATCGGTGACATGGGCGTCAATATTCTCATGGCGTCGCGAGATATATTATTCCTCGATCGGGTGTTGATTGATCTCTTGGTTAGAGGCAGATAAGCACAAGGTTTGAAGCCTAATCCGGAGCATGATTGGTAGGAATCTCGGACAGAAGCGCGTCCAAAAGACACCTCAGGAAAAGGAAAAGGAATTGGAGTTTGGCCGGGGTTGCTGCTTTTCTTGAGGCGCTGCTCCGTCGCGGCATGGGGAGACCGCCGGGGATCGAGCGAGCGCACGTACGTCCGTCCCCGACACGTGAAGCCATGCCCCGTAACGCGACGCATCTGCCCCCGCCCATACGGGAGTTGTCGCTTGGGTGCGTCTTCTTCTCGGGCCCCGTCCGTATGCGCTTACCGGTATCCCTCCCTGCATTTTCTGCCCCGTTTTTCTTAAAAAAGGACAGTATCCAAAATGCTGAAATATTTTGGGAATTTCTAGAGGTAGAAATTATAATCAAACGTCTATTAGTGATTAGTCATTGAATAATGAGTCAAATACATGTGTTTACCGACCCAAGCACATGCAATTTGGTAACTACCCCCCCCCCCCTCTAATAAACATATTGAGTGGAGATAAAAATATGAACCTACTATAGTTATCGAGTGGCTGAATACTAGCATAGGCTAGGGGTGACGATATAGCGAGCTAATTGATCCAACCGCGCTAAAAGTAATCAGCTTTAATTTGCTTTGGCTAGTGGATTAGATCTGCTGTTAGTAAACTAGATACTGGCGTCTCCCTCGCACCAGCCTAATCCGGCGTCAAATGATTACCGAGTGGACTTTTGGCAGTGCCGAACTGCCGATCGACCTCCGAAAGAGCGCCTTAACCCGCGTGATTAAGCAACTGCTAAGCTCAATAATCATGACATGTGCACACGGGTGGTCTGTGCTGTCCTTTTCTGCTTGGCAGTCCGGCAGATCTATCGCACAACAGTTCCTACAGGAAAAGGAAAATTGCGCCCAGTTCCCAAAAGAAAAAAGAAAATAAACTATACTCCCTCTAATCATAAATACTTACTGTATCATTTTTTTACTTTTTATACAACTTTAACTATTATTTTATATTAAAATATAGTTGTAATATTTAATAAAAATATGATATTATGAAAATATTTTTCAAGATAAATATTTGTTCGCAAAAAGGAGAATTGCGCCCGGTTCGCAAAAAAGAAAAAGAAAAAATATATTCCCTCAAGTCATAAATACTTATCGTTTTTAACTTTTTACGCTCTTTAATATACAACTTTGATCATTATTTTATATTTGAATATAGTTATAATATTTAATAAAAATATGTTATTATGAAAATATTTTTCAACAATTATGTTTTTAAACTAAATATTTGAAAGTTATTAATGATCAAAATTTTAAAAAATTGATCAGATCTTAATCTGATTATAAGTGTTTATAATTGGAGGAGTATTTGTCAGTCCCATCCATACATGCAGAGGCCTTAAAATCCAAGAAATCCATGGGTTTCCAGCTGGTTAAATCAATCGGATGGCTCCAACAATTATTAAGCGCTGCCAGTACTGTTTCTGACTTGCCGTACAACTGTCTAGTCATGGACATGCAACGCAGCGATGGCCTCGCAGATTCGGCGCCAGCCCCTAGCCGAAGACTTTCTCGCTCCCAGCACACGATACAGGCTACTGTGCCCCGTTAATCGATGCGTGTATGCATGTGTGTGTGTGTGCGCGTCGGCCATTGGCTCGAGGGAAACGATAACTCTCATGTGTACGCGATGCCATGCCGGCGTGCATGCAGCATGCTTGGGCGGACGGCGACGACGGGGCTGGGCTGGCTGCCGTGCCAGCGATTTATTTCCTTGGGAACCCGGGAACCCAACTCGAGATCCGATAAAATGTGGTGCGGCCGGCGAATCCTGATTTCGAATCACGCATCCAAAAAATTGTTACACGCGTGACTCCCCAAGCCTAGCTCGGACTTGGAAGACGTGGTGGTAGTTACACCCAGGTCCAACCTAACTAATCGCGAGATTAACAGGCACCTCTCGAGCTAATGACCCTACTTAACCGCTTTACAGTGTACTTTACTATAGCCTAGCACTACTATATAAATGATTCAGTAGGACGTCTCTCTAGAATTTTTTTCCTTCTTGGCTAGATAAAAATGCTTCTAAACTGTGTCGTCTAAAATTCACGAGTTTCAAACACTGAAACACGCAACTAATTCGTGCAGGACAGGGTCTGCATTGCACAGTGCTCCGCCGCTATCTCGAAGAATACAACTAAGGCCACTTGCCTGAGGCTTTGAACAAGCAAGAACGGCCTTTGAATTTGAAAAATGTTTCGCATGTTAGGTGGGGAATTGATTTGTATAAGCGGCAAGGGGACGTTTATGATGAGACTATGGGACTTTGCATAAACTAGAGTATTTGGGGCGGTCGGTTTCCTTGGATTCGGGGTGTTGCACGGCAGTAGGTGGCTAGAGACCACACTTGTTCAGATTTTAATCGGACGATCAGATCAGATAGTATACTCGACACGAGCGGTTGCTTCACGATTTTGGTGGATCGACGCACGTACGCTAGTCGCAAGACAGCGAAAAGTACGTGCACGCCGTCTGCTTTAAAGCCGACTCTCCTATGAGCGCAACTGACTCATTAATTTGGGTGACTTAGGCACTTAGCTCCAAGTGTTCAGTGAATTATACTCAATTGTATACGGATTTCATTTTTGAAAGAAACTCAATTGTCATGGACGTACGACGGAAAGGAAACTGAAATACTATTTGAGTTGGACCGGAACAGTAGTGAATTTGAAGTCATGAACGGCTAAGCAGTCATTTGACATAAAAACATCAAGTAATTTGAGAAAAATGGTTTCATATGCTCGCTTTCCAGGATCACGTGACCTTGTGTCCTCTATTCATTTTGACCCTGTTCAGTATCAATCTGTTTTGTTCAACTCCGATTTAGGTTGGTAAATGGTTCTCTAGCAAGACACTGAAACCCTGCAGGTCAGAATATAATGCTTGAACTTGGGAGCAGCAGAGATCGATTCCCGTTGCATCTTTCGAACGTTGGAATAGATGCAGTACAAGCAACTGGAACGCAATTTTAATCAAGAGTCAACTGAGGAATTGCCGGAATATGTACGTGAGCCCTCCGGTTTAAACAACAACTCAACGGATTAACGAGACGATCAGCACTGACGTAGATTTTCATATTGCGTGACAGTGGTTGTGTTTCCTTAAAAATTAAGGAGAATCGAAGATGCATCAGTAGATCGACCATTATCCCGTAGCCTGATTGTATTTCTTGACCAGATCACTTATCCGTTGCAACCCAGCTCTGCATAGCATCGAGCCACTGAGACAGAGTTGACCGTGCACGAGCGTTTCTAGCTAGCCGTTGCAGAACAGCAGTTGACCACTACACTACCACTGCATTAATCATAACGAATCAAGCGACCAAAATGTTTCAGGGAATCAAATACTTGTATAATTTTTTTCGTTTTCTGAACATGCACTTTGGTCGAGAGAGAGAGAGATTTTTCTCAATGCATGTCTTGTCTTTTTTTTTTCTTTTGACGAATTTGCATGCCTTGTCTTTTTTTCTTTTGACGAATTTGCACGTCTTGTCTTTTTTCTTTTGACGAATTTGCATGTATTGTTATTCTTCTTCCGATTTGGAGATGCGCCTAGTGTAAAGAAGCCCATGCGTCATGTAATACATGCTATCTGCACCCAAGGGTTTGACGTTCAGTAGTAAACATCCCCGAAGGAGTAAACAATTTGAGAACTGGCCTACGGTGTTCGTGCACACTAACGAACCAACTAAGGCCACGGACGTGCGAGCAGAGACAGAGATCGATGGAGGCGGCGGCTTAAAATGCGATCACGCTAGCTAAGCCGGATCCTCGTGGTAAAGCAGCAACGTGGTAAACTCTGCTTCGGTTTCCGACGCGGAACGGAGCAAAAAACGCCCGCTCCGCCCCCCTGCCTTGGTCCTCACGTAGGAAGACGAGGGGGATACGCACGGGGCTACGCCAAGATCGCATTACGCCGCGCTCGTCGGCCGCCGGCCGGGGTTAATCGCCCTGTGTTCGCGAACCCCGCGGGCGCGATCTCGTGGGAACCGCGAGATCGAAGCGACGGCACGTGCCGAGGCGAGGCGGCGACCGTCTCGTTCTTGGACGGGGCGTCGTGCATGGCGCGGCCACTGGCCGCCCGGGGAAGTCTTCGCCTTCACGTACGAGCATACGGGCTACGGCACCCTGCCGAACAAGCCCCGCACGTCACTGTGTCTGCGCTCCAATCGGACGGTGCACAGCTGAGACAGCGCCGGGGTTTCGGATCTCTTGGGTGGTTGCCGCACGCCGACACAAGACGCCTCCTCCCGGACAGACACAAGGAAACGGTATCGCTATCCGTGAGTTGCTGGATCTTTTCCGCGTAAACTTTCCCAACCGTTGGATTAGATTTGTGCGTGTTCGATTATGCACCTAGTAGGAGTGGTTCAGAAAAATCAGTCGCCTAGTCAATGCCTTGAAATACTCCTAGTAAGCGTAGATCCAATGGATCGGAAAACGCAAGCCCCAAAAGTCAATGATCCCCCCCCCCCCCCCAGATCCAGTATACTACTGTAGGCTACATCAGATGGATGCCTGCATGTTGCATGCATGCATCCTACGCATATCTGGAACCTGAAAGCAGCTAGCCAATTGACATCGCCCGTTCCCTGTAGCTAAACTGAAGCCCACGGATTAGGTAGGAAGTAGCTCAGGACAGGACTAGCAGCTAACTAGGCAGCCGGATCAGGCTCCTATTGGGTGTATTTAGTTATCTAAGCGGATGCGTATAATCTTATAAGGAAATGTGTTTGGTTTTCTACATCTATTGTTTTCATCTGTATGAGCGGATATAAAAATACGCCTCATCCTGGTTGAGGAGTGAAACTTGATTTGAGCTTCACTCCTTAACCTGGCTCGTGCAAACGAGTTTACTTATCAGTATCATAAAATCATATAATACGAGTAACTAATCACAATTTTAACTTTTGCATCCGCTTATATGGCCTCATATTCAGTCAACTAAACTGAAAATTACCAAACTACATCCACTCAAGCGGCATAAGATATAACCAATTAAACACTCTTTTTTCAACATATATAACTCCACTCATCATACTTTTTTTCAATCTGTTTATACGATACAGCTCTACGAAACATTCCAGCATCCAAATATACCCATTATGTCTTACCTAACCCCAAGAATCAGAAGAGAATGTGTTTTCAAGACATGGACTTGAAAAATTTCTCCGTGATTTCTACCTTATTTTCTATGGGGACCGGTACACCAAACTTCGGAGATCGGTTGGACTCGAAGTTCCTCCAACATCAGACCAAAACACTTACGGTTCCTTTCAAAACCGTGACATGTGTGCGTGTGCATAAACATGATGTGACAGGCAAACAATGACGAGAAAAGGAACAGATGCTAATTGACAAACAAAAAAGATCAGGGTGAGTCGAAGCATTATTGCAGTGTTCACCGGAGGGGTAACCATTTTACGTGATCTAGTGCCCACACCCAACCATTGGTCACTTTTGCTCCACTGGTGCACATTCCTACTGGCTGGCAATCTATGCTGGAGCAAAAGATTTAGAGATTTCTTCTGTTTTTCCCCATGTTTTCCACTATGGACTCCCAATTAAAGAGACTTCTGGAGCTGCCTAGATTTCCTCCCCACCTGGGCCAAATCCAGCGCACACTTGACACAAGCATGGCGCAGTTCATGAGCGAGCTCTCCTCTGCGCACGGTGCACTAGCGAGTGGCGCGCACTGAGAAGACACCACCGCATTTAACAACAACGATGGCCATGCAAGCCTGATCGATCGATGCTCATCTTCAAAGAAAGCCTCATGATATGCAGCGCAGCAAGCTACGAGTCTACTCCACTTGCGAGCTCCAGCGGCAATGCCAACGCCGACGGTCACACATACGCCACCCGCGCGCTCCACTACCGTCGTCTGCCCCACTCTTGTCTGCCCCTGGGGGATCCCAATGCTTCCATGGTTTAGACCACGGATCATTGCCTGCACTAGCTCACTCACCGGACAAGAACATGTCACCTCCACTGGCCTGGCCGCTGCCCACAGCCACCATCTATAATACTCTATCTATCCATCCATCCATCTGGGTCTCTGTGCGGTAGTGCCTGGTAGGGTATAGTGATACGCCAAAGCGGTAGGAAAGCGGCCGTGAGATCGAGCGGTACGTGTGTGGTTGTACTAGCATGTATGCACACCGGCTGCTCCGTTGGCTCCACAGGGCTGGGGGTTGGGGGATGGACGGGCCAACCAGGTTGCATCTGTCCGGTGGCTGTACGAACCTTGGGGCGCACCGGCGCAGCAAAACGGGGACGATAGGCTTTGCGTAGTGCGTGATTCGGTGTTTGCTCGCTGCGCCGGCGAGAATCCGGTGGGCCGGCGGCCATCATGCCCGCCTGGGTCATGCAGCTGGTGCGTGTCGGTTGACCTTTTCGTTAAGGAACGCTCACGCGCGTGACTATGAGATCGATCGGACGGACGGACGAGGTTTGCTTGCATTTCCATTACATGTAGCTATCATCAGTCAGCACCAAGTGGTGCATCTGAAAGCCTTTTCTACGAGGAATTTATTTGGAGAAATGAAAAGGTAAATGCTACTCAGAATGTGCCGAATATGTGTCATCGTCGAGAAAAACTTCCAAATACTGGGAAAAGGAATTATCCCGATTAAAGTGACTTGCTTGATGTGGAACGTGATGGTCCCTGGAAAAGGTTACACAGTTTCGGTGCGAAATAAAACTGCGCAAAAGCGAATGGATGTCCGTTTGCATACCGCCAAGCCGGGCTAACAATAGTGCTCATCATATAACGTCCCGAATCCTCCAAGGTATCTGATGCCGGGGTCTGATGGTGAACAAATATATGCGCACTGAAACAAACGAGTAGCTCGAATTTAATCGGACGCGCTTGGATCACTTCGTTGCACGTATGTCAAAAGTGGGCTGGACACACGCCAAGGCTCCTGCACATGCAAGCGGCAACAGGATTTGACTGAGGCGATGTGAGAAATCCTGCCATGGAAACCAGCCCCCGGGAAGCAAGATCTAATGGCAGAGGTGAAGTGACAGTGGCTGGGGCCGGTGCTTAGAGGCTTTGGGACTTGGATTTGGTTTTGACAGTAACCAAATGCTGATGATATATTTAACAGCTCCTGTCAATTCAGCCACTAATGGTCCCCGCAAAAAAATAGCCACTAATGGAGAATGTTTTGAGCATTTGATGCAAAGAATTATTTATATGGTCCCATGTTTACCCTTTGTGTGTTTGAGCGCCCTATTTTCACACAACCTGGGCCGTCCAATCCCACTCACAATGTGGCCCATTTCTTGTGTGAGGAAATAGATGGGCAGTACTAGCCGCAGTTCGAACATGTCATCATGTCGATCGATGAATGCAGTAGAATCATTCACATGGTATGGCTTGTTCCGTTTGATTCTTTTCGTTTCAGACATCAGCTTCAGTCTCCGTCTAATCGTGTGCCAATAAGAGAAATATAGGCTGTTTCGGTGCGGGAGGATTCTGGCACTGAAGATGTGTCAAGTTTTCATGTTAGGGAGTCCGATCTCCAGCTTGAAAGTGCGCATTGTCCAGAAAAAAAATGCGTCTGGGGTCATTATGATCGACTCAAAAATATTTATTTTTTTTATCGGAGAAGAGATCTCTACTTCTATTGAAAGCAATTAATAGAATATAACTACCAGTTTAAATAGTAAAAAAAAACTAGCAGCACAGTATAACGACCAAGCCAAGGTTACTAGCACCACTGAAAAACATAGACACAAAAACAAAGTATATGATCCCATATTACAGCTCCCAGACATCCAATTGGACTACCTCGTTTGGATGGAAATTGTTACACCAAAGCATCAACTGCTCAAGAGCCGATTCAATCATCTCCTTGTCACCCTCTTTGAGCAATATTTTTCAGCTCTGCAAGAACAAAAGACCTTTAAGAAGAGAATTAATTGGCCTTTTGAGGGAGTTTTTTTTTCAATCACTATCTTATTTCAAACATTTCACATCGCCAACAAAGCCCTGCAAAAAATAAGAGACCCAGATTTATAGGTAGGTTAAGTTTCTGATATAACCAGCCAGAGATAAAGTCAAGGGTCTAAAATTGTTCGGACCAACCAAAGCATTCCTTAATCACACTCCATGTGAATTTAGCGATAACACATTGGAAGAAAATGTGATCAACATTTTCCTTTCTACCGCATAGGCAGCATACTTCGATGCCCTTCCAACCTCGCCTTTTTATTGTGGATGTCGTTTGGAGGCGATCATTAAATATCTGCCAGAGGAAAATTTTAATCTTCTGTGGCACCTTACATTTCCAAATTCCCCCACTGATTTTACTTATAACCCCCATCCAGCATGAAGCGGTATAAGAATTTGGTGGTAAAATTTTTGGACTTCTCCAGAGCCTAGTGTACTTCATCATCATGGTCATCCAAAACGATAGAGTTTATCAAAAACTTCAACTCCTCATATCTCCCAAGCTTCGAGTGAGTCAGCTCTCTTTTGAAGTCGATGGTGAAGGTGTCGTCCTCAAAGCAATCCGTCACCTTAGCAGTAGCTTCCAAGGTCATATTATACAACTCAGGAAATTGGATCTTGAGGGGATATCATAAAACCATATGTCAATCCAAAACCTAACCATTTTCCCATTATATACTTTATAGATAACCCCTATCAAAAGAGGTATTTGACTTTGTGCAACCCTTGTCATAATTGAGAGGGTCCTTTTCTCTTAGAGAAAAAGAAATCCCCATAACTCATGTATTTTACTCTAAGCAGTCTGCACCAAAGCTCATCTCCCCTTTAAAATCCTCCAAATCCATTCTTTCTGAAGACACGTTCTTACCTTTTCAGATCTAATCTTTTCATAAGCTTCTGTACAAGAGAGAAAAACAGTCAGACTTATTCGCTGATCATCAATTAAGATCCCAATATTTGGCTCAGAAATATTTATACTCCATGCCACTATCTAGTTTGGATGTTAAGTGCTTCTCAAGAAGTGGTTTTAGTCGTGTATTCTTCAGAAGGACTATTAGTCAAACAGCTTGCAACAGACAAAGTTTGGCATGCCCTGTTAAGAGCAGCAACCAATAAATCGCACTCGGAATCTTTCTCTTTTTTTTCTAGAAATTTTTCTTGTATATTTTTTATTTTTCACACTCGGAATCTTATGACTGGCTATTCACGTACCGGCAGATATAGTACTAATCAGGTTTGAACGCTATCTCAGACGCATCCGTGGACTGCGCTGCACTGTCTCGACCTGCCAAGTGCATGCGCCTGAGAGTGAGCACTAATTGCAGAGACTTAAACAGTTCACAGCCTAACAGAGAACCTAGCGTATGGAGGAGTAGAAGTACCACCAAAAGCAAGCACAAAAAGGTTTTCTACGGTCGTGAGTGTTTGGAGTTTGGACTCCAGGGTTTCAGTGTCCTTTTTCCAGGTACCCAATAATTGTGCCTGCCCATGAGTTCTTGAGTGATGCCCACGACTCCAGATGGAAGGCGAGAAGCACTGATGATGAAAGGAGCTTGGGAGTTGCTGGGTGATGGCTGATCGGCGCCCGATCGCCCAGGACCAAAGCGTGCACATGTGGCGTCTGGTGCGAGTAATCGGGGCTATTTGATCGAGTTTTGATCTTCTGGAAAAATGTAGTAGCTCGTACCTCGCAAATGCTACGTTTCCAGAGTACAGGGTCCTTGACAGCGGCGTGTGTGGACAAACATTCGTGTGGCGTCGACGCCGACTCCCCGTGCCGTTCACGTGCGGGCACCCATTCCTAGCGACGCGGCGCGCCATAATTGGGCTACATGATAGCGCCGATTTGCGCGAATCCATCATCGGTTTCTCGTCACAAAATCCGGAAATGTTATCGCGAACTGTGGTGCATTTGGTGCTCCGTGAGATCGATAGCTTCGACGCGCCGGGCCCAAGCGACGAAACGCAGCGCTGGGGCTCAGGGGGCGCCGTGTCGTCATCTCGGGTCCCCGCCCTGCCTGCGACGCGAGGACGACGCCGCAGCGCGTGCTACTACCTACTGCTACTAGTAGTATCAACGGGAACTTGGGATCCATACCACTATTTCTTCTGAAAGCGAGTGCACGAGAAGCAACAGGCGTGGGCGAGCCAAGCGATCTGCAATCATATGGCGCTCATTAATTCGGGAGGAGTTTGGTCACGATGGCCGTGGATTCTGCAGTTGAGCCATCCCATTCTCGGTTGCAAATGATGGCCGCGCTCTTGGTCTTCGACGCGGTGCTTAAAGAAACAGAGTGGAGTGTTCTGGTTGGGACGTAAACAATTCAGAAATTTGACCTTTTGAGTTTTTACCGGGCTTTTCGAATGCAAAAGAAAAGGAGGGTATCATGAATTTTGCCAAAGCAGGAGCTTTGAGGGTTTGAAAATCTGGAAAAAGTGAGGTTTCAGGTTTGTCCTTTTGGAAAAGCGCCATGAATCGGCTTTGTTGCATTTTTTCTGTTGCATGCATTTCTTTCAGTTTCAGACATGGAGTGGGGCTCAAGCCTGGTGTAGTGGAGAGCGTACTAAGATATGATCAGGATAACAGTGGCCGTCATTTCCAATTGAAGGCGCCGTACCACCACGTTGAGCCGGACTAGGCGGCATCGAATGAAGGAGGGGATCTGAGCTGTGAGTGATCAACTGATCATGGTGGCGGTGGCGGTGATGATCTGATGATGGTCTCGGCCAATCCAATATTCCAATTCCAGCCCCCGGTGGGGTGGCACCGTGTCAGGCCTCTTTGGAACTTGCGATACTGCCTCCTGACATGGACCAGCGCAGCATCTATTCCCTTCCGTCCACACCTAAACTAACCAAATCCGGCGTAGCAGCGTTCTGAATTCTGATGATGCCATTTGCTCTGCTTCTCTTATCTTCTCTTTCCTGGCGCTGTTTTCTACTCACAGTTTTCTTTTAATCCGAAAAAGAAGTGGACCAACAGCCTACACAGGAGAATAAGGCGTAGGAGCATGTTGCTTCGTCGTATTCCGTTACAGAGTCAGGTGGAATATTCTTTGACCTGAATGTTACATCATGCTCGAATAAATTCAGTCCTGGCGGTCTGAATACTAGACTGTTCAGCGATGAATCTGTGCTGACAGTGGAGAAACCGTTACTACCGGTGTAGTTTAACTACCTCTCAAGAGAACAATTATAAAAAGAAATACAAAAGTAGGAAAAAACTATCTATTTTCTATTACAATGAGGGGTAAAATCGAATGATACTAGAGATCGAGATGTACCCATATTCAATTAAAAAATTTCAAGATTCTTAACACTCCTCCTTTTGACGTTTCTCGCGAAATACATATATCTTATCAAAACTCCCCAAAAACCCAGTGGAAAAAATTGAGAGAAAGAGTAAATAGCTCGCATCATGATCACACGAATTGCCTCATTAAAAATCTTATCATGAGAAACTTTAGAAAAACTTACCTAAGGGAAAAAAAGTACAATCTATCCAAAATGTTTCATACAATCTTCAAGATCAACCGTTGGTACTTAATCTTCTTAACTAAGATTTAATTCTTCATATCGATATTATGTAAAAATTCTCCTCCTGAAATGTGCAGCTCTCTAAGTCTCATTATCCAAATATCAAAAACACATCTTTCAAAACTAGATGTATGAAGAGACTTAGTGAATAAATTTGTAGGATTTTCACGTGACTTGGTATGAATTACCTTTATTTTATTCATCTTATGCGATTCATGAGCATAAAAGAACTTGGGGTTGATATACTTCATTAAGTTGCTTTTCACATATCTCGATTGCACTTGTGCGATATATACAGTATTATCTTCATAGATAATGGTAGGGATGTTAGTAGTGTTCAAACCATATGACTGCTGGATATGATTGACTACTCTTATAAGCCATGCACATTCTCGTACGGTTTCATATAAAGCTATTGTTTTCGAGTGTTTTGTCGAAGTAGATACAAGACTTTACTGTTCTACCACATAAGAAAACATAGTCAGTCTGTGATTTCGCTATATGCGAGTCTGACAAGTATTTAGCATCTGTGTATCCAACAAGACTTAGGTCCTGATTCTTTCTGTAGAAAAGTCTCGTATCTTTGCTACCTTGCAAGTAGCGCATAATGTCCTTCAAGCCCTTCCAATCTTTTTTAGTGGACTCTGCATTGTATCATGCAAGTACGTTTACTGTAAATACTATGTCTGGCCTAGTGCAATTAGCCAGATACATCAGTGTATTTATTGCACTTAAGCATGGGAATTCTGGTCCCAATAATTCCCCCCTCTTCTCTAGGTCTATATGGATATTGATCTGCTTGCAAAGACCTTCCGACCATAGGGGTTTTAGCGTGAAATGATTTTTCAAAATCAAACCGCTCTAACACCTTCTGAGTATAGTTTGACTGATGTGCAAAGATTCCATTTGCCATATGCTCTAGCTTCAGGCTCAAGCAAAACTTGATTTTACCCAAATCTTTCATTTCAAACTCAGATTTCAAGTATGAGCTTATTTCCTCAATTTCTTCTTCTGTACCGATGATATTCAGATCATCTACATATACAAATATTATACAAAATTCATTCTGGTACCTTCTCATGAATACACATAGACAATCCGTGCTATTTGTGTAGCCTCGCTTTCCGAGAAATTCACTCAAATGATTGTACCATATTCTACCTGACTGTTTCAAACCATATAACGACTTCTTCAATTGTACGCTATAAAGGTGTCTATTTCCTCTATCCTGATCGGCAATGGTATTCCTTCAGGTACCTTCATATAAATATCTGAATCAAGGCTCCTATAAAGATATGCGGTCACAACATCCATCAATTTTATTTTCAACTCCAGGTTAACTACCATTGAGATTAAATATCTAAAGGTAGTACTACACATCACCGGGGAATAAGTATTTTCATTATCAATGCCTGGTCGTTGAGTGAAACCTTATGCCACTAATCGTGCTTTGTACCTTACAATTTTATTCCTTTCATCTCTCTTACGAACAAAAACCCACTTGTATCCTACTGGTTTGATGTGGAGAGGTGTGCGGCATATTGGCCTAAAAACATCTCTTCTGTTCAGGGACAACAGTTCAACTATTATTGCCTTCTGCTAGTCTTCCCAATCCTTCATTGGGAGATCATTTACTGTCAATGTGAGAGCATCATCAACTTTCATATGAGATGTTTCCCCCACAACTGTTGATGCTTTGTCCATATCCATCCCCACTACAATGGTGAGGTGTGCTTCTGCCTGCTCTTTTTTTTTCTGGTATGCCTCCATAACATGCTTTGGTGCTTTACAGATTCGGGACCAATGGCCCTAAACACCGCATTTATAACATGTCTGGTTCTGCTCACCGTATGGATTGACTTGTTTCTTTGTCTTGCTATTATCATCACCGGTCTTGAATTTGTCTGTCACCACTTTCCTCCCTCGTTTCCCCCGCTTCTTATTACGATTCTTGCGTATTTTTAAAGAGCTGTGATTGATTTCTAGGCAAATGCTCTTTCCTTACGGCTGGGACAAGAAGTTCTTGTTTATGACTTCGTCATGAACTTTATGGAGTTGCCACACATCAATCAATTAAGAATACTTCTTGTAATTTGATTAACGGTGATTGCGTGCGGATTCTGCCGCATTTGGGTGAAAAGTGGAGAGAGTCTTCTCAATTTTCTCCTTTTTCGTAATGTCTTTCCCACATAGACACATGAGTGTGCAAATATGATGCAGCGTGGAGTTGTACTCTTTGACATGCTTGAAGTCACAGAAACGGAGCCGGACCATTCTTGCTCTGCATGAGGCTTGATGGTGTACTTAAGGTGCTCAAAACGCTCATGCAGTGTGTCTCATAGTGCCTTAGCGCAGGTCATTGCCATGTGCTCATCCTTCAAAGTGGGGGAGAGATGTGGCGGAGAAAAATGAAGTGCCTGATCATTCTCATCCTCAGTGGGAACCATTGCACTACTTGTTCCATGGCCAATTGCAGCGTGGAGCCTTTTCGCTCCAAGTACAATTCAGGCATCCGATGCCCAAGTGAGATAATTGCTGCCATCAGCACCTAGCTCAGGGAACTTCTTGTTCGTGATGCCAGCCATCTACATATTTAATAACACAAGCATTACCCAGTAAAGTTGCATTTGTTGCTAAATTGGATTACTGCAAATTTGTTCGACATTTTCTATGCTATTATACGAAATTTATTGAATTTAAATGCATAACGGGCAATTTAAATAGTAAAAATAATAATTAACAGCATAGAAACCAAAATAAGAGAATTAAGTACTGCATAATTGCTAAAATAGATACAAAATTCGAATTCCAGGATACTTCTTCGTAAAAACAGAGCGTCTGGATAATTTTTAGAACATCCAGGGTCTAAACGCAAAATTTCAAGGACTATGCTTAATTAAAGGAAAAACTAGGGGCTAAACGAAAAATAATTCTTTCCTTTTTTTTCTTTATTCCCACCAGCCTACTTCTTTATTTGGGTCGGGCCATTAGCATTGGGCTGGGCTGGCCCACACCGGCCTGTCCTCCTCTTCTAAAATCGAGGCGGCTAGGGTTTTCACACCCTAGCCACCATTTGGATCGGCGCCCGTGCGAGGGCAACGAAGTGCGGAGCGACGTCGGCCAGCGAGGAGGTGACGCGGCGGTGGCGGTCCGGCCGCATGCAGGCGGAGTGGGAACGACGCGTGGTGGCGGTGGCCCG
This sequence comes from Phragmites australis, assembly GCF_958298935.1. Classification (NCBI taxonomy): domain Eukaryota; kingdom Viridiplantae; phylum Streptophyta; class Magnoliopsida; order Poales; family Poaceae; genus Phragmites; species Phragmites australis. The sequence continues at coordinate 45,114,328 of NC_084922.1, read as the reverse complement.
GTCGTTTGTAGGTGGTGTGGGAACGACGCACGGTGGTGGCGACCCAACCGCATTTGGGCGATGAGGGAACAGCGCGCGGCGGCGGCGGCCCAGCTGCATCCCTGCATCGCGAGAATGGCACGCGGCGGTGGCGGCCCGGCCGCATCCGAGCGACGCGGGAACGGCGCACAACGGTGGTGGCCCGGCCGCATCCGAGCGACGGGAAGCCACCGACTTTCTTCCCGGCGATGTGACTACTTTTTTTGGATATGTGGCGATGGCCTTCGAGCCACCGCGCTTTCTTGTAAGGGAAAGTTTGCCAATATGCCGGACGGCGGGGTGGCGGCAATGGCTGCAGGCCCCACCATCTCGCCGTGTAGATCGGTTATATTCCTTGATGCCATTTCTGTGCTACTGTTCATACAATACTCGCTACATTCATGCGATCTTGTTACTGTAGATACAATTCGGATCTATTTAGACGCAAAATAAATAGTGATAGTGAGTATACGTACCGAATAGATTATATCTTTCAATCCTTACGAGCGAGACGATCTGATCCCTAACTTCTCCTAGCAAAGTCTCGTACTGATAACGTGTTGAGAAACTACTGTTACCGGGTGTAGTCTAGTGATCCCTCGAGAGAACAATTATAAAAAGAGACACATGAGTAGCGAAAAAGTTATCTTTTTTTATTCATCTCTATTTATAATAAAAAGTACTCTGCACATATATAGTACCAAAAACACTAACGAATAGACTTGAATCCTACTAGAGATACCCATATTCAATTGGAAACTTCCAGGTTTCCTAATACTGATAATTGTGATTCTTTTGTTGTTTGGGCTTCGTAGTTACGTAAAAGAGATCCATGCAAGCCCAGTTAGTCTGGAAACGTGTAGCCCAGTTTATTCTGACGCCAAGAAGTTGGGCTGGGTTATATGCCACACCATCTTGAAAAGAGACCGCGGATGAGATGCACCATTGAAGCTTAGACTACAAGAAATTCCTATCACAGCCCAGAGTACAAGGAACCAGTGGGCTTGCTGATGGGATGGCACAGTTCATAAAGGAGGAACATGTCGGCACACACTTGGAGCCCAACCAAATTGGCAGCGGGAGGTTTATTGGGGGCCTGCATAAAAGCCTGGTGCCTCATCAAGGAGGATGTCACACAACGTGCAACGGCGTTAAGCCAGTTGCCAGAAATAGCGACCAAGGAGTTCATTCAGTAGCGGTATTTTTTTAACGATCCGGCATGAGATTGTGCCAATTTCATCTAGTAGAGATGAGTTTTACAGCATATGACACTGGGAGGTCACAGCTAAAAGGGAAACCAAAGTTACAAAAGGAATTATAATAGATCTTAATTGAGCCACAGGGCTCCTGCCATTTCTTCCAAAAAATAGTATATAAATGCAGTTTAAAGACTCGACAATTGATCTGACTCCAAAACAATATCACGAGCGTATTCAAGCTTCGCATTGCTGATTTCAACTTTCAGCAAGAATTGTGCCAAAAACTGTTATTGATATGTTAATGGTTAGCTACATAATCAATAGGTTTTGGAAGAAACAAAAAAAAAAAAAAAACAGAACTACAGCCAACTATCTTTTGGAAGAATTGTGTCAGACCAGACTATTATAACTCATTACATGTACACACTTCTCTCGGAGCTCCAATAGAGTTTCTTCATAATTATACCACGGATTGATCCAGTATAATGCAACCATCTGAAATGAGGAAAACGCACTGAATTGTAAGCAATCCATTAGGAAGAAGCAGCAGAAAAGTGCGGTTTACTGAATGCATGACAAATAGCAGACAATGTAGCCTGCTTTATTATCATTCGCATGCTCGATCACATTAAGAACTGAGCTAGCATAATGGGATTGTAGTTAGCGATTCACCTGGGATTTTGCACATCCAGGGTTGGAATTGTTGATACTTGGCAATGTATTAATGTCTATGCACAAATAATGTATAAACACAATTGGCCGCATGGAGTATTCAATTGAGTCTACGATCTTGGCTGCTCCAGGCATTTTTGAAAGAAACGATTTCCCTGCAACATGGATTAAAGTAATAAATACATCTGAAAACAAAACGCTGACCGTACTGCTAAAAGTATAGGGCTAAAAAAGCTTTATCCGCACCTTAAATGCAAAAGTGATATCTGAACTGTCAATCTGAAGTGTTACTCTCCTAAGCTTATCGTCCTTGGATTGCCCTAGCTTCATGAATCCCTACAGTGCAAACTCCATCAAACACTGAACATTTTGGTTGCATTTCCTTTTCTTCTAATGCACTTAAAAATAATAAACCCTTAACGTACCTGATCACTCAAAACCATACACATGTTGGAAAATTCAAGCATTCCAACTGCTGGGACTTGGGTTGATCTACAGATTTCTATGTAAGATTTGTTGAGCTGAAATAAGGTATGTATAGATAGGTTAGAATTATAAAACATGAAATGATCTAGTCCATTTTTTTTCAGGATGTCACGGACTAAGTGTTACCTCTCCTAGAATAGTAGCTTTTTTCTTGCAATGCTGAAAAGTATTTGCCAATGCACATAGTACCATCTGCACAACATTTCGTGCATAAGAATGAGACTAGAATTAATGGAACAAGGGGATTACATGCCTTTTTCTCAAAAAGGGGCAGGAGCAAAAAAGAGTGATAAAGATCTGAAGGCTTTAAAAGTATTGTGTCCTTACCTGTTGGTGTTGGGGAAGACACAGTATGCTATCTACTACTGCCGACTTGAATGCCTTTGACAAGGCTATATCCATATGGTCAAATGTCACCTGTAAGTATAAATATTAGATTCCACTACTACCGAGGATTCAGCTAAATGAGTTTATCACAAATCGTGGGGAAGAATTGGGATGCGACTAAAATGCAAATGTATCCAGGCTTATTAGTAGAACAGAAAGAGACCGTTGGCAATTAAGACCTAATGATGGCAGTAGTACAAACTGCTTTCAATCAATTTGGAAAATAGGCAGATAGAAGTATAAGAGCAGATTTGTCTAATCCTATTGATCCACATAGTTGGCCCATGAAAACTGATAGGCAAAGACAACATCTGACACCTCAGATTAGATCAATGTGCATATGAACTATTCAGTCTCGTTTGGTCTGGAGTCCTCCCACTTATATCATTTTTCCTTGTGTACTATCAAAAACATCACGTGAGATTGTGAGAGGCAAAACTTACTATTCCTAGATCTTGATCAAATGAATCTTTTAGCCTTGTTTCAAGAACCTCCACAGCACTCCTGGAATTCACAAAACAAGGATGTTATACACTAATGGATGACATTGCTAAACACGCAAATGCAAATCTTAAACAATCACTGTAGGTATAAGCTAACTTATGCAGAAGAAGACATTTCTGATAGTGTGTGCGAATGCATCAACAAGATTCAAAATTCTTTTGGTTTCGAAAAACGTAGTGCAATATATTTTTTCAGATTTAATAGTGTAGGTTACAGATTGCAGAGAATATGATTGTTTCCTCAGCAAAATAAGTGCATTACCTGCAAACACCAAGAGCTTTTCGCATGTCACCAGAGGCTGCTGCGACTTTCTGATAAAATAACATTCACCAAGACGTTACAAAATGAAAACATAGACGAAAATACAATAATGTGGCTTCCGTGAATGAAACTATAATGTGATACGTTGCAGGGTCATTGAACTTACTCTAGCACAAAACTCCAATGCCAGTGGTTCAAAAACATCATACTCGAGAACCTGTATAAGTGGCATTACAAAAAAAATGAACATCAAGCAGTTGAATGTTTAGTAAGTTGCGATAGATGCATAGAAACCTGAATTGGTGACATGACGAGGTAATTACATTTAGCCTGTGCTTAATTATGTCAGATATTTGATCCTTGGAATAAACACGGAAAGTCACAACATAAGGTTTGCCTGTCAATTAGTGTGGCAAAGCCAAAGGCATATTAGTTTACTTCATATAAAAAATGCAGCATTTAACACTGTAAAATGCACTTACAATTTAAGGATTCAAGCTTTGGAATAAACCGATCTGCTAGGTCTATGGCATTTGCAATCCCTGAATCAGAGCACCACTATCAGTCAGCAAGAGGGTATCAACTGGTTCATTGACATAAACGGCTACGTATAGGTGGAAGTATCCTTGAAAATCACCTATTAGTATGCATCTCGAGAAAGGGAAAGTCGTAAGTATGAAAAGATCATGTAGCACAGCCCGGTCTCTTGTTATTAAGTAGTCCATCTCATCCACAACGACCAGCCTGACAACAGTAGCATGGAATTCAGATAAAAGGATCAAAGCATCATGAAAAGCAGGATACAAGTTCTTACATCATCTTTTTTGGAGCTGATTCCTTATTGGAAAACATGCTCTGGAGTTGCTGAAGCGGTGACAATTTGCAGCTTCCCTTCTTCAGGTTCTGAAACTGTCCTAGTATCTGCATCCAAAACTTGATTAGGAATTACATTTTTGGTCGGCTTGGATTGACATAAATAGATCAATAGTACAATTCGGAAGCAGTTAATACCTTGCTAAAAATCTCAGATGTGTTTCTTAGGTTTGTACAATTGATTGCTAGTGCATCAGGTGTCTCCATTCCTATCTGCATTTAAACACAAGTAACACAACAAATCAACAAAAGTATACTCCAAAACCAGAAACTGCTGTGCAACATGAGAAATTATTATAGCCTACCTCATCTGTCCAACGCACCAAACTCCCCTTGACCTTGTTAATAGATAAGGTCTTCCCTGTGCCAGGGCACCCGCACACATACAGGCTTCCAGCCTTCTCCTGCTCGATGCACGCCATGCAGAATTCAAGCACGCGCCTTTGCTCGTTGTCCCGGCAAACCAATCCACACGACGGCACCGTCGCCACGTGCAGCGCCTCCTTGACCGCCCGCATCTGCGCGGTGTCTGCATGGCACAACTAATTCCCCGTCAGACTCCACAAACAACGCAACTAAACGAACACATAGGCTGGCTAAAGTGGAAATCGAGAGACTTGCCTCGGGGATTCCACCTGGGCTTCTCGGCCGCGACAAGGTCTCCGTAAAGCCGCTTCCTGGAGGACTTGGGCGACGCCGAGAGCAGCTTCGGCGTGCACACCTGCGAGATCGAGCAGTTGATGTGCATTAAAACGGGGAACGGACGAAATGAAGCGACGGCCGAGCAGATCTGCATCGGAGACCAAGAAGAGCAGTGGATCTTACGGTTCCAACGCCGTCGTGCGGGGATCGGCGAGGGGAGGTGTGCCGCGACGCGTCGGGTGACTCGCCGGTGCGGCGTGGCGTCAGCCAGCGCTTGACGCTGCGCGGCATGCTCGCCGCGGCAGAGGAGGGGGTTGCGGCGTGGGACGCGTTCGCCGTGGCGCTGCAGCTGCGGACGGTCGGCATTGCAGCTTGGCAGGTTGGGAACTTGGCGGTTACTTTTGGAGATGGGAGGGAATTGAGGAGGAATCGTGGGTGTGGACGGGGGAAGAAAAGGGCGGGGTGGGGAGGGGAGCGACCCGAGCGAGAGCGCGAAAGGGTTTTCGGCTTCGCGCGGGAACGCGGGAGCGCGAACGTGGGCTCACGGCTCTGGGAGACTGGGAGTCTGGGTATCTCTTGAAAGATTTTGGTGCCGCGTACGTCAGACGCGCAGGTGACCAAGATGACCGTGAATGGGGCTGCGTGTGATTGACAACTCGACGCCATATCTTTACAGGTTCACAAATTTGAAAGATTTGCATGACCTGAAATAGTGGAAATGCGCCCCTTTTTAAAATGGGAAAACAAGAAAAATGGCAGTGAAAACGCATCTAGTTGCACAAAACATGGGGTGACGTAAATGTTTTCACTTACATCATGTGTATGCACTTGTGAGTGCATGTGATATAGGGGTTGTGTAAGTGTGTGCTCCTTTTGTACCTTCATAACAAAATAGACCTAACAAAGAGAACTGAATGAAACCAATAAATTAGAAACTCAAGTCCAACCAAATTTTAGGGCCTAACTGGATGAAGCAACGAACCATTATTTCTATTTTCAGCCCAGCTGAAGAAACAGTAAAAGACCTATATTGTAAGTTTCTTATGTATATTCATTTTATTTGGGCTTTCCTTTTAAAAGAGGACAGAGGCTAACCTCCTGAAAGAGTCCACGACGATAATATCAAGCACAAGTTAGTGTATGTTAAAATGTTTATACTTGACTTTGCTTTCTAAAACCTCGATATCATATATAAGCTGTAATATCTTAACATACACTTAAACGCACATCACATTTTACATATACATACTCACATACACCTTAAAAGAAACGTAAAAAGATATACCCTGTACAACGCAATATGTGCTTTGTAAAATGTGCTTAAATAGAAGGAAAATAGTGATCGCATCCAGCACTCTTATTATATTTGTCTTGTCTAAGACAAACAACTCTTTTCGGGAAAAAAAGCAACTAACTGTGGGAGCCTAAATGGTTGTATTTGTGATAAATCAGATGCCGTGTGTTCTAGAAATAATAAATTGAATGCTATTACATGCATATGCACCTATTAGGCATATGCTACGGAAAAGGCACCTTACCTATCTGTCGTAGGTGGCAAGAAAAAACTAGTTTTTATTTTACTAAGCACCTTTCTGAACATCTGCACTGTACTTACCTTTACCCTGTGTACGCCCTCCTTTATGATCTCCTCGACTCATCCATGATTTCTTACGTAGACGTTGAGCTGAGCATCTGACCTTTCGCAGTTGTGATAGAAAAATAATAAACTAAGTTACTATATATCTTAGTTTATTTATAATGAGTGATTGATATTGATATTTATTTGGTTTGATGATCTTCGGTTTTACATTAGCTTTAATATGATTTGAATTAATTTCAAATTTTATTTGAGCATATTGATTTATGGATTAACTAGAATTAGAGTTAGAGATATATGTTTGTTTGTCTTATGGTGTGCATGTGATAGATATAACTTAACGGTCCACGGCGTGATGATCGGGGCTAAGCAGATTGCTTGGGACTGGACGATCAAGGAGACTGGGCGGAGTTAAGGGTGATTCTAATTGAACATGTGAAGGTCAAGTAAAACATGTAAGATGAATGGAGATGGTGTATTAACAAAATCAAACAAAGAGGATGCCGGTGCAAATGATAAGGTGACCCGAGGGATCGCAAGAATGAGTACATACTTCGACATCAGAGCGCTTGCTTAAGGTGTAAGCAAGTGGGGAGTCATGTTTTGAGAAGCTTGCTAGAGTTTCGCGGTTTGGCATTAAAACCATGGGAGGACTGGAGGACTATGTGGCACCATCACAAAGCTTACGTCGAGGCGAAGCTAAATCGTGAAGGCGTCGTGGTCGTTCGATGAATCGAGAATAAAATGGACCAAAATACTCTCGATGGTAGGTAGGAGTGTACTATAAGAGACGAATATTTTGGTAAAAAGCTAAAAAACTTAGGGGCCAAGTTTAGACTTATAATAGAGGTGTAAGGCTACGGGAGGAGAAGAATTAGCCATTTTGAGCCCCTTATGTGCTAGGGTTTTAGAGGAGAGAAAAATGAATGCTTAGCCTATGTATTATGTGAGAGTTTTGTGACGAAAAATCTTTATAATCTGTCTAAAATAGGGTTGACCTCTACTGCGATAAAATTTATTTATTTTTATGTTATTGTGTTCACCTCCTTATAGTTTTTCTCTATTGGTTTCCTGGTAAATTTGCAAGTTTTTCGGTTTCCAGATTTGATTTTTATTTTATTTTTTGACTGAAATTTCAGCACATTGTAAAGTCATTATTCTTGTTGCTAGAGACATAAAATCTGTATATATACGCTTATATGATGGTATTTTGAATTCCCTTACCTCTAGACAATTAACTTGCAGAGTTTCGTTGTTCGGTGTTTATCTTTTATTGTTTATTTATAAGTTGTAATCTTTCGAGTGCTGAGATATATGGATTGATTTTAAATGGAACATATGGTTCATATACCATCCGTGGAGTCGTGTTGCCTCTATTTTCTCTTGTTAAAACTTCTCTCTATTTTTGCTTTCACTTGAGTTTTGAGATACGTTGGTTGATCCAAATAGGAGAATGCCATCTATTTCGTAACAAATTTGTTGAGACATCTATTCACCCTATCTAGTCGTAAATCTTGTTTCTACAATTGGTATCAGAGTCAGTTTGGTTATTTGTTGACTTTTACCGGCTTTGTGATTCATAGGCAACAACAAAGAAGTGAGAATATTTCTCTGTTTGATTTTTGAGATTTTTTTACTGGAATGTGCACATGAAGGCTTATCTTTTAAGCTAAGAAAAAACAAATTGGGAAATAGTTGATTCTAACTATGTGATTCCCGCTGCTCGTAAGGCTCAGATTAAAATCAAACAGTATGAGGCCAACAACTAGGCTAGAGATATTTTATTTGTATGTCTGAGTTGAAATGAGTTTGATAGGGTTCAACACCTCCGTACTGCCCGAAAGATCTGGTCTACTCTAAGTTTTTTTTATGAAGGTAGTAATCAGATTAAAGCTAGATGCCAAAGCACGTACAACCAAGAATATCAAATATTTGTGTAAGGCCCCGGAGAGTCTTTGGATGCGAAATTTACTCGTTTTGATGGTATCGTTAGCAATTTTTGATCCACTGGTGTGCTGCCCTATTCTGACCATGAAAGAGCAATCGAGCTTCTCTATGCTCTTGATCGTAGCATATGAGAATTGAATATCTTGAGTATTGAAGAGTCACCAAGTTATGACACATTGACTTGTGATGAACTCTTCAATAAGCTCAAGTCCACCGAGATAGCCAAGGCGGCTCGGATAAGTCTTAGAAACCCCCTGTCTTAAAATATGGCGTTGGTTTTTGGATCGAATGGTGGCAGTCAGGCTAGAGCTAGCTTCTCTTGTGCTAACACTTCATCGAGTGGTTTTGTATTGTATTCTTTGGTTTCTATCACAGAGGAGCAGGTAGACACTTTGGATGATGGGGATCTTGCTCTCACTGTGAAGAAGTTTACCCGCTTTTACAACAATTACTGAGACTAGAGGAGGGGTGTTTTCCGTGTCTGCTTTGAGTGTGGTGATACCATGACTTCACTGCCTTTGTTTTATGGCGGATGACAACAACGACAGCGACCCCGAGCTTGATCTCTCTGAGGTATTATCTTCCTACTATCAGTTTTTTGTCTAAGTTGATACCTTGAAGATGCTTGCATTGCTTAGGTCTAGGTCTGATGATGAGGAGTATGAGAGTTATTTGTTGGTTTTGACTGAACTTATTGAGCTTCAGAATGTGCATGCTCAAGTCGTCAGTCGATTTGAGAATGACGAAAAGAAGCTCTTTGAGGAGAAATCTAGGTCTATTTTCTTAGATGCTTGTAAAGGATGTTGAACTAAAAGACAAGCGCCTTAAAGAGCTAGAATCTAGATTGGCGAGTGATGAGTGTTCGAAGGATGTGCATCCGAACTGTTCCACTTGCATAGTCTTTCAGGACCAGCTCAGCTGGGTTAGAGGGCAAGTTCAGAAACTCTTAGATGATAATGAGTATCTCCTTTTCTCTAGTGGATAAGTACTCTGAAGGCAAAAGAAAATTGAATTTGATCTTGGCCAAGACCAAGATGTGTGTTGACAAGACGGGTTCGACTCTTGGGTTAGGATTTGAGAGGGTTGCTTACAATGGGTATGGTAAAACTGTTTTCACCACACATACTACCCTAGAAGCTGAGAAGTCCAATATCAATATCACACCACAACCCATCAAGAAGAAACTCACAGCACAACCGACCAATAAGAATCCAGCACCACAACCCAATAAAGCTCCACAACCTAAGGTGAGAGCCATAGTGAGAGATCCTAGAGTGACCGGTAGTCGAGTTCCCAAGAGACGCTACCACTACACCTACTACTAGAGAGAGGGTTATCTTGTTGGGTTTTGCTTTCATCGTAGGAGAGATGAGCGGCGTGAGTGGAAATGGAGTACCTAGGATATGTACTGCCCTTTTGTTAGTGTGCATGAGCCTTTACCTCGCTCTCACCCATGAGTCTTAGACGCTCATCACTTTTCTTCGAGAGTATTTGCCCGATGTGGATTTTACCATGACTTATATGGTTTTGGTCCATATGTAAGAGGCTTTGAGTCCTAGCGCTTTGGGGATCATGTTTTCCTCGTCGTGGTTCTCACCCCCAGCGTGCTAGTATTTATCCGCATTCACCTGCTTTCACTGTTTCAGAGCAGATGAGCCAGTACTAGATTCCTAAGGGATTTCTGTCTAACCCCAGTACCGAGCCATCCACCTTCTATTTTTCTCATATGTAGGTGGAAGGTTGAGGCCTGAAGAATAAGTGGCTCATCGACTCCAATTGTTCGCGCCATATGATCAGAGATGCATCATGGTTCTCCAGTCTCATCCTGATAAAGCGGAACGAATACATCACTTTCAGGGATGATCGGAAAGAAAGAGTGAAGGTCAAAGGTATGATAAGAGTGAATAAGTGTTTCACTCTCAAAGATATGATTTTGGTATAACATCTGGGATACAATCTTATCTTTGTATCTCAGTTGCTAGATGAGGACATGGAAGTGCATTTCAAACGCTATACTTCTCGAGTTCTTGATTTTTCTAGCGCTTTGATTTGTTGAATTTTCAGAGTTGGGAGATTTTTTTGTGCTGACTTTTTTAGTCTCTTGGTTCTTCTCATTGTTTGATTGCACATCCTTCTTCTAAGCTTTAATATAACATAGGATACTATGGCACATGAGTTTTGATTTGCTTACTCGTTTGAGTGCCCTATATTTGATCTGAGGATTGCCCGAGCTCAAGTTTGAAAAGAACCTTGTTTGTGCTCTTTATCGGTATGGCAAGATGGTTGCCGCTCCTCACCCACCAGTCAATTTGGTGATGACTGAACGACTGGAAGAACTTATGCACATGGACACTGTAGGTCCTTCCTGGGTTTGTTCGGTGGACAGGAAGTGGTATGTTCTTGTCATTATTGATGACTTCTCTCGCTACTCTTAGGTCTTCTTTCTTGTGAGTAAGGATGAAGTGTTTTCACACTTTCGGAGTTTGACTTTGAGATTGTTCAAAGAACACCCTAATGCATTAAAAGCAATTCACAATGATAATGGCATCGAGTTCAAAAACTATCTTTTTGATGCTTTTTGTCTTAAGTATGGCATTGATCATCAATTTTCTGCTCCATGCGTTCCTCAGCAGAATGACGTGGTTGAGAGAAAGAATAGCACTTTGGTGGAGATGGCTGGAACGATGCTCGATGAGCATATGACTCTATGAAGTTTTAGGCTGAGGCTATTTGCATGGTGTGCTACATCTCTAATCGAATTTTCTTGCGCTCGATCTTGAATTTGACTTCTTACGAATTACGTTTTGGGAGGAAGTCAAAGGTTTCACATTAGAGAGTTTTGGGTGTCGGTGCTTCATCATAAAGCGTGACAATCTTGACAAGTTCGAGCCGTTGTCGGAGGGTGAACTCCTCAAGCGGGGATCCGGAGGGACCCCCTTTGAGATTTGACCGGGGTGATGATTCTGAACCTGCTTCGTAGGTGAAATAAATGGGAGTAAATGAGATGCAGGTGGGGTGGAATGATCGGATGCAGGAGTAAGTAAATGCTCAGGGGATTTTTAGACAGGTTCGGGCCGCACTGAGCGTAACACCCTACTCCTGTGTGTATGCTATAAATGCTATGAGAATGTCTCTCTGCGGGTCTGCCGTGTTACAAGAATATTTGTCTAAGTCTAGATCTTCGTGCTCCTTATTCTTCGGGTGATCTAAGCCTCTGCCTTCTGTGTCTTGTGTTCTCCGAGACTCGTCTCGTGTGTTCCTCAGAAACTCTGTCTTGTTCTCTGGGGAGCCCGCCCCGCTTATATATCCGTCGGGGCGGTAGCGTGCCCAGAAAGGATGGTGCAAGTTTCAAGGCGCCATAAATGGAAAACAACCATTATGGGCTGCTGCGCGAGGTGACAAGGAGGGTTGAAAACGCGCCCCCGTCCGGTCTTGTTCGTCATCATTCTGCCTTTCGGCGAGTGCTGCGGGGAGGGCCCACCGGTCAGCCACCGAGCAGCCCCGCGTGCCCGCCCGGTCAGAACAGGCCTGACACAGCAGGGTGGTAGGCAGTGCTGCCTCGAGTCCTGCGATGTTATCCCGAGGTGCGCCGAATGACGCACGATGGGACCCGTGCATTAAATGTCCCCACGCCTCCCTGCCATGCCGTGGCAAGGACTGACAGTAAGCGTGGGGGAGTGATCGGAAGTGACAGGCCACGCGCCCTCTTAAATGCAGCATCGGGCTTCTCACCAGTTGACACCTCACCGTTGAGCCCTTGTGGGGATCACCGGCGAAGGATTTCTCAGACCCTCGGGGAACTGTGAGTGCTCAGGGATTACTGTTCACTGCCCCGAGCACTCTCTCCCTGATTTGCCCTCTATTGGCCCTCGGGGAACCGGGCGCTCGGGGACCACTATTCATGACCCCGAGCACTCTCCCGGAACTTGACTGCTTGGGTCCTCGGGGAACTCGAGTGCTCGAGGGACACTGTTCGCGGCCCCGAGTACTCTCTCTCGGAACTGACTTCTTTTGTTATCGGGGAACTCGGGTGGTCAGGGGCTACTGTTCATGACCCCGAGCACCCTCTCCCGGAACTCGGCCTTCTTGGGTCATCGGGGAACTCGGGTACTTGGAATCCACTGTTCATGACCCCGAGCACCCTCCCTCAGAACTTGGTCTTCTCAGGTCATCGGGGAACTCGGGTTCTCGGAGACCACTGTTCATGGCCCCGAGCACCCTCTCCCGGAACTTGGCCTTCTTGGATCATCGGGGAACTCGGGTACTCGGGGAGCACTGTTCATGACCCCGAGCACCCTCTCCCGGAACTTGGTCTTCTCGGACCTCGGGGAGATAACCCCCGAGGGAGGGCGTCACGTGGCACTCTGCTATTCTGGTCTCGGGACTCGGGGACCCCTGGTTCCTGTGTCACCGACAGCTGAATTCTTTTGATGGTATTTTCTTGGTATTCTCTTCATGATCATTCTTATAGGGTCTTCAATTTTTACACTAACACCATTATGTAGTCCTATGATGTGACCTTTGATGAATCAACTCCTTGTGCTAGCCCTGTCTTTGAGTGTGCAGGTGATCAGGAGATGTGTGAACGCATATTTGTAGATGACGATCTTCTAGCTTTCGAGGATGAAGAGAATGATCCACTACTTTCTACTACCACACTTGCTCCTGAGCTAGTTCCTGCCTCTTCTACATCGGCAGGCGGTCATACAACCTCTAATTTCACTTCAGCTGCTTTCGAGCCTGCACTACCATTATTTGAGGGTGAGATCATCTCGTAGCGCGAAGCTCCTCAGCATATTTAGCGGTAACACCATCCACAGATGATTATCGGCGACATCAATGAAATGGTAATGAGGTCCAAATCTGCTTATTATGCTCATTTATCTGATTCTGCATTTGTTGCTTCCTTTGAGCCCCATGATGTTGGATATGCTTTATCTAATTCGAGTTGGGTAAATGTCATATATAAAGAGCTAGAAAACTTTGAGAGAAACCAAGTTTAGATCCTTATAGATCAACATCCAAATATTCACACCATAGGCACCAAAAAAGTTTTAAAAATAAATAGGGGAGGATGGGTCTGTAGTAAGAAACAAGGCTAGACTGGTTGCTTAGGGTTTTACTTAGGTAGAGCGGATAGACTTTAGAGAGACATTTGCACCGGTAGTTAGACTAGAAGCTATTAGGATCCTTCTTGTATTTACAACATCCCAAGGCTTCAAGTTGTGTCAAATGGATATCACGAGTGCTTTCCTAAATAGTTTTCAACCCCAGGTTTTGAGTATCCCAAATACCATCATAGGGTATACAAACTTTAGAAAGACTTGTATGGGCTTAAGCAGGCACATAGGGTTTGGTATGATAGGCTTTGGTCTTTCTTGTTAGGGCATGGGTATGTGATAGAGTCAGCTGATAAAACTTTATTCACTCTCAGGCATGACAATGATTTCTTACTTGTTCAGATTTACATGGATGATATCATTTTTTTGCTCTTCTTATGCACTTGTGGTTAAGTTTGCAGAAACTATGAGTATGGAGTTCGGAATGTCAATGATGGGCGAGCTCAACTTCTTCCTTAGACTTCAAATCAAGCAGTGCAAGCAAGACATCTTCGTCCACTAAGTGAAGTACACCAAGGATCTGCTGAAGAAGTTTGATATGAGTGATGCAAAGCCATTATCGACACCAATGGCACCTCGATCATGCTTGATCCAGATGAAGATGGCGATGAGGTGGACCAGCAGGAGTACAGGAGGATAATCGACTCCCTCCTCTACCTGACGACAACAAGATCTGACATCTACTTCGCTGTATACTTGTGCGCTCGCTTTCAGGCTTCACCGAGGATGTCTCACCGCTAAGCAATGAAATGTATTCCGAGGTATCCCAAGCACACTCTCAAGTATGGTATTTGGTTTTCTGCATCCTTTTTGTATTCTTTCCGTGGCTTTTTAGATGCGGATTTTGCTGGTTATAGAATTGATAGGAAGAGTACATCTGGTACTTATCATTTTTTGGATACTTCTCTTGTGTGTTGATCTTCTCGCAAGTAGTCTAGCGTTGTGTAGTCTACTGTTGAAACTGAATATGTAGCTGATGCTAGCTGTTGCTCATAGATTGTGTAAATGGTTGCTACTTTGAGAGATTTTATGTTAGATTTCAGGAGTGTACTATTTTTATGTGATAACAACAATACCATAAGCTTAGCATGGAAGGCTAATGGAGATGACATGTTGACAAAGTCAAGCGAAGGGGATGCTGGTGCAAGTGATAAGGTGGCCCTAGGGATCAGAAGCGGGAGAGACTTACCGGCGATCAGGATTGCAAGACGAAGTACACGTATCGATATCGGAGCGCTTGCTTAAGGTGTAAGTAAGTGGGGAGTCACGCTTTGAGAAGCATGCTAGGGTTTCACGGTTTTGCTTCAAAACCGTAGGAGAATTGGAGTAGTACATGTCACCATCGCGAAGCTTGTGACGAGACGAAGCTAAGTCGTGAAGACGTCGTGTCCGTCCGACGAATCGATAAGAAAAAAATACCAAAATACAATCGGCTGTAGGTAAGAGTGTACTATAAGAGAGTGGTATTTTGGAAAAAAGATAGGAAATTTAGGGGTCAAGTTTCCTAGACTTATAAATAAAGGGGTAGGAGCTATGAGAGGAGATGAACTGGCTATTTTGAGCCTCTTGTGCCATCCATATAAGAGCATTGTGGTAGGGTTTAGAAGGAAAGGAAGATGAGTGCTTAACCTATATATTCGGTGAGAGCTTTGTGAGGAAAAATATTTATAATCTGACTAAAATAGGGCTGGCTTATGCTATAATGAATTTTTTCTTCATATTATTGTTCCCATATCCTTCTAGTTTCCTTCTATTGGTTCCCTTGCAAATTTGTAAGTTTTTCGGTTTTCGAATTTGATTTTCGTTTTGATTTTTGGCTGAATTTTTCTCTATTGGTTCCATTGCAAATTTGCAAGTTTTTTGGTTTCCGGATTTGATTTTCGTTTTGATTTTTAGGCTGAAATTTCAGCATATTATGAGGTCATTCTTCTTGTTGCTAGGGGCATAAATTTTACATGCACAAGCTTTTGTAATAAGATCTTGAGTTCACTTGCCTCTAGACAATTAATTTAAAGAGTTTTGTTGCTCGATATTTATTTTTTCTTGTTTATTTACAAGTTATGATCTTTCAAGTGCTAAGACAAATAGATTAATCTTAAATAGAATATATGGTTTATATACTATTTGTGGAGTCATGTTGTCTCGATTTTCTCTTGTTAAAATTTCTCTCTATTTTTGCTTCCGTTTGAGTTCTGAAGTGTGTTGGATAATCTAAATAGAAGAAGAACATAGATTTCACAAGTTGAGACGACTAATCACTCCTCTAATCACTGTGAACGATAGCTGTGTTTTGCCCAGTCCTCCCTGAATGTAATACAAGTACACATTCACTAGAGGTAGTTATTTCATAATAGAATGCATGACTTGATCTATCCAGAAAATTAAGGATGTATTTGGTTCATAATTAAAATTTACCATAGTTTGTTAGATTAGTTAGATTTAACTAGATTAGGTATATGATTAGTTTGTAATCATAACTGTAACAAGATTATCTTATATATGCCAAAGTGTAATAAAAAAATTTAATCGATTAACCTTAGACAAGTGTGGTGAAAAGTTCTGACAAATAATAATAAAATTAGTATATGAATCATATCCTAAGCACGCACTGCGGTTTAGTTGAGCCGCATGGTCATCACATGAGGGCCACTGTCACGGTGTCACTTCACCGGGTACTCACATGCTGGCCTGCTGAGCCGCGTACGGTCCCCTAGCTAGCCGGCCCGCGTGACGCGCCATGACGGGCCGTCGGGCCCTCTGCGTACGCGTTCACTTGGGTGGGTGGGTGGGGCGGGGGGTGCCTTCGTTTCCCCACCGATCTCGCGTACGGTCCCCGCCGCACGTGAAGGCGCGTCTCGTGGGGGAAAGGAGACCAGGAAACGAAGGTCAGGCAGCGCACGTCCACCCAGGCCTAGCTGCCGTCGTCGGCCCGGTCACACAACGCTCCGTGCTGTGCCGCACTAACTCGCACATGCGATAGATGCACCGGTGGATAAAACTTGCCGCGTCCGTCCAGCCGCAGCGCTGCCGCCGTCTCCGCGAATGTGGTGGACGGAGGTCTCATGTAAAGTTAGCCAATGGGTCGGATCAAATGGGCCGACATGAGGTAAGTGAGTTTTAACCTGATAAGTTGAGCCGTGCCCAGACTGAGATCTCGATATGACAGGACATGATATGGTCTCGAGCCGGAACCCCTTTCGTCTGTAGGCCGCTTGCCATCCCTGTCTAGTTAGTAGCAGCTGTTTATGGTTGTGCTCCGTATTGATGAAGGTAACACACACCCCGCGTTTGAGAGCAGCAACCCTGTAAGTTTCAGCGTCATATTGATATGACCCAAATATGGGAGCGGAAACATCATCATGTACGCCATCTTCTCCATGGCCGTTGGCGCACACAACTTCAAATCGCAGCTACCGAGCTGAATAGGCGGGCATGTAGTGAGCCTAACCGCCTCCCTGATACGGTGTCTCACATGTCATATTATAGGCCGAGTCTCTAACATGCGGGTCAGTATGATATGATCTGATTAAGTAACTAGGCCTAACAGGCTATACTTTAACCAAGCCATGTTTAGGTGTGCTCATGTCGGACCAGCTCGTCGGTCCCACTTAGCCACCTCTGATCTCATGAATGTCTCCTTCCCGTCCAAAACACGTCCCTCTCGAGGCCGGGCAAGTGCGAGTTCAGTTTCGTCAGAGATTGAAACGGTCTTCTGCGCCTTTTCAGTGACGGCATGCGGTGTTTGCGTGGAGGTCTCGTTCGTCTAGAAACACGTCCCGGCGGGTTGCTCGGATAGGGTCGGTTTACCGGTCCTCGCACGCGATCGAGCGAGGATGAGGGAGTCGGGAGGTCTGTTGCATACCTAGCTAGTTGGCTCTTATCCGAAAGTTTTGATGATATCCATGTTGGTGGCCGTATAATCTTTGGTTTCGTATCCATCGATATGGACCCGCACGCGCGTCCTCCGATGGGTGGACGCCACGGATCGGCGCGCGCCCACTGATGCTCGCGAGTCATGAGCTTTTGCCGAAATGCCCGCAGCATGCATGATTGGCGGATGCACCGCGAAGCATGCGTCTCGTACTATACATGCTTGCCGGATTTTTCGTACCGGGTAATGTCAGGTTGATGCACGTGCTTGATCGTGGTAATTTGGCGGGAGCTGTGTATCACTGCAGGATTCGATGGATGCTAACTGCTTAAGAACTACAGAGAGGGTCAGCTCACATGATGGATCCTCAGACTCTGGTCAGCTCACATGGTGGATTGCTAGGCAAACGAAACATGGATCAGATTCTGGACTCCCAGACTCTCAAATTAACTGTGTTGCACACGTCCACAGCATTACACTATTAGTGGGCTAGTGATTGCCATTTTTCTTTGCGGAAATTATAGCGGAACTACCTATAGGAGTTAACTGCGTGACTTACATGCCTTGTGTTCTGAGATGAATCTATTTTGACAGAGTCAGAAGCAAAATCATCCTTCTGAATTCTGGCTTGCTCGGCTCGTCATCCGAAGCAGCGAGACCACTGAAATCAGCCAATATGGATCTGTACGCGGCGCTACGCGCGATTGAGGTAATCATTCGAACTCACCGTTGAGTGATCCGATGTCGCGTTGATCAACTGTTCTATCGGTCCGTCGGTGCACGTATCCTCTGGCGTCCGTGTAACTTGGGCAGGTTATCGGCCGACCTACATATGCACACATCACGTGTCTCGCTTAATTACCTCCTTAATTAACACGTCATTTTCAGCTAAACTGTTTCCCTGCTGTACCTCGTGGATATGCACGAATACCAACATAGTAGGAAACCTATTATCAGTTGCCGCCAGTTGCAATATTCTCTGGTCAACTTTTATTTCTCAATATCTCTAGTCAGCTTAATAAAACAAACTTAACTTCAAAGCTATCGCAGTGAACCTAGTTCCCTGCGTTTGCCTCAGGCAGCACAGGTCTCGTCTCTGGGAATATGCTAGATCAAAGCAAAGTACCAAGTAAATCACGTGCAGAATTGACCAATTGAGGGATAAGCACTGACAAATGAGAATGGCTAGGCAATTACAGTTTTCCTCCTAAAGATAGACAACCTTCCAGGCTGCTTCCGCAGGCCAGAACGATGTTGAGAAGCAGGAGACTCGGCCAGCGTGGCCGCCGTCAAAGTTCAGCAGCGCGGATAGTCTCGCAGGTGCGGTGGATTACGCAGTTTTTGAGCTTTGATCGACTGATTGATCTAAAAATTTCGAGCAATTCCATGCTATGCCCTATGGGGTAAGAAAACTGACCGTGACCGCTGACTCGGTGAGAAATGGGAGCTGTGAACCTTCGAGGAGTTGATGGAAACCATGGAATCCGATCGAGCAGCTGGGAACGCCCAAATGGGTTGGTGCATGCCGTATCAGCCTCGGGGTTAACAAATTCGTTGGTTAACACTTGAAATTCGCGGTAACCGATCTTATCATTCCGGTCCGATAATATAAACAGATCGGTTACCAAATTTGAATGTAAAAAATTTAAAAATAAAATAAAATAAAAATAAGAAAAATCCTAAAATAAACCATAGATAAATCTAAGAACTTATGTGAAAAAAATTTAAAAAATAATATCGTTTGCATCATATTCTATAGGGAGGAAGTTCAAAAAAAAAGAAAAAACTTGAAACGCGCAGCTCGTTTATTAACTAATATTAAGGAAAATCTTAACATACAAACACATATTTTTTTTAGGATGTATCTTAAGAGGATCTTTAAAATTAGTTTAACTTCAGTTAGAATTTTATTAATATCTACATGATTTTTACAAAGTTCAGAAGCATAAAGTGAATATATTAAGAAAAAACACCGTAATTAACTTTTTCATGTCTACCATTACTTTTTATAGATAAAGAATAGTATAAGTAAACTAAGAAAAGTGGTTTCACTAATTTTAGAGGTGTGATGAGTTAGTTATGAATTAATCTAGTTGCAACATATTTATTCAATCTTGCATGTTACAATAACTATTTAATGAGTTTATTTATTTTTAAAATACATAAGATCATGTAATAAGACTAACAAAATTATTTTCATGATTTTTGGATTAGCAAAGAGTAAACTATGCATTTAACTTGATTTAGCAAATACATTTTCTCATAGAAAAAAATTAACTTTTTTATGAGTATAAATACTTTTATCATGTAGATAATATTACAAGGAAATCAACAAAATTTGTTTCACTTGATTTGAAGCTCAGATGAATTAGTTATTTATTTTACAAGGTTGAGATATTTTTTTGATTTTTTTTAACATCACTGAAATTTGAGAAAACCGCTCGATAAATCGCTAAAACCGAACGGTTACCAACAAAACTGAGTGGTTATCAATAATGCGGAAAATACGAAAAATACGCTCGATAAATCGGCGAAACCGCTCGGTAACCGGTGCAAACCAAGCGGTTACCGTTCGGTCAATTCGGTCCGAATTCTCGCTGAATTTCAAATTTGATCGAGTGAATTTTGAGCGAATTCTCGCCAAATTTTAAGAGGTTATTGCGATAACCACAATTTTTCGATTACCATCCTATCTCGATTTTTATGCTCCAAACAGTTTTGTAAACCTTAATCAGCCTTGCACGTCCCTCGAAAATTTGGCTGTATTGTGCTAGCCAATGACCCTGCTGCCTGACTGCTAGCTCGGTCTGTCTTTCTTACAGTGCAGAACTGGTATCCGTCCATATCAGATCATTTTCGTCGATCATACGTAATTTCTTTAATCTATGACCAGCATACCTCCATAAATCACTTTTTTAACGACAGCTACTAATTTTGGGGATTGAGCAGTAGTTCGTGCTCATTCAAGCTTGTTGCAATATATGTTAATTGTCAACCTTTCTTTATCAACTGAGACTCTTAGATGAAACGATCGATACATGCAACTCAATATAGTATCAGATAAGAGGTCTTTTGAATCATGGTAGATACAATTAAAATTTTTAGCTGACTTCTATTTTCATATCTTAAACATAAGGGAGTCTCTATGTGAGAATTAGTATTGAAATATAAGTGAATTGCTCTTTTTTTTTCATCAGTTCAGGCTTTTAAGTGAATTGATCGGTGTATTCAGCTTAATAAAGCCGGCTATGCTCAATATAGGAGCTTTTCATCGACATTGTTCAGGCTACTAAGTGCTTCACAAACTGAGTAGACAAGAAGAAAATAAATCAAGCAACTTCAAATACTTATAAACTGGTTGACTAGCTAGAACGTCTGGTAGTGCTAGAGAGCCAAGAAAGAAACACAAAAGTCAACTGCCTAAAACTGGCCAGAAAGTGCGTTTCTACGGAAGGCACGATCACTTCCAGTTGCAACCAGCAGAAAAGCAAATTATATTCACGCCTTCACGGCGTTGCCGACCAAAGTTACATGCTCTCCGCTGCAAGATGTCATTCGGAAGAAACTCTATCTATCTTAATATAGAATTGCCAACAGGCGAAGATGAGTAAATGAAGTTTACAACTCGATGTCGATCACTTATGAATAGAAAATGCTTAGAAAAGGATAATACTGGAGTATTCGGAGGAGAACCTTGTGCCGGCCTAGGATGGACGCCGGATGGAGACGTCCGCGTTCCATAAAATACAGCGGCGTGCGCTGCCCGAACACGGGCACACATCGCGACCTGGACGGCAGAAACGCATCATCACAGTCCACAACTCGCAGCTGATCTGTGGATAAGCTCGAGATCCTTTCCTTCATCGTCTTTGACTCTTTTCCGCAATAATTTATTGCGTTTCTGCGTACCCCAACCCCACCCACGCTGGCACGCCCACCCGCGGTTTCCCGGACTCGATTTCAAACCCAGGCCGCAGCGCGGTCCACACGCACGCCACGCTCCTCGACTCGGCTCCCCCATCAAACCTGGTCGAGCAGCGAGCACTCGCTATAAAACACGCCCCCACTTCTAATTCTCGAGGCAAAACTCAAAACCAGAAGCTGCTAAGAACTTCAGTCCAGTCTAAGAAATTTCGATTTCAAAAGCAAACGTTCACCTCAGGGAGAGTTCAGCTGGAGCTGAAATGGCGACGCCCAAGCTGTCCCCCGTCTCGCCGGTGCGGCGGGACGACAAGCCGTGTGCGCCCTCACCGTCGTCGGTTGTTCTGAGGGTGCAGGACGCTTCGGCTGCGGAGGCTTACGAGCAGTACCTGCGCCTGCCGGAGCTGTCGAGGCTGTTGAAGTCCGGGTGCATCCCGGAGTGGGAGGGCGAGGGCCTGGTCAAGCCGGCGCTGCAGGCGCTGGAGATCACCTTCCGCTTCGTGTCCGTCGCGCTCTCCGACCCGCGCGGGTACGCGAGCCGCCGCGAGCTCGCGCGCCGGCTGGAGGCGCTCGCGGCGCGGGAGGTGGAGCTGGTGGCCGCACTCTGCGAGGGCGACCGGTGCGCGCCGCTCGCCGAGCTGAGCGCCTCCGGGGGCGTGCTCCCGCGGGGGCGCAGCGCGTCGGAGGTGTGGCAGCTGCCCGGGAGCGCCGCTGCGGTGGTGTGCAACGTCAGCGAGTCCAGCCTGCTCCCGCGCCTTGCCGCGTGGGACAAGTCCGAGACGCTTGCGGCCAAGATCATGTACGCCATCGAGAGCCAGATGCAGGGCTGCGCTTTCACCCTCGGCCTCGGCGAGCCCAACCTCGCCGGCAAGCCGGTGTTGGAGTACGACCGCATCGTCCGGCCACACGAGCTGCACGCTCTCAAACCGAAGGCCGCGCTGGAGCCCAAGACCGGCTACCGCAACCGGGAGAACGAGGCGCTGTTCACCATCTACCAGATACTCGAATCATGGCTGTGCGCGGCCTCCCAACTTCTCACCCGCCTGAACGACCGGATCGAAGCAAAGAACTGGCAGGCGGCAGCGAGCGACTGCTGGATCCTTGAGCGCGTCTGGAAGCTGTTCGCCGACGTCGAGGACCTCCACTTGCTGATGGACCCGGACGACTTCCTGCGGCTCAAGAGCCAGCTCGCGATACGGGCGGCGCCGGGTTCTGATGCGTCGTTCTGCTTCCGTTCCAGGGCGCTTCTGCACGTCGCTAACACAACTAGAGACCTCAAGAAGCGGGTGCCGTGGGTGCTCGGCGTCGAGGTGGACCCCAACGGCGGGCCGAGGGTGCAGGAGGCGGCCATGAGGCTGTACCACAGCAGGAGGCGCGGCGAGGGCGAGGAGGCCGGCAAGGTGGAGCTGCTCCAGGCCTTCCAGGCCGTGGAGGCGGCCATGAGGAGGTTCTTCTTCCTGTACCGGCAGCTCGTGGGCGCGGTGATGGGCACGGCGGAGGCGTCTGGCAACAGGGCGCTGTTTGTGCCAGCGGAGGGGATGGACCCCCTCGCGCAGATGTTTCTCGAGCCGCCATACTTCCCCAGCCTCGACGCCGCCAAGACGTTCTTGGCTGACTACTGGGTTCAGCGAATGACAGCGCCAGGCTCGCAGTTTTGAAGGTCTGCAGATATGCGTGCATCGTATTGTAAGCGACATAGGGTGATTAATTCTGTAGCGATTATATTCTTGTGTGCACAGGGATGTGTTCTGTTCTACGATCTTTTACCGAGAGAAGTTGATTCAATTAGGTGTACTAGGCAAGCATTTCTTTATTTTAGAAAAGAGATTATTTGGCGTTTATTGAAAAACAATAAAGAGTCATCGAGAGACAACCAGAACCGAAACAAAGAGAAAACAAGTCACTGCTGATAACTCTAGCTTACAAATCAAACCAAAAGCACAAAGTTTTGATCGATGCCTAACTACAGAACATTATATCACCCCTAAGCTAGCCAGTAGGCAACCACACGATCACCATGAAGCCAGGAAGCCAAAAGTTTCATCACATTAGACACAGATGCTGAGCTCACATTGAAAGATCTGATCCAAGCCATAGCCTCTATGGTCACCTTTTCATTGGTTTTGAGGAGAGCCTTTCACTTCTGCAAGTAGAAAATCCCAGAAAATAGAATGTCAATCGGTGAGACAGGGTATTTCCTTTCTATCACCATTTTATTGCGCGTCCTCCAAATGGCCCACTCTAACCTGCAAACGTAAACAAGACTAAATTGTGCGATTGTTTAAAGGCCGGATTAAGCTAATTATGAAGCAGATCACCCATAGATTTGGGCTGTTCCATCTAGCCAAAACATTCAGCCAAACAACACCATACAAAATGGGCTATGTGATACCTAAACAAAATATGATCAGTAGTTTGTAAGTTGCCACACAGACCGTATTTCTTACTGCCCTTCCAGCCTCTCTTCTTCAGAGTAGCTGCAGAATGTAGTTTGTTGTTGGCTGCTTGCCATAAAAAACTTTTATTTTGAGTGGTAGCTTACTACCCCAGATTATACCAGCACCCTTGCTGGTGATCCCACCAAAAGTAATAAATTTGTATAGAGATCTGGTGGTAAAATCCCTAGATTTATCCAAAGCCCATAGCACTTTATCTTCTCCCTCACTGAGTTGTATTCTTTGTAATTGGTCATAGAGCAATTGCAACATGTCGTGTTCTAGCTGGTTTAGAGTTTTCTTGAAAACCAAGGTCCAATTGTTATCATTGCAACATTCCTCCACCAGGGCATATGGGTCCTCACAGAGCTCAAAGAGATCAGGATATGGGACTTTAAAGGGGTATTTCCCAACCAGATATCTTTCCAAAAAACAGTCTTATTTCCACTAATCACTTTGTATTGGGCACCCCACTGGAAAATGTGCTTAACCTTGTGTAGCCCCTGCCAAAATTGTGAGGTTCCTCTTTTCTTTGATCTGAAAAACAATCCATCAGACATATATTTGGCTCTCAAGAGTTGGCACCATGCCTCCTGACTATTGTTCACAATTTTTCAGATCCATTTAACAAGTAGACACTCATTTAACTTCATGGTATTTGCAATGCTTAGCCCATCATATTCTTTTGGTCTACACACTACCTCCCATTTCAGCATGTGGTATTTGAATTTATCATCAGCACCCTGCCAGAAGAAATTGGCTCTAATAGAGTCCATCTTTCTATGCACCTCTGCAGGTAGGTGATAAAACCCATAGTGTAGGTTGGCAGACTTCTTAGGCATGAATTGGTCAGAGTCAGTCTCCCCCTTGAAAACATGTCCTTTCCTTTCCAAGGAGATAGTCTCTTATACATCTTGTTACTCATAGGCTCAAAAATATTAACCCCTAAGTGCTAATCAGAGATGAAAATCCCTAAATAATTCAAAGGCCCAATTTACAGTTGAGCATGTTGGCCACCCTTTGTCTATCAGTAAGATCAAAGTCAAAGACAAAAATCTCACTTTTATGGAAGTTAATCTTAAGCCCTGACAACCATTCAAAACAATATAAAATGATCTTCAGATTGAGTATTGAATGATCTGACCCATCAGTCATTAGCATAGTATTATCAGCATATTGAACATGAGACACCCCCTTGGTATCAGATGAGCTAAGATCCCTGTAACTAGACCTTTATCCACAACCTTCTCCACCATATCTCCCAGAACATCATCTATCAAATTAATAAGAATTAGAGACAAATGGTCCCCTTGCCTCAGATCTTGATAAGTTTTGAAGTATGAACTCATTTGATAATTAATGTTAATGCAAACCTGATCACCTTGGACATACTGCATCACCCACTTGATCCAAGTGTCATGAAAGGCTTTTCTAACGAGTACCTCTTGAAGGAAATCCTATCTAACTTTGTCATATGCCTTCTCAAAATCTATCTTCAAGATGACACCCTTTGTCTTACTATGCTTCACCTCATGTAGGATCACTACCCCCTCCAGGATATTCCTCCCTTTGATGAAAGCAATCTATTGATGGTTAACCAAGTGAGGGGCTAGAGGAGAGATTCTGTCAGTCATCAACTTGGTAAAAATCTTGTACTCTACATTTAACAAACAAATTAGTCTGTACTGTTTGATAGAAGTTGGGTCCTTGACGTTTGGGATAAGGGTGATAACACCATAGTTCAACCTTTTCAAATCAAGTACCCTATTGTGGAAATATTTCATCATGTCCATAAGATCATCTTTAAGAACATCCCAGAAGTGCATGAAGAAAGAAGACCCAAATCTATTGGGACTTGGTGTAGAGTCAGTTTTCATGTTAAAAACCACCTGTTTTACTTCCTCCTCAGAGATCTCCTTGATCAAAACTTATTGGTCCTGGATAGATAATTGATGGTCAATGTCCGAAAACCCCTCTTTGAGGTGTATATGGGACACTCCATTGGAACCAAAAAGTTTTTTTAGAAGGCCAATACATGCTTCTCTAACTCAGCTTGCCTAGTGACAGTGCCCTCTTCAGTTTCCAAAGAGAGGATCTGGCATTTCCTTCTTCTGCCATTGGCACAAAGCTAGAAAAACCTGGTGTTGTTGTCTCCTTGCAATATCCAATCAAGCCCACCCCTTTGTTGCCAATATATCTCATTCATGAGATAAAGTAATTCCATCTCCTGTTCAAGCTTATATCTGGTGTTCCAATCAATGGCATTCAGTCCAAGGTCATCAACTTTCTTATCCAGCTCCTCCAGTTTTAACTCTACTGTTTGCCTTTTCCTTTTGTTGTCTCCAATCTGAGCCATGTTCCATCCTCTAAGGAACTATTTAGTATTGTAGAGGTCACCATGCCATTTGTCTAGAGAGTAAATTTGACTTGGCATCCTTTGCACCCATGCTTCCCATCTCTGGGCAACCTTTCCCTTAAACCCTTCTTGTAAGATCCATTGTTTTTCATAAAAGAAGATTTTCTATCTAGGTGGGACCCCTCACCAGTGTCCAACAGAATAGGGTTGTGGTCTGACCCTACCCTGATTAGAGTGGTTACAGTGCATAGAGGGTAGTGCCTCTCCCACTCACTAGTGACTAACACCCTATCCAAATTAACCATGACCAAGTTCTTGTGCATGTTGGTCCAGGTGTACTTTGCTCCCTTTCTTCCTAATCTCCTAATCTCAATCAAGTGATTGCTATTAAAGAACAGGCCAATCAATCTTGGATTGATGTTGCCAGTATTAATGTCCTCCTTGGACCTGATCAAATTGACCCCCCCCCAAGACTAAAGGCAGTGACTCCTTGTCACATAGCTCTTGAAGTTCTTTTAGGAAGTTAGCAGAAAAGCCATGGTCAGTAGGCCCATAGACTGTGAATAGATTCCACCTATGATTTGAAACTCTATTTCTAATAGTGGCCATGATGCAAAACTCCTCAACCCAAAAGTTTTCCACTTCTAGAGCATCAACCTTGATGCCTAGCAGAATACCACCAGAGAGCCCTCTGGAAGGTGGCCAAGACCACAAGAAATTCATGTCTGTAGTCAAATGAGAAAGGTCCTTGATAGAGAAATCAGATTTCATAGTTTCTTGGAGCCCTATGGCATCTAGTTTTTCTTACCTAATTAGATCCTTAACCTAACCTCTCCTAGCCTTATTTTTTGTAATCCCTCTGACATTCCAAAAAAGGACCCTCATTTTTGTTGTTTTCCTTTGTTTGGAGCCCTCTTTTTTTGTTTAGTTGGTACACCCCTTGTGACACCAGCTTGGACCTAATCTACTAAGCCCCTTTTTGTATTACCAATGGCCTCCATGGCCATTTCAGAGAGGAATTTGGAATCATTTTCATCCACCAAATTTTTCTCAGCCAGCTTTTGCAAATAACTTTTGTAATTGGATTCAGCAATAGCTGCTCTAGCAAGTTCTTTAGCCTTAAAAGCAGAGATTGTTCCCTCTACATCCTCTACTTTAACATCTAGACTAGTAAAAACATAATTGAAATTCTCCATAAAAGTATTGTTAAGAATAGTAAAGGTATTAGATGGATTAGATGAGGAAGGTTGACCTTGGAGCTCCTTGTCTTTAGCTTGCTTTCTGGCCATTGCTTTCTCCAGAATTGGGGATCCATCTCGAGAAATTCTTGCACTAAATGGCAATTAAGGGGTGGCTCCTTCTCCCCCTAGTTTTCTTCCCCACAGGAATAGACCAGCCTTGGCCATTATTAGTGTCAACTTCCTCTTCTTCCTCTTGGTCCAAGACATTCCCCCCTGAGTCAGTTTCAAGACCTTCAAGCCCATCCTCACAGTCATTTAAGAATGGGTGGGTCTCCTGAACTTCACAACAATTAGTACTTTGTTCAACAACAGCAATCAAAGCAAGGTTGTGGACCAAGCTTAGATCCTCATGAGACTGTGTAAGGGACTCTCCCTTCGTTATCTCTTCCATTGGGATCACCATGATCATGCCCAGCTTCATTGTCCACCTCCAGGAGATCCCCCTCTTGGATCTTAGGAGCATCCCCTCCTTTACTGTTGCCCTTGGTTGAGTAGACCACCAACGTCCCCTCTTTATGATCAAATGAGGCTAGAGGGTCCACCATTTCACATTGCATTTCCTCTTCCTCTACCACAGCATTATGACATTCCCTGTTTTTGGATGTGGTACCCTCTTTCCTGGTCTATTCTTGCTTTTTTCCTTTGTCCCCTTTATAGCCTCTTTTTGGGTTATTGCCATTAGAATAGGAGTCATCCTTGTTAGTATCATCATCATCATCATCTTCTTCTTGGTCTTTAGGATCAGGATTGGCAGGACCATCCTCCTACCTCTTACCTAGAAAGCTTTCCAGAACAAAGGAAATCTCCTTACCCTCTTTATTGAAGATCTCAATGGCAGTCCTAATCTTGTGAAGTTCTCTGCAGTTCACTTTAACTCTGACTGGATCAACCCTCATAAGACTCAACTCATCCATCACCACTGGTTTAGCCATTAAGGAAGTGATCTCCTTGACCACATCCTCATCTTTGCCATAATCTAGGATCCCAAAAATCTTGATCCAAACAGTCTGAAAGAGACTTGAGATGTTGGGGTCTACACTCCTCTTGGAGATCTTCACCACCAAAGCATCTAAGGCTAGTTCCACCCTGGATAGCCTAGAGAATGTTTTTAAAGTCTCCTTCTTAGGGAAAACCACAAGATATTCAGATTTATCCAGAATCCTGATGTTCCAATCCCATTTGGGGTAAATTAGATTTTTTCAATTCAGCCTCCAGTTTAGACTCATTGGCCTCACCCTTAATCACAATGATAACCATAGTGGTTAAAAAGGACTTAGACTTTGATTAGAGATACTAATGCTATAGTAACCTTGACCAGGATTGCCAAACCCATACATCTTCAGTTTTTTTTTTATCCTTGACCGCTAAGGAAACACACTCAGCCGCCATATGCTGAGCCTTTTTGCATTTGTAGTAGATGGGTTCATTTGTGCAATCCAATTGGTGGTGACCTTCCAGAGTGCATCTAAAGCATTTCATAATATCAAAAGGTCTAGGTTTTTGAGATTTACCTTAAGAAGGATCACGAGAAATATCAAGTTGGTCCTTCCTAGGCTCTTCTGTCCAGTAGTTCCTATAACTGCCTTGAGCTTCTGGATTAGTGTTTCTACCACCCCACTCTCCTTGAGAGGGGTTGTTCCATGGTTCTTGGTGAGTGCGCCACCCCCCTTGGGTAGATCCACCCGTTGACCCAGGATGTGTGTTCCATCGACCACCTTAGTCTCTCTATTGAAAAGCCTCTGGCGTTGAGTCTAGAAATCTCTCCTCTCTTGTGGGTTACCCATACCTCTTTGGAGCTTCCGGTAGAGATCCTTGTCCCGATTGTAGTCGGGGGTCTTCTTCTTCCTTCAACACATCCGCATCAGACCTCCTCTTGCCCCATCCCCGGCCACACTCTTGCTTCGGTCGATTTGCCATCTGCTCTCCCCTCAAAACTTGCGCGAAGGAGTGGAGAAGAGGAGGGGGGGGGATCGATCTGGTGCACCTTGTGTGCAATCGACCCAAGTTGCCGGATCTCTCTATTTCTTGCGAGGAACCCTAACCCTAGAATCGCGCTCACTTTGGAGACCCACACCCATGGATGTGGCAGTGGATGGGTGGAGTGTTAGAAATATGCTCGTGCGATTGGGCCGTGGGCCATTTCTTGAGCAGAGCTCGTCCCATCTGGGAAGTAGCAGTATGGCTCATATTCCTTTCCACCGGCAAGTCTCGCACATCTCCTTGATGCTTCGTCCCCATATCCAGCAACCTCGTCGTTGACGTCACCAGTGACTCCGTTGTCTTTACTGCGGGAGTCACGTAGCTTCCGCACCCCCATTCGTTATGATTTCCATCATGGATCTCGTCCTCGAACATGAGATTCGCTCAAATGGCTGCTCCAAATTGTTTGTCGTACTCCCAAAACCAAGGTCCCCCACCTCCCATGGTGATGGTACAAATAGACTATCATGGATCTCTAAGGCTCGCCTACTTTGCTTCGCCTCAATCACCCATTTCGGGGCTGGTGGCGGGGGAGAAAGATTGTGTAAGGTGTGGAGCATCTCACGTTCCATATGCCTAAAGATTTCCTCCCGCTTATCAGTGAACCCTTGATCCGCATCGATGGAGGGGTTAGATCCGCCCCCATGTACAACCATATCCCCAAACCTCTGAGCTTACTTGTGTTGGGGATATCAGAATCGCGTCTACTTTCGCTGACCTTGGGGGCGGCGGTTGATTCGATGCTCTGTTGTGGTTGCCCCTTCCATGAGGCGCACCAGGTGTCACTATCCGTGCCCTCGACGACTTTGGTGGCCGCGAAGCACTAGCTCCTCCCCCGTCACCTTGTGTTTTCTTCGGTGGTGGAGGCAGGAAAGGGGTGCCGCCCCGCCCTTCCAAATAGCATTGACCCTCTTGACCACTCATCCTCGGGATGCTAGGTAAGCATTTCAATTGGAAATCATGTATATATTGCACTTGTAGAAATTGCATCGCAAGCCTTAAGCTGATACTTGCCAGCACAGATGATGGCCCAAAACTGAACTCGCTACCTCAAGAAAACAAGCAAGAAAAGAAACGTTACTAACAAAGTAATGGGATAGTAGTTGTAAGTTGTAACAGGAAAGATGAGGCTCTGCAGTAGTGTTCTGCCCTCCTGTGTATTCTAAAACAAGAAAAAAAAGGACTCACTGCCGTAACTTCAAGTGATTAGCATCAATGCAATGTTAAAAAACCCGATGAAATATTTTGACATGTGAATTAGCCAGTGCATTGTATTTTCCACTTAACAATTGAAACCTGAGACTTGGATCGATTCATCTGATCAGCAATGCTCTTTTTCGTTCCAGAGACCTGATAAGGCAAACAAATTTAATGTCAAGCTTAAACCAACAGGCCAATATATTCAACGGGCCACAAACGGAGTTACCAAGGCTACTTTGCCGATTATCTAAAATGGACCAACACATTCAGCGCTGATATTCTAGCAGGCAGCTATGTAGTAAAAAGATAAGAAACATTCTAAGTAAACTGACTCGAGATGTTTGAGAAAACTGGAATGTATGAACTAGGCCATTTGTCTACTCAAGAAACTTATGATGGACTGACCAACATGCCTTCGTCGAGACCGCGGCGTGGCACAACTGCACATGCACCTCTCGGTCTCATGGCGACTGGCAGGCAACCTGTCTTTCCATGCGAGACTGACGAAATCAGCGGGTGATTAGTCCATGGGTCCATTGTAAACTGGCCTTCACAGCTGGATGGTCCTCGACGGGGTTGCATGAGGCATGCCCGCCAGCCATGCATGTCCTCCTCATAAATTTAACGAAACATAGAAAACATGCTGAGCGTAAGTGCGCCATTGGTTACGTTGTAGCTTTATTCTGATATCAAACAGTAAGCACAA
This sequence comes from Phragmites australis, assembly GCF_958298935.1. Lineage (NCBI taxonomy): Eukaryota > Viridiplantae > Streptophyta > Magnoliopsida > Poales > Poaceae > Phragmites > Phragmites australis. Next base: position 45,082,912 of record NC_084922.1, on the reverse strand, counting down.
GTGTCCAATCGATCATACAGTAGCATTGTTTCGAGAGAAACAGGCTCGACAACAGCATTAAACTGTATGGACTTTATTTTTTGACAGGTAGACTGTATGAACTTAAGCAATGCAAAGTGTGAGCTCAGGAATGTGAGGAAGGAAAATGAAGAAGGAACGAGACCATTGGGACCGACAGAAAACTGGAAAAGAAAGAGGAGATTGTTCAGGGCCGCATTGGGTCATTGTAATGATGGGCTACATTTGAACAGGCCTGTCTACCGAGCATGCTGCCTGCCAAAATTGAGTTTTTTTTTTACATTCTCTAATATTAATATTTAAATAAATATATTTGTGATGAAAAATTTGTACAGGTGTATAGAGATCTCTAAAAGGGCCATAGCAATTTCAAAGGACGGTTAGTATGTCACAGTGGCACAAGTACCTCTACCGCCCTATTAAAAACGGTTAGACCTCACACCCCTTACCGCCCTCTGAGAAGGCGGTTAGCCCACTGAGCGTCTCTCTTACCACCCTCTAAAAGGGCGATTAGGGTACTTGCCGCCCTCTCAGGGGCGGTTAGCCCCCGCACCGCGCACCACTCCCTCACCCAACACACTATAAATAGGCTGAAGATCAGTTAAAATAGGCATTTAAATTCAGAAAAAAAGAAAGAGAGAGGGACGAGAGGAGAGGGAGGCGGCACGATGAAGCCTTACTGTTTCTGACCTATGGATTTAGGATCTCGGTTTTTGATAATTTTTTAGACTTATGTTTTTATTAGTAATTAAAATACTACTAGATTTAGACTTTAGCGACATAATAATAGTTACATTATATGAGACCTAGGGTTTAGAAAGGTAATCAGAAAATGAGTTTTTTCTATCTTTTAAAGTATATTATAAAGATTTATTTTAACATGGTAGGATAGTCATCTGATGTATATTTATATTTAGAGTACGTTAGTTTTGTTTATCTAGATTTTACAAAATAGTGATGTAGGTAATAATTATAGATAATTAGAAATTGTATTAAGTAGATGAAGGTTTAATTAGTTTAAATTGGTTAGTTTGCTTAGGCTCAATATTGATTTTAGCGAACTAAATGTATTGTTAGGTGATCATTGGTTTCGGTAATTTTATCAGAGTTTCGATAATCAGAAGTATAGTTTTTCGGTATTAACGTTGGGCATATTTTTGGATGTTTTCTGGGATGTTCGATAAGCTATATTTTCAGATATATTATGGTGAATGTCATATATTGTTATTGTCCTAGCGGTGTAGATTTATCTGAATTTCAGCATGCCATCAAGAGACTTAGTAGAATTAATGAGAGGAACATAGTGGGCATGCGCAAGTGGTTGACGCTATTTTCAACTAAATCCCTAGCAACATGAGCTTAAGCTGAGAGTTGTGCTAAGCCACGCTACTCAGGGTACTTTGGGGAGCTCATCTCGATTAATATGACATCTACTTGGAGGCAATACGTAGATATAACATGTGAACATGATCTCGCTCTTGTGCTGCTAGCTGAGGCATACAATAAGGATCAAACAGAGAAAAACGTTAGGGAAGCAGTAGTAGTAACAAGTCAGGAAGTAGTTGATGAAGCACACCCGATAACTATGGGGGATGAGCAAGACATTGGAGATGTGCAAGAGATGCAACCGAAGGGTGTAGACGATGAGGGAGAGCACATCTCTAGCATAATTGAAGAGATGGAGAGGGAGGATCATGAGCTCGAGGAAGCCATTGCCGATGATGATTCATCCGACGAGGAGAAAAATACTCATGTTCCTGCAGAGCGGAGGAATCAGAAATTTTTGAAGCTATTAGTCAGTGGGGGTCATCAGACACCGTGGGAATATCATGAGAATGAGATGTCCCAGGGTGATATGTACCATACTAAGGAGGCTGTTACTGATGCAGTGAATTTTTTTTCGCTATCTCTTTGGAGGCAGTTCAAGATTGTGAAGTCAAGAAAATAGAGTACGACATCAAGTGTTTGGTGTGTGATTGTCCGTGACGAGTGCACGTATTCAGGGGGAAGTGGGTTAACCACTGGGAGTGCTCAATAGTTTTAGAGCATAACTGTCACATTGAGAAAATAGAGTTGTCTTATAGGAACATGTCATCTGCTTTTGTTGCCAATGTTATGTACGGAGAGATTATGGATAACCTAAAGTATGAGCCACGTTCAATAATCCGTACTATTGAGAAAATGTTCCAATACACAATAAATTACGCCAAGGCATGACGGGCGAAACAAAAAGCTATTGAGATGAGGTTTGGGACATACGAAGATTCATATGACAACTTACCACGTCAACTAGTCACAATATGTGCGAGAAACCCTAGAAGTTACTTTGACATCAAGCATTACCCCTTGAGTGAGAAGCCTGTAAAGCGAGTATTGCAGTGTGCTTTCTTTGCATTTGCGGCAACCATCAAGGCATTTAGGCACTATCGACCCATCATTTGCTTGGATAGGATATTCCTCACTGGAAAGTATAAAGAACAGATAATATATGTAATTGGGATAGACAGGAACAACCAAGTCATGCCACTAGGGTTTGCCTTCTTGGAGAGTGAGAATGGGGACATCTGGTATTAGTTCCTTGATTGGGTCAAGTATGCTATTGTTCTAGACCGGTTTGATGTATGTTTGATTCATGATAGACATGCAGGGCTGTTGCAGACTTTGCTGGATATGCAATATGACAGTGTTCAACGGTGTGTAAGAGCAAAGTGGCTCGACTTGAAGAGCAGGTGGTGCATGAGGCATATGGGTGCAAAATTTTACAGACAATTCAAAAACAAGGACTTGATAAATCTTTTCAAGAAATTGTGCAGCCAAAACCAGCAGAGAAAGTTCAACGCACTATGGGCAAGACTGAGGTAGCAGACACCAGAGATGAGCCGATTGCTCTTGGACCCATCCCAACCGATACTCACCAGATAGTAAGGAGGTCAGGGTCAGCTGTTAGAAGCTTTTTGTAGTGGATACAAAATAAACGAAGAGAGAAATTTGCATTTATGTATGACACTGGAGGGGAAAGGTATGGGATAATGATAACAAATCTCGCTGAGATCTACAACTAGGTTATATGAGGCATGAGGTCCCTCCAACTTGATCCAAGCGTCTTTAGGTTGTCGCGAAGGAGTTTCCGCCCCAGCTGGTCTTGGGGGTCTACCCTTTATACAAGACCTGAAACACTTGATGTATCACGTAGTAGTGTCTAGCAAGGAAAGGTGATTGAATTGTCTCGATATGATTCGCTCCTCCGCTTGTGATAGTTGGAGGGTGAACATATCGTGTGGGTACAGTGTACAACCTCTGTAGAGTGTAAATCTATTCGAGTAGCTATGTCCATAATCATAGACATGCGAAGCATTGGTGACGCTTTGATTAGACTCAGGGTGTGTGCGTCTTGATGAGTGAGTGTATGGACTAGATGTTTGTGAGGTGAAGTTGTTGGCTCAATCCGTTGGGAGTTGTGTGGTACTAGAGGTACACTAGATATGATGATAAGGACTGCGAAGCGAGGTGTAATCCCTCACAAGACCGAAAACCCCTAGATATACCTTGTTACTTGGTTTTTCTTGTTCAAACTGTTTTAAAGGTTAACAATAAAGAATCCAATTGAATACCTGCATAAAACTGATTTACGCTTAAAACTAAACCGTAAAGCCTTATCCTTGGAAATTTCCATCTCCAAGGGAAAAGAAAATCCCTTATACATCTATCAAACATCTTGAAGTAGTATAAGACTTGCTGAGTACCTTCTGTACTCATTCTAGCTATCATTCGGATGAGGAAGCCGATGTCGACTACGTCGAAGATGGAGGCGCGGATGAAGAGTAGAGTTAGAAGTCTCATTCGCATCCTAGATACTTGTGGCGTTGGGTAGATGTTTTTCACTGTGCTTTTGATGGCCATCATGCCAGGTTTGTAATATACAACTGGTTTGTAGACCTTTTTTACACTGTAACCTTAGTACTTTTATGTACGAAGTTTGACTGTGATGCTACAACTATTATACTATACATATCAGCTACTTGATCTAAAAACTGATACATGAGGCATATGAGATCCCGAATTTGGGTTCTTACACGCACACACACACACACACACTCTCGTTATCTCAAACTTAGATGCACTCGATCCCCTGCGCTGCCTCCTGCGATCCCTACCGCCACCCTCCGACCTTCTCCCCTAACCCCTCCCCATTTGCCTCCTCCACTCGCAAGATCCTCCTCCTCTCCACCTCCTCTGCACGGGTGGCGGCGGTAAGGCGCAGGCCACGGCAAATCGTGGGTGGGGGCAGTGATAAGTAGGGCAAGGCACACACAGTGGCTGTTGCTGCGGCACTGCCGCTCCTCCACTTCACCTCCTCCGCGTGGGCAGCATCGGCAGCAAATAGGGCAAGGCGAAGATGACAACGGTTGCTACGGTGCTACTGCTCCTCCTCTTCACCTCCTTCGCGTGGGCGGTGGTGACAGTAAGCAGGGCGGCGGCAGTGGCAAGCGGGGCAAGGCACAGACAGCGGCGACTGTTGTGGCGCTGCTGCTCCTCTTCACCTCCTCCATGTGGGCAGCGGTGGTGGCAATGCTCGGGCGACAGCAACATCAAGCAAGGTGGGGAGATGATCGTGTGTACTGTGGCGGCGGCCTTCGTGCCGCCACATTTTCTTGTGCAGGGAAGAGTTGGCGCGACGGCGGCGGCGGAGCGCACCGGCGGTGGTGACAACCGAGCTGACTCATTTTCATTTTTTTTGGCTGCCAAAATCACTTTCACTGCTAGTTGTACAACCGACAGTGATTAGAGTGTGGTTTTTTCTGCCCGTTGCGTACTACTGGTTTCAGAACCAGTAGTTGAAGCCAGTTTGGAACCTGTAGTATTAGGCTATTATGCAGTAGTACAATCTTAAGGTTTTTAGCTAATACAATTGCAATAAAGCATAATACAAACCAATACAAACCATCTAGTGTCAAAGTACTAACGTAGGACTACTACTTATATTCACTCCACTGTGCATATCATGTGCTGAGAAATTTCAAAATCTAAGCTCAGTAAATCAGTGCAGTAAATCAGTGCGTTCAAGGTTGAAGAGGAAAACCTTTTTTTGTCTACATATTGTCGGTGTGGCTCTTGAAAATTACCTGTATTAATTCACAACCCCAGGTGCATGAGTGCATCTGTAGGTGCTTTGGATGCATGCAGGGCGTGCGAGCATAAGATCAAGTAGCTAGCTCTACATCTGCTATTCCTCTCTGAGTTTGTATGGTTTATTCATGTTGCCGTTTCTTACTGCCTGAGTCTTTGCCAATTGACGGTTCACAGCCGCCAGTTCGCGGCTTGCACCATCGCCTCGCTGTCACCTGCATGATGGGATATATGGTGCCGTTGATATTGCGCTGCCTCCTCCTCCAACCGCCTTATTGGTCTTCTTGTCACCCCTGCCTCCAAGACATGTTATCTTGCAGAGAAGCGCCCATGCCCTACGGCGTGGAGCTCGGCGAGAGGAGGGACGGGCAGCGCGGGGATGCGCTCGGCGAGAGGAGGGATGCTCTCGTTTTGTTCTTTTTTTTTTACGTACGTGCCCGGTTCAATTGGTTTTGGAGTTTCTTTTTCTCCCTCTCGTACTACGGCAAATCAAGTTGTAACACTGGTTGAATTATAATCTCACTCTTTCCATATGTTATGTGCTCTAGTATCCATATTAGACTCTTATTGTTTTTTCCATCTGTTCTAACAGATCTAGACTTATAATCCAGTCCCACCAAAATCAACGATGCCTTGGTGGCGATCTAACCTTCTTTGGTTGGATCCAGCGAATTGTGCTAAGGTTTTGTCTTGGAGCTTCCATACCTCTTTTCCGGGTGAAAACCCTTGATTTGACCTTCACCAGTTGGATCTGACGACGACGACACGCCGGTGCTTCCTTCTTGAATGCATTGCCTCGAAGAACCGCCGAACCGGTACCTGAGATCCAGGATGAAAACTGTATCATCGAGCCTTCTCTGGTTGGACCAGACGACGACGATATGAGTGGTATCCCTTGTTGGAGGCGTTTTTACATTGTTTTTCTAGTGGTCTAAAAATCTATCCTTTGCAAGAAGGAAAACACACTGTGCATCTGAAGAGCTATGCATGACTGATGGCTAAGTACAGCATAAATTCCTGCTGTTCAATACCACAATCTAAATTAGGAAACAAGTACATCACGATGAGATTCTCACCGCTATGAAAAACAATAGGCATTCTCAATCATTCTGTCTCACTTGAACCTGGTCAAGTCAAGAGTGACCTCATCTTTGGTGGGCGTCAGGAATTCCCTCGACGCCAGCTCAACGACATCGTCGGTGCCATCCGGATCACCACTGCCGCCGGCGCTGCTCGGCCCTGCCTCGCTGTAGTAGCCGTTTCCATTGGCATTGACATTACTGAAGGATTCGCCTGCGTAGTACCTACCAAGCTCACCGTCCATCGTGTGGTAATCAGCGAATGCATAGTTGAACCTGGTGTAATCATGCTGATGAGGGTCTTGTGTAGCCTGTTGCAGCTGTGGCGCCGGCGCCGGAAGGTACATCGGGCAGCTCAGGTAGTAGTACAGCTGCGGGTCACTGCTGGTGTTCAGGTCCGGCACCAGCGGTCTGCTGAGATTTATCGTCCCCAGGTGGGACGACGACCCAGCCGAGTTGGCGGCACTGAAATTCATCCACATCTCGGGCGGGTTGGAGCTGGCTGCCAGCGTGGGCACGCCCGGATGGACCAGCCCGCTATACGCAGGGAGGTGCGGTGGCGTGTGCACCGTCGGCGGCGCCGTAGGCTTGGGGGCCTGCTGGTCCAGGTTGCGGATGTACTCTTCTAGGACGGAAAACTGGCCGGGTGGCGCCTGCTCGCTCTTCTTCTTCTTCAGTCGGCGTTTCGCCTTCAAGCTGCGCTTCGTCGCGTTCCAGTGGTTCTTCACGGCGTTCTCTGACCGGCCCGGGAGGTACTTTGCGATCGCTGACCAGCGATTTCCGTAGTACTTGTGCGCGTCTATAAGCATCAGGTCGTCCTCCTCGGTCCATACGTCATTTTGCTGTGAAAAGTTAATGTGCACGAATGGTTAGCATATCTGAAAAACAAGTGAATTTGAAGGACATATTAGGTGGTCTGTACTCTGTCCTACAACCTTTAGCCTTTCCAAGCATACATGCACGGTACAACATGTTAAGAAGAGGGGGGGGGGGGGGGGTCTTTGGGGTTTTCAGGGATTTAAGCTAGATACTACTAAGGATTTGGATCTGAACCTCCTATTTAGGGCATGTTTGGATGTCAAAGTATTTACAGACTACAGTATATGTAAACTATGTTTTTTAAAATATCATCCGTGAAATACTACAGTATATGAATATCACAGTTTTTCACAGTATCAGTGAAAACTACGACGTGTTTGGTAGTTGCAGTAATTTGTTTGGAGAATTAGGCTAATCAATATATATTGCACATTTTTATCAAAGATGTGTGCATATCATATTACTTAATCATATTACACGTTATCTTACATGGATAATGTTAAATGATAGATATGTTAGAAGTGCATGCATCTATATATATTGCAGCAAAAAAGTTTCATGTGGCATGCATCTATATATATTGCAGCAAAAAAGTTTCATGTGGGCTTAAGTACATAGGGTCCTCCAATAAAAAAGAACAATAATGAACCATCAACGGTACCAAATAATGCAATGAAGAGTCTACAAAAGAAAATGATATAGTATAACCCGGATACGCGTGTCTGTATAGAATGATGCATGCATATTAGGGGAACACACAAGCAGTGTACGGGAGGGAGCAGTGAAGCTCGGTATTAAATTAAAGAGGGTGTGAGTGGATTTTTAAAAATTCCAAAAATACTCTGGTATTTGATATACTACGGTTTACAAAACATCAGTTTTTGTTGCATCCAAACACCTCAAAGTTTTCAATACTATGGTATTTTTTAGAAACCTTGATATTCCCCCCAAAACTCCAAAAATATTTTGCATCCATACTGGGGCTTAGTGTTTTACTGAACTTTAGAGTGCTAAAATTCAGAGGTTACAAACGAAAGGCCCGGATATTTCCCCCGCTATGTTAATTTCTTCCCTAGTATGCTATGAAAAGAAAACACTTAACAATAAAAATAAAGACACGCAACACCAGAACTAATCCCTGCGGTTTAATGCCCTCCTTTCAAATGGTGGGTCGAAACGATCAGCATTGCTTGCACGTATAAATCACAAGGCACAAGAATTTCCTTCAAAATCATACAGATCAAGCCATCCCCAGAATTTAAAGAGACTGCATACAAGTAAAGCATCGACAGGAAAACACGGGATCGGACCTTGATGTCAGGGCGTAGATGGTTGATCCATCTCTCGCGGCATTGCTTCCCGATCCGGCCTGGGAGAGACCCTGCTATCACCGACCACTTCCGGTCACCATGCTGCTGCACCATGTCTTTCAGTATGCTGCAGAGAAGCATACACATCAAGTAATGCAAGAAGCTTTTTTGGAATGGAAGTAATTCAAGAAGCTGCATCTGAGAAAAATAAAATCTGATTCGGCTTTGTTACTTGTCCTCTTCCACTGTCCACGATCCCTTGAACGGCGCCGGCTTGCCGTCGCTTGGTTGCTGAGCCACCGCAACCTCATCGGGAACAGCATCAACGGTGCCGTAGCCGGCGGCCGCAAGGGCCCCCTCTGGCATTTCGAACCCCGTCGGAGTCATGCCTATCCGCGCCACGAGGGAGCCCACGTCGACAGGGGCGACGCCAGAGAATTGAGCACCACCAACGTGCACAGAAGCTGGCGCCACGCTCTCGAAGCGGGCACCACCATAGCCAGAGCTCCCGAGGTACCTCACCACCATCTCCTCCGCGGTCAGCGGCTGCGCGTACACCTGGTCGATGAACACGGACTTCTCGGCCGCCATCAGCACTACCTCCGAGGTTGGAAGCAAGGATTGCAGAGTCTGAAACTTCGGGGTCAGTAAGAGTCTGAAGAAGTGAAGAACAGAGTGTGTGGGAGATCGAGACTGGGACCCCCGGGATGATATAGAGAAGATCGGTGCCGCATCGGCCGTTTATCTCCTTGCTCACTTTCGCATCCAACGGCCAAGAACTGTCCAAAAGCATAACGTTCCAGCTCTTCTTTTTCTTCGGCTGGGCCTCAGACAGTTGTGGGCTCCGGATGCCTTCTGGCATTGGCCCATACACACGAATTACTCTCCATCTAAAACTGGGCCCCAATGTTCGATACTAGCCCAAGATAGGAAAAAATCGATATTTTTATTTTTTAAATCAAATTATTGCACGTGGATAGGCATAGCTTGTTGTCGTCTGTTTAACGGGTGAAAGATACTTGTAATTTTTTCAATAAATTAGGAATGATTTTTAAAAGAAATTTCTATTTGTTAGAATTGATTGTTTTTAGGTATTTGACATCGCAACACTAACAGAACGATTGCTTGGAGTTCTATGTCACGATGTTGATAGAGAACTAAAGTTGAAAAAATAAACTAGATGGTGTTGGGGAATAACCCTGAAAATGATCCTAGGTATACCAGACGATGAACACGTTGATTTATGTTTCATATAGGTGTATATCAAATCGGACTTAAGAACACCAGGATTTATCTAGGTTTAGACTTCCTATGAGATAATAGCTATACGTCATGTATATTGTCTTATGAATTAGATGAATTTATTACAGAATGTTCATTTCCCTTACAAGCAGTCTTCACCCCTTTATATACCAGGGGCAAAAATGCACAAACAAACGGACCGTGTCAAACCTTGTGGCAGACTTACCCCAGACGGAGCCAACTACCCCTAACCCATCAAGATGTCAAATAGACATGTCTGCTCTGCTTTGGTCATCCTGCACGCCCTATACTATCACCAAACGCCATCACACACATCCGTCAGACCATCCCACAACATTAAATGTTACAAGACGGTTCCCGCAACTCCACACTGCCCCATGATCATGCCTTGTCGAAAGCAAGCACCTGGAGAAGAAAAAACACTCAAGTGGGCAGCATTAAATGAGATTTGACTGGTTAAGTGAGGACCTACTCTGCGACCAACAAGGGATGATCGCATGATCTTGCTTTGCGACCATGGGACTGGTCGCACGAGCCTCGTCCTGGTCGCACGATGCGGTCGTGGTCTTAATAATACCTGCTATCGGCTTACACTTTTTGACATAGGACCTGCCTCACGGGGCACCCCCTATTACACTAACAGTAGCCCCTAAGCTCCCACATGGATATGGTGGGCTGAGTGGTTCATCGCAGGGGTCCGTGGTCGTGCATGTTACATGGTCGTGGACGATTCTGGTCGCACCACTTAGGCCCCAAGTGCTCGTAAGATTGCCTAGGGAGTGGTCGTCAACGCAACCTATATTAATGATCGACTCAAGAATTGTATCCCGATGGGAGGTTAAATGTCCGGAGAGGGAGGGGAAAACGTGGGAGAGAGAAACATTAATTGCTGCTAAACCTGAGGAAATTTCAGTTCCCCACACGTGTCCCTTCGAATTTTGCGCAAATCCGACCCCGCGACGGTTGAGATACCACGATGACCCTTAAAATTGGAGTACCCACGGCTCCCCCACGAATACTTTTGCCATCTTCCATCGCCCCAAGCCTCTTTGTGCTTAGAGCTCGTCATCTCCACCGCCATCTTTATCTTTGTCCTTGCCCTCATAACATCTTACATCGTAATCCGATGGTGCGCATCAGCAGTGATTCCGCCTACCCTAGATACAAGTGCGACACGACAAGGCTAAAGGCATTGCATGAGGCTAACTTGCTCACCCGTCGCCTTTCCACAGGGTACCACGCCAGGGAGAGCGTGCCCACCCCCACCAAGGAGAGATCATGCTATTTGTTTTATTCTTCTTGGCGGGCCTCGTGCTGCCCTTCTCCAAGTTCTTCATCACCGTCATCTCTTTCTACAACATCTGCCACCTCCATCTTAACCCCACCTCCATTCTCATGCTGAGCATTTTTGCTCATCTGTGTGATAACTTCGTCAGGGTTGAGCTATATCTTGACCTCTTCCAGTTGTTTTACACAACCTGGTTGGTTACCGGGCCAGCCACCGGGAGCTACGGGTTCCGCCTCTATGATGGCACTACGTGCTGAGCGCACCAACACAGGTCACCGAAAACTGGTGGGATTCACACGTGACCACCCCAGAGCTACTGACCTTGGCTAGCTTTGAAAAGCCAGGCTGACAGGGTTATACGTCGTCCGCGGCTACATCATACACTGGTTGGGTCCCCTACGGAGGCCAGCGTATCTGACGTTTATGTACTATGGGCTGAATGATGAAAAACATGATCGAGATTCACATGTTACCCTATCGTCGATTCCCTGGTACTGCCCTTTCTTCCAAAATGTGTGCGACCTCTCATACCTCTTATGTTATTCAGATCTTATCGACGATGCCGTCGACTCATCGGTTCGAATCCTAACACCAGGCTCCCTGAGGAAAGACGTTCCTCCGGTCGGTACTCAGAAGTTCCGAGTTCAACCCGAAACCTCCGGATTTTACTATTCATTAGAGGTTTTTCTGTTTTCTTTACATTGCTGATAGCTTGTAAATTTCATAGTTAATTCATACGAACTCCAAAAATCAAGAGACTTTGCGTTAGCTTCCTATGAGAATGAAATAAATGTTAAAATGTTGTAACTCTAAAAATACTTTTTTATAATTAAATAATTAAATGTGTTTCAACTTAATTAAATCACAATTAATTAATACCATATCCTAAAATTATGAAATCACTTGAAAAATTCATGTTATGATCAGTGCTATCTAGGAAAAATATACTTTGGTATGGAAGTGCTGTTTAAATTGTGAAGCTCATTTATAATTGATAGCTAGCTTAATTACGATGCTTTTTGAACATACCTTAAATAAATATTTTATACTATGACCTTTCGCACTTCAATGCATATGATTCTTATTATCTCATATTCTTTACTCAGTAACTCATATCCCATTCAATTTTCATGGCATTCGGTGCATGAACCATAGCATTTCGTCACATTAATTGTGATGCACCGTTATTTCTTTTAGCGATCGACGAACCAGAGAGTGACATGGGTATTCTTGATTTAGAACCTGATTGTGAACCCGCTAAAGTGCACACAAGCATCTAAGCATGTTGCAATATTACTTTGGATCATATGTTGTCTTTAATTTGATAAAGTATGCTATATGTATGTCACGCAAGATAGTTAGTCGAGGTCGGATTTTTAGGAGTATATCCTAATTGTTGCATTACCCTTCCTTGGTATTGTTATCCTTGCATCCATTGTAACCCTGAGTATTGCACTCAATGGTCTAACTTAAAATGAATACATTATGCTTAGCAAGGCTTAGGTCATCGGTAGAATTCGAGCAGTGGTTCGATCATCGTTCACGAGCTTAGGGATTACTTTTATTCACAAAGACAATGATGATGGAGGGATGTGTAAGTTAGTAAGGATGAGGCGAGGTTCAGGCGGGTAATAAGGATGGCTCGAGAAGAGAGTATCAGATGCTATAGGCCCTTGAATCGTTTAAATCGTTTAAGGACCGACCAATATTGTAGTTGCTTTTGGCATTTCCGTACTTACCACATGTCGATATAATAGTAAGATAAGCCGAATACCTTTTGTAGCTATGATCTTTTGGCTTGTTGGCCTATGGTATCGTGAGCATAATAGGCTTGTAGAGGTAACATCATAAACGTGTTGTGGGCATAATAGGTTTGTAGAGGTATCTAGTTTGCTCAAACGTAGTTCTAGCTACCTCCACACCTTTAGGCGTAACTAGGGTGCTCCGGGAGTAGCCCTAGTGGACCTCCACACCTATATGTGCATGTTCAAACGGCCGGGGCTCAATTAAAAAAGATTGATATGGGTACCCCTCGTGTGCACTTTAGCGGGTGACACAAGCCGAATGGTTCTTATATTGTGTGGGTAAAGATGTACCCGCTGCAGGGTGTAAGATCAATTCAAGTTACTACGCTCTTGGCTATGAGCACGCTTCTATCCATTTACATCAATCGTAGAGTTTTCGATATCTGGATGTTGTGATGGTATGTTAGGAAGTGGTTGGTGGTGTTGATATGGTACAAGTTATAACTTTGTTATGTTAAAGATATAAGGGTGTTTTGGTTAGATGTAGATGCTTACACTTGAGTCTAAATCGCTTTTGCATGTAAAATTACTTAACTTTTGTGGCTGAGTCCTTTCTAATACCCATATGCATTTTTCTTGGAGTCGGGCTATCTATAAGTGTCTATTATGGATTAAGTCTTGCGAGTACCTTCGTACTCGCGTGTTTTATTTTCTTTTTAGGTGAAGAAGATTTAGTTTTTGGCTATTTTACACCCATCGATGTTGGTGACGGGCAGGAGTAGTGTCATTCTACCCGTGTGTTGTTAGTTTGGGCTGATGCCTTAGGGCAAACGATGCTACCCATCTTTTGTCATCATGTAACTTATTTCATTGCGTAACTACTCTAACAAATGTTCGGATTATGTATTTTTTAAAGTGTAATCTACTTAAGGACTTGTAACTAAGTGGTTTCATGAGGTCGCAAGTTGTGCTCACCCCTCCGACCACACAGTATGCCCCCCAGTTAGGTGTACATATTTTGAGTTCTTTTCTTGACTCTACAGCTTGTTGTCGCTATAGGTCCTCCACCCCATCAACGACTCTGGTTGAAACTCCTCCTTCGGTGCCTCAGCCGAACATTCCAACCCTGGAGCCAACTGCGATCTTGACGCTGCCTGAAGTGCTCGTTGTGACCCCCGCGCCTTTAGAGCCTATCGGGGTGCTCGCCCTGGCCTCTGACTTGCTCTCACTGGTCGCTAGCCTCCCTGCCTCCATCAGCCAGCTGATCGCTGAAAAGGAGTTGACAAATTGCAGATGCGCTGAATTGGAGAGGCTGGTGGTCGAGGAAAAGGAGGCGAGGCGCGCATTTCAATGGGAGAATGCTGCACTTCAACAGGGGAAAGCCACATTTCAAGAGGAGAGGGATGTGCTTATCGCTCAACATTCCAAATTGATGGGGGATGAGCAGATGACTCATGACTTTCTTCGAACCACCTTTATGGTGATGCAGGGGGCACCTGAGGAGCGTTGGGCTAGAAGCCATTGAGACAAAGGAAGAGTAAGCGCAGGGCTAGGCCTACTCCATCAGTGTCCTGGTGGAGAAGTTCACCCAGCTCCTGGGTATCCTGGCGGTGAGGATAGTGAAGGATGTGGCGAAGGCGTCTAAGATTGCGGCAGGGTATGTCCTTTGGTGCTACCACTGCCGCGATCCTAACTTCAACCTTGAGATCGTCCAGGAGGGGGTCATGATCGGTGGCCCTGAAGCTGAGGCAAAGTTGGAGGCAGAGTGCCAAGGACCACTAGAGTTCGTAGGGTCTCTCTTTTGGGTGGAGACTAAAGAAGAGTAAACACCAGTCTGTAATTTAAGTTCGTATGGTACCTGATTGACCTTCTTCATTTCTTTGACAGGCTTGTGTCGTTGTTGTGGTCGTAGAGTCCCCGAAATAACCAAATCACCTGCTCGCTCTGAGCCCCCAAAATAACCAAATTAACGACCAACGCAGTCGGGAGGTGGTGGCTGAGTGTGAGCTTGGGATTGTGGTTGAGCGAGAGATCCTTCAGAGCGATCTTCGAGGTGCACTAGTCTTGCCACATACTAAGCTGCATGTAGTCTTAGGCTAGCCGAGTAATATCTGACTAGCTGACTTTTGCATACTCTATGACTTGTTTTTGACTAGTTTGTCAGGAGGAACTGCTCGCAGTACAAAGGGACTTAGAGTGGACATCGAGGAGAACAACCAGCGGTGGGCGTACTTCTACAATTGCCTTAGTCGGGCATTCACCCCCTTTGACTTGCTGCTTCTGGCTGCCATCGTTCATGTTCGCCGAACTCTTGGGGATAACATGATCGGTCATATCGACTGGTTTTTCATGGCCTTCGAGGAGGTAGGTGACCTCGAGCAGAGGCTTCACGACTGTCGACGATCACATCTTTGAGGTCAGAGTCTTCGGCGCCTGCCTTGCACTTGCCTACTTCAACGATCACTTCCCCGACCTCCGCCTTGCTCTGGTAGTCTCTGCAGGTTTTGATGGTGTTCAATGGACCACGACGGAGCTCGGTGACCGCACAGACTCATTTCTGTATGCAGCTCACTCCCTTTTTTGGATCGCCCAGTTCAACCCGCTAAGGGGCATCTTTGGATCCTAGGGACACTAAATAAAACCATTAGAACCAGCCCCCGGGTACTATCCGAGCGTTCTTTTTGTATTGAGGACTTGTTTTCATATAAAATTCTCCGTGCTTGTGCGGTGGGCAGGCTCGGCTAGTCGTTACTTTCAGAGGGGATCCTCTCTTTCTGTACCACTCACTAGCTAGATTTGTGGTGCCTCGGGCATCCCGCTTTCCTTTGCTTCGCACCTCGTCATAGCCCTGAAAATTAGCCCTACAAGCCCTTTACTGGCGACCAGCACTCGACCTGAGTTTAGACTTGTGGCCTCGTGGTCGATATCCATCAGCCGCCCATGCCCCTGATACTAAGCAAGCGATAGTTTTTGTTCCTTCTCAATCGATTTGGCACTCACCATGTGAGCGATTAGTCAAAATAAAGTGGCCAGGAAACATAAAAAGGAAAACCTAAATCATTATAGCCCCTGACCGTCTAGTAGGCAGGAAAGCTGCTGACTAGGCGGTCTGACCCTTGAATTGCAAAAACTTACAAGCCGACGGGAGATCGTTCTTGTCCGGGAGATTATGCAAAACAGATAATTTTGTCTTCGAATCAGAAAAACTTATAAGACATATTCCACGCTCATTTGAAAGATCCTGTAACAAAGATAAAAATGGCTCATTTTTTAACAGACGTATACATAGATCTTGCGCAATGGGGCTATGCTCTAGGAGTTGTGCAATTCACGACCATCCTCCATGGCTAACTTGACTGCACAAGGTGGGGTAACAACGACCACTTTGTAGGAACCCTTCCACTTGGGGGAAAGCTTATTTTGGCCTGTCTTATTCTGAATCTGTCTAAGGACGAGGTCGACTATGATCAGTATTCGCTCTTGCGTCTCGATACCTTATTGGTATCGGGCTGCTCGAATTAGAGCATGATCGTGGAACTCTTCGATCAAGTTTATGTCATCCTCCCGTCGCCCCACCTGATCGTCATCCGAGTAGTTGGTCACTCAAGGAGATTGGAGGGCGATCTCGTAGGGGAGCATTGCCTCATCGTCAAAAACTAGGAAGAATGGAGTTTCGGCTGTAACCCTGCTGGGGGTCGTTTGCAGCAACCAGAGTATCGCGAGGAGTTTGTCCACCTAGCGTCTCCATAGCTCTTAAGCCAATGAAAGACTTGGGTTTTGACCCCCTACAATATCATCTCATTTGCTCGTTCGACCTGTTCGTTGCTTTGGGGGTGTGCAACTGACACGTAGCAAACTTTGGTCCCGATCTCTTCGCATTAGTTTCTGAAAGTGCTACTGGCGAGCTGAGTCCCATTGTTCATAATTATGTGGTTCAGACTGCCAAATCACACTACCAACTCTCGTATGAACTTAATCGCTGCTACGGCGGTGATTTTCCTGACAGACTCAGCTTTGATCCACTTAGTGAATTTATCGACTGCCACAAATAGGAATTCAAAACCACCATGGGCCTTAGGGAACGGTCCAACGATATTGAGCCCCCAGACAGTGAAATACCAAGAGAGTGGTATAGTTTGCAGTGCTTGGGCTGGTAGGTTGGTATGTCAGCCATGGTACTGACACGGCTCACACCATTTTACCAGCTTGCAATCATCCTGGAGGGCCTTGGGCCAATAGAATCTTTATCGGAATGCTTTCTCGACCAGAGTGCGGTATGAAGCATGCCTCTGTGGATATCAGAGAGCACAATGCTCCCCTCTTCCCTAGTGATGCATTTTAGTAAAAGGTCGTTACTCTCCCTGTGGTAAAGACGTCCCTCCACCATGGAATATCTGCGGGCTTGCCGCATGATCCTTTTTGCTAACGCATCATCGTCAGGTATCGCCTAATTCTAAAGGTATTTTGAGATATGATCTATTCAGATGGTACCCAAATCAATATGGGCGACCACATTATGGCTGCCTGAGGACTGCACCAACGGAGGTGTTGCCTCCAAACGTGTTACCTCAGGTGTTTCGTTTCCATGCAGAGTATCCCCTTTATGTTAGCCCGAGACCGCAGTGGATGGTCTTGTGAGTCTTTCTTCATAGACTCCGACCGGGATAGGTTCACGAGAAGAAGCTAGACAGGTCAGCTCATCGGCGAGGAAGTTGTACCTGTGGAGGATATGCTTAACCTCAAAACCGATAAAACGTCGCTCCAGCTTTATCACTTCAGTGAGGTATTCCGGCATTGTCGGGTCAGAGCTCTGAAACTTCTTTTGCACTTGGTTTACGACCAATAGAGAGTCCCTTTTTGCTAGCAGGCGTTTTATACCCAGTGTGAAGACTGTCTTTCCTGACAAGAGTCCCTAATATTCTGCAACATTGTTAGTGGTCTAAAAACATAACTGAACTACGTACTTGAGGGTGTCGCCGGTTGGTGATGTCAAGACCACTCCTGCCCCTGCTCCCTTCAGTGTGAATGACCTGTCAAAGTGCATGGTACAGTGCTCGTCCGCCTCTAGTTGTTGTTCATGCTCGGGCTCAAAGGATGACCACTCGGCCATGAAGTCAACCAGTGCCTGGGACTTGATAGCCATTCTGGGGACAAACTGAATATCGAACTCCCTGAGCTCTACTGCCCACTTCGTTGTTCTCCTTGCTGCATCCCTGCTATTGAGAATTTCTCTAATCGGGAGCAAGAAGATTACCTTGATTTTGTGGGTCTGAAAGTAGTGCCTGAGCTTGCGATAGGCTATCAGCATGGCGTATAGCAGCTTCTGTGCCTGTGGGTACCGAGCCTCCGCGTTGTGTAAGGCTTCACTGACGTAGTATACTGGTCGTTGAAGACCTTCTCATTCGACGAACAGGACCACACTCATGACCTATGGGGTAGCTGCAACATAGAGCATGAGCTCCTCGTTTGGTCGATGAGTGGTCAGTACAGGAGGGGAAGAGAGGTACCTTTTGAGATCTTGGAAGGTTTCCTCTGCTTCTGGAATCCACAAGAAGTGATCGTTTTCTTCCAAAGCTTGAAGAGTGGCAACACCTTCTCTCCCGTCCTCGAGACGAACCTGCTCAATGTTGCCACACACCCAATGAGTTTCTGAACTTTTTTAACCTAGTCGGAGATCCCATCTGATCGATGGCTCTGATCTTGTCAGGGTTTGCTTCTATGCCTCGACTAGACACGAGGAAACCAGGCAACTTCCCTGATGGAACTCTGAACGTGCACTTCTCTGGGTTGGTTGAGCCATCATATTTTTTTTAGCTAGGACTGGCCGGAACTTGTCCGGCCAGTGCAACTCTCGCAGCCGGGGTGAGAAAGCGTTTCACCCCATCCCGTAACGGGGAGTCGCTCATCGTTGGGCAGCTCGCAATCGGGGAGAGAGCCGATAGTCTCGTGGCCTTGGTGAAGAGACGAAGGAGTCCGACGTCTCCTAACAAGGGGAAGGTGAGTGGCAAGGCTGCTTACCCTTTTCCTCCTCTCGCTAGGCATGCTATTTCTGTTTCCGGGTGCCCTCTGGCCCTGGATTATGTGACGGAGGTCATGGTGGCGGAGCGAGTCGTGCATTTTAGCAGGTAGACTGCCCTGGCGAGGTGGGGGTCTCCTCGTCTCCCTGCTTCTGAGGGAGCGCGAGTTCCCTCCTGCTACAGAGTCCACTGTGAACCCAGCTAGCCATCATCCCGATCGTTCCTTACGGTGGATGAGGTGGCAACTGCGACGGTCTAGCGTTGGGCGGTCTCTACCAATAAGGAGAGATTGCACAACCATGGCGCTACCAGTGAACCCTTCGATACTGCCACCGGCGGGTGGCAAAAAGTAACTCTGCAGTTTGCAGGTTCTGCGCGGAGCGGTGAGACATCGCAGGGGGGAGCCCCTGGTGCTCGCGTTCCTCGTGCGGCGTGGCAGTCTTGAAGAGGATGCCACCACAATCTCCTCTTCGCATGTGCGCTCCTCTAGGCGATGTTTCTATTGCTGGGGCAAAGTAGGACCTTCCTCGTGCCTAGCGCCAGGCGGGTTTCCTTCTTGGCCTATAGCATAGGGCTCGCCTCCGGTTCCCGCGACACAAGCTTCACTGTTGCCCCCTACTGCATGGGCCACCATGCATACCTCCCTTCCAGGCTCGAAATCCTCACACTCCAGTTCGGTGTCCCATGCTTGGAGCACACCGAGCTCGTTTAGGTCATACCCCATGATGAAGAGCTCACGACGGCCAGGGTCCTCAAAATAGGACTTTGCAGCAGTCGGGGATCCGAACATGGGTAGTCCAACAATAGTATCAATGCTTGCATAATCGCGAAAAAATGCACCCCTACCTAACATGCCAACTGTTGAGAGATAACTCCTGACAATGATCCTAGGTATACCGAACGACTGGCGCGTTGATCTATGTTTCCTGTAGGTGTATATCAAACTGAACTCAAGAATACTAGGATTTATCCAGGTTTAGGTCTCTCGTAGGATAATAACGCTATGTCCTGTGTATTGTCTTATGAATTGTGTAAACTTGTTACAGAATGTCCTCTTCCCTTACAAGGAGAGTCTTCACCCCTTTATATACCTGGGGCAAAGATGCACAAACAAAAAGACTATGTTAAACCCTATAGCAGACCTACCCTTGATGGAGCCAACTATCCCTAGCCCATCAAGACGTCAGATATGCATGTCTGCTCTGCTCTAGTCATCTTGCATGCCCTGTACCATCACCGAACGCCGTCACACTCACCCTCAGACTAACCCATGACATTAAATGGTACGATATGGGTCACCGCCACTCCGCAGCGCCTCATGACCATGCCTAGCCGAAAGCAAGCGCCTGGGGAAAGAAAGACACTCGAGTGGGCAGCATTGAATGAGACTTAACTGGTTAGGCGAGGACCTACTCTGCAACCAGCAAGGGCTGATCGCAGGATCTTGCTTTTGCGACCAGGGAGCTGATCGCATGAGCCTCACCCTGGTCGCGCAATGTGGCTGTGGTCTTAACAATACCTACTACCGGCTGACACTTGGCAGCACGGTACCCACCTTATGGGGCACCCCTTACCTATTTCACCGACAGATATAGAATAGGAACATAGTACAATAACATGTGCATAATATATGATACAAGCAACAAAGTCTATATAGTACTACCTAAATATGTCTTTGCTTCGGGACGATCCCTCTATGCTCATAAGGTCTTGACACCCTACAGCCCTATGCTATCACGTGACGTGATGAGTACGTGAGCAAGTTGGGCGGGACAACTATACACGAAGGTCAACCACTGGGAGCTGATGTCGCGTACTCCTCCTGGGTCTGAAGGCCGACTGTTGGGAGCTTACATGAATGAATTAAGGTGCGGAATGGAGAAAAGAGAAGAGATATAGAAAACTTAGCTTATAGTATTCACCCAGAAGTGCAACACAATATATTACTTTATGATTGTGATGTTATTTTTATATGTGACTATGTATTTAACCATATATTACTTGTTTTATCATTCATTTTTCTTTTTATATCGTAAAACCATCGTATTATATATTAGCTTATCAAAACATACATTGTCATATCGATTACTTAATTTACGTTAGATTTGATTATAATATGTGTCCATAAAATTTGAAAGCTGTTGTTTGCTTCCAAATATGATAACTATAGAGCTTCATATGTGTTCCACCCCACATATGAACTGCTAAAAATTATGATCATTACATAGCTCCGTGCCATACATTTCTGCATATACAGTTTCGCAATTTCGACCTAGGCTTTCTGAATAACAGCAGACATGTTTGCCCGCGGCTTGCAGAGAGCTTCGAGAGGGACAGCCTTAAACATGATCGTGCCAGAGACTGTTGTCATGTCAACCTCTCCGTCTCCAACCTTGCTCCACTCGAAACACTGGAGCAGCACCCCCAGAACCAACCCCACGGTTCGCATGGCGAGATTCTCCCCAGGACACTTGCGCCTCCCCATCCCGAATGGCATCATGAACTTTCCCTCTGCACCACCGTGCTCGAACCTCTCCGGCCTGAACACCTCCGGCTCCTCCCATATCGACGGGTCCCTGTGGATGGCGTACGCGTTGACGAGCACCATGGACCCTGCCGGGACGTCGTATCCGTGGATCTTGCAGTCGGTGGACGATTCGTGCGGCAGTAGCATCGGCGCGGCAGGGTAGAGCCGGAGAGTCTCGTTGATGATGCAGTGGAGGTACGGCAGATGGGGTAGGTCGTTCTTGTCAAGAAGACGACTCCCTCCGACGTGAGCGTCAATTTCTTCTTGCGCCTTTTTTAGGACATCTGGGTGGTTCAGCAGGAGGGCCATTGCCCATTCTGTGGTCGTCGAGGTCGTCTCTGTGCCGGCGCCGAGCAGATTCTTCAATCAAGACACGAGAAAAAATAATCAGAAAGAGAAAGAGCAGAACATATAAGCTTGCAGTAGAATTAATAAGGGCATGGAAACATTTATGGTGCTACTCACAAATACTAGAGCGGCGATGAAAGTGTCCGTGTAGACGGCAGGCTCTGTTTTCTGCAGCGACAGCATGACGCCGATCATGCTCTTCTTCTCGTCGGAGTCGTTGGCGTCGACCTCGCCGTCCTTGCGTTCCACCTGCTTCTGCTTCTGCCTCTCTGCATTGATCATAGTGTAGATGAACGCGTTCCTCCGGGTAACCGCGTCCGTGAGCTTCCTCTTCACACCGTACACATCGAGCCAACGCAGCAGGGGAATGTAGTCCCAGAGGTTGGCCACGCCAACGAGCGGGACGATCTCTTCGACGATGTCCTTCATCTCTCGCGCCTCCTTCGACATGTCCTCGTCAGCGTCGTTGGAGTAGGTGTTCCTGGTCTGCGCGATGATCTCCATGAGGACGCTGTGGGAGAGCTCGAACAGCCTCCCCTTCAGCTCGATCCTGGAGGCGGCGCCCCGCGATGCGGCGAGGGCCAGGCGGCGCACCATGGCGCGCAACTCGCGGGCGATAACGTTGTCGGACATGATGTTGACGCGGTGGGCCGAGAGGAGGTGCACGGTGGCGACTCGGCGCATGGTGCGCCAGTGCGCGCCGTAGTTGGCGACGGTGGGCACCGAGTAATCGAAGGAGACTTCCCGAACGGACGGGAAGTGCGGGCGGTTGGCGAGCGCGATGTCGCGGTCGCCGGAGAAGCACTCCTTCGCCACCTCCGCCGAGCCGATCACGACGGCGTCGCGGCTGGCGAAGCGCAGGTGGACGACCGGGCCGTAGCGCGCGACGAGGTCGGCGAGCGAGGTCTGGAGCGGCTTCTTTAGCAAGGGGAGGTGGCCGAGGACGGGGAACGCGAAGCGCGGCCCAGGCGGCAGCCGCTGCTGCTTCCTGCGCCTCATCAAGAGGTGACGGAGCAAGAAGAGGAGCACGAAGGTGACGACGGCGACGTAGTGGGATCTTTCCATCTTTGGCTGCGGTGAAGTGATAACTGGTGAGACTAGGACTGCTTCTTGTTGTTCTATATATGTTGTTCATCTCTATGGATTTGGATGGGCAGGCATATATATATATTTATAAGGCGAAAACGACGATAGACTTCGCTCGATCAAAAGGATAACATGGCGATGAACATATGTCTGACTTGTTGGACAAGGTTGCATATGGCATACGCAGGCACTGACGTCTTAACTGTGTATCGGTACATGATTCATTCGCGTGATGTGGTTGCATTAGACACTTTGGCTGTCTTTCTGCAGAAGTCGTTTAGTACTTGTCAAACGATAAATAGCCTGGTAATGACCCAATTGAGCCGTACATCCAGTCACGTACCGTATGTACTATTCGTACAATTTTTTTTATTGGGGATACTCCTACAATATTTTGTTATTGAGCTATATGTACCAAACTAATTCACCCAGAGCCTTAATTGTTTAGCAGAGCGAGATTGACATTATATTATACCTTGATTCTTTTTTTTTTGAAATTTACGAGTGATTTGGTCAGTGCACGTATGTCACAGCTCAAAGGGCTCTTCTCGCATCAGCATAGAAGAATGGATTGGCCACATGCAGTGCAGTATATGTTTACCTGTAGTTTTCGTCTCGAAGGACGTTTGTGCCGTGAGCCGGAAGCATCCGCTGCTCCGAGGTTGCCCAAGGAGAAAGGAAGCAACCGCCGCAGCAGCTCGTGAATTCGACGGAGAAAGCGAATCAAGATTCGTAACCTTACGTGGTTGGAGCCCTGGAGCGTGGAGACTTTTCAATATTCTGTCCTGGAAGGGTAAAGACGACGTCCCTAGAAACACACGTGGACTTCTCACGGTCTTTCTGGCTTTTGAGTTTAGTCACAACATATATTGATGATGGTAAATTCGATATAAAAGGTGAAGGGTTTCTCACCATTTAGATTAGTTTTTTTGAGTTAAATTGGTATATAACAGTTTCGGTTGAGCTATTAAGATCTGGGCTCAGGCACCAAGCTGTAGGTATAAAAAGCTATTGCTATACATTCTAATACTAAAACTCGAAATGATTCGTAAGCCTCGTATGAACACAAATAATCTTTTATATCTAAATCGCATCGGTTTCTCGCCACCTGGTGAAACAATGTCGGCAAAAAAGGTCGGACCATCAGATCAACCCATCGAGGGAGGAGAATCGTCCGATCGTCGCCTATGAGCCGTGATCGCGAGTCTTCCAGAGGACATCCCTCGTGATCCTTTTGCCTGTTGTCCTACTCCTTTGTCCCCTCATTTCCCTCCTCCTCCACTGCCCGTGCCAATTCACCGATGACCAGGGTGTGCATTGCTCTTGATTCTTTCTCCCCCCCCCTGCTGCCCTGTTCCTTTATCCTCTCCTTTCCCTCCTCTTCCGCCGCCCGTGCCAGTCTGTTGACGATGGTCGCCTCGCGAGTCCACCGATGACGGGATCTGCTCAATCCTCTGCTCTCGCCGTGGCCTGCCCGAGGCTCCTAGCACGGCACCTCCCTCGGTTCATCGTTACCCTCCCTTCGCTGAGCCTCAACACCAGCTTTGGGTTACGCGGCCGCCTTGTTCCGCAGCACCTGGATGTCATGGAGGAAGTCATTGGTCTGCCCCTCCCCGATCTCCGCCATGTCGACATCGGTGAGCGTGACGGGGTCCTCGAGGATCTCGTGGAGGCGGCGTAGGCATGCGGTGTCGTCCTCACCGAAGAGCGTGGTTGGCTGTCACAACACCCATAGGTGTTGGATGACCTCTCGGATCTCGGTGCGCCTCCATTGCGATACGCTAGGGTAGACACATAGTAGCATGATGACAACAACATTGCCTCCGCGGCCCTATCCCTCACCATGGCCCTCTTTAGCATACGTACCAGCTCGACTGCCGCAACGTTCCTGGAGCTGGACACCGGTTGCTACGGCAAATGCAGAGGAGGCAGTATCCTACTCCTCGCTGACTCTGCTAGCACCCAAATCCTTGTGCCCCTCCGGCACTGCAAGAATTAGGTGATGAGCTACCTCCTTTGCTCTGTGTTGCTATCAACATCAGATATTGAGATTGTGCCTTACTGCCCTGCGCTTGCTAGCTGTTTGATGAAATTATTGTTTCATTGAGCGTCAGGGACAATCGATGATGCCCTCGTGTTTGCAGTCATGCTAGAGAATTTCTATCTGTATGGAATACGATGAGAAGCTTGGGATCTCTGAGCCTCCAGAATGCTAGTGAAATTTGAGGATACGTTGGTGCCTTGCAGGTTTTGAGTTTGAAAAATAAAACCCCTGGACAAATGTAGTCTACTTTAGTACTGGTTCTGGAAAAAAAGTGTTTGCAAATATTGAAGCAAAAATAGCGACTAACAGGTCCCAAATCTTCCTTTCGCCACTGAAAATTTCCACTCTTTATTTGTGGCACTCTATGTAAAAGTGTTATGGCTTGATATTGAGATGAAATGATTGTTCGATTGAGCGTCTAGGACAGTCGATGATGCCCTTATGTTTGCACGTGCTAGAGCATTTCTATCTATATGGAATATGATGAGAGCCTTGGGATCTCTGAGCCTTCAGAATGCTGGTGAAATTTGAGGATACGTTGGTGCCTTGCAGATTTTGAGTTTGAAAAACAAAACCTGAACAAATGTTGAGTCTGCTTTAGTACTGGTTCTGAAAAAAAGACTTTGCAAATCTTGAAGCAAATATAGGAGTAAATATACTAGTGGTCCTTAAATTTGCCAGGGAGTGTCAACTAGGTCCATAGACTTTGAAACTGCAGATTGGGGTCCTTAAATTTGTCATCTAGATCTAAAATACCCTAAATACCCCTTTGGTTTTGACTTGACAATAAGAAATCTCCACGTGGACACGCCACAATAGCAATTAGAGGGGTATTTTTGGGTATTTGGGACCTAGATGGCACAAGTTTAAGGACCACAATTTTGTAGTGTTAAAGTTCATGGACCCTGGTGACACTTCATGACATGTTTCAGCACCACCGATGCATTTTACTCCAAAAATAATATAAATGTTAAGCTTGCATTTTTCACTAACAAGTCCCAAATCTTCCTTTGGCCATTGAAAATTTCCACTTTACATTTGTGGCACTCGATGTTAGAGTGTTGTAGCTTGTTTTGTTTTTTGTTTTTTTTTTTACTTTTTTCACTACTATTAGTCAAATTAGTAGAACTATAATCAAATTAGCGCACACCACTCTGCACAAAATTTTAACCATTCTAACCTAATTCTATTAGTCGTTTTGAAGAGAGGAAATTGGTGGATTTATGCCGTAAGTGATGGAGTTAGGTTGCAATGGTAAAAATGGTCAAGCTAAAAACTACTAGATTTTTTTTTGGGTAAAATGAGATCTATCCTTAATAGCCCAAACAAAATTCCCTCCCGTAGCCGCCGGGGTCAAAGTTAGCTTGTCTCATTGTGTAGCGAAAATGATCCTATTAGGCTATGATTGTGATTTTGATGATTAATGATAATATAGTCATTAGGACTAACATGTTTATTAAAAATATATGTTAGTAGGTCTTATGGATGCAATATATGAAAAAACCATCGAAGCCGGGACAAAGTATGGTTGAGTTGGAAAAAGTCTCAGGAGAAATGACTTCACCGGATGGTCCGGTGTTTACATGGTTGAAAACACAGGAGTATTGTGTCCAAAGGCATTTGACCTCACCGAATGATCTGGTGCTCAGAGGAGGATACACACCGAAGCATTTCTACCAGAGAAGGTTGCAGTCGTTGAAGATCGAAAGTCAGCACGCCGGAAGGTCTGGTGATAAAGAGAAGTGCACCGGACAATACACCAGACAATGAACAGTGAAAAAAAGAAGAAGAAGAAGATCCCACTGGATAGTCCGGTGATTGATTTGAACACACCGGAGGAATGCACCGGAGCATTGTTGATAAATGGGAGAATACAGTGACCTCACCGGAAAGTCCGATGCTCCAAAGATTTGTACACCGGAGCATATTTTTCAGAGAGGGTTGCATTAGCTTGGTTGGCTAAGGATAACACACCGGATGGTCTGGTGATGAAGTGATGTGCACCAGAGCAATTTACACAAAGAAGATATTGGCTCGGATGGCTAAGGTATACTCACCGAAAAGTTCGGTGATGAAGATGGAGTATACACCAGAGTATACGGTGTTTACAGAGGCTTGAGTGGAGTTCCAACGGCGAGTTTGTGAGAGTGTACTCACTGGATGATCTGGTGTTAGTACTACTGTTCTCACCAGATCATCCGGTGTAAACAACTTTTTAGAGTCGTTAGGTTAATGGCTAGTGCGCGAGTTTGAGGCTATAAATACCCCTCCACTCAGTCATTTGAGTGTGCTGGAGTCCAGAGGAATTCATATACACTTGAGAAGGTATCCAATCCACCAAAGTGCTTAAAGTGACAATCCAAGGCGATTAAGCACAATATTAGGGAGTGATTAGTGCTTATAGGCCTAGAGAGTGCTAGGAGATTGCTGCCTAGAGAGTGGATCAAGTAGTGATCCAACAGTGTACCTCTTGGTACGTCGGTACCTTGAAGTTTTGGTGACTCGTCGGCAAGCTTGTTGACCCTCTAACTTGGTGTGGAGCGGTGGCAAGACGATTGTGCAAGGACGCGGAGACCCTTGCCTTTGTGGCTCAAGCTCTGAAGTGATCACAGCGGCAAGGAACCGAAAGAGAGACTAGTGGTTAGATCTTGCCTTGGTGGTTTGGTGGCTCATCCGGGTGAAGGCCTTGTCTTTGTGACTCAGAGGCTCAAAGGCCGTGACTGGGTGCCGACCGAGAGTATATTTTTTGTGGAGCTTCAACATGGACTAGGGGTGGTATTCATGCCATCGATACCACGGAAAAAAATCCTTGTGCTGCATTTGCTCTCTCTACCTTATTTACGTTTTCGCATTTACTTACTTGCAATTTACCTTCTTAGATAGGTTGCAAGTACTTTGATCAGTACAGTAGACACACTAGATAAACTTAGAGTATATTTAGATAGAAATTGATATAGGTTTATCTTGTGTTGTTTGGAGCCAAAATAGTTTTAACTGTCTTAATTCACCTCCCCCCTCTTAGGACGTCACTGATCCTCACACATTGTCATCCGAATGTTCATATACTGCTGAATTACATATGCCACCTTTTCTAAAGGAACATAAATCTTCAAATGCTTAAAGCATGCTATGCGGTTTTAAGTTGATACTATTTTTGAAAATGAATTTATTTCATTGTTATATATAATTTATTGCAGCATGAAGATATGAAGCCACCTCCATGTGAGGAATTTCCAGTTTTATGATCCTTGAGTGACTTCTTGCCCTAATCTCGATTTCATCGTTTTAGGGGATTGATTTTTTTTTGTGATGGTTATGCTTACACACTTTTTAGTGGAAAAAGCATACAAGTGTGCGAATGTTTTATCTCTTTTGAATTCACGATGTTGCTTTATATTTACATACCCACACTCACCACATTTAAGCTTGTCATGCATCTGGCTTTTGTCAATCCGCCAGTGTTCACTAAGATAGTAGCTAAGTTTGGATTTGTTGGTGGTTCTAATTATGGGTTGGCTTCAATACTCCACTTCAAGAATAGTTTACTAATCTTCATGTAGTTAATCAATGATCATGACCAAATCTGTACTAACTACTAATTAATTTAATTTGACAAGATTATTTTCTATGGTCTGAAGCAAACCCACGCGAGACTGTCTTTAGTGGTGGTTTGTAAGGATCAGTTGTTGGTCTTCATCGGTGAAGAAAGAGAACAATGCTAAATAGAGGGACGGAGGGATGTTTTAAGTGTGAAATCTAACTAATATACATATTTGCCCATGTTCAGTAATCACTTTTGCTTTAAGATTGCTATTTTTTTTTTCTCAAAGAGGAGTACTAAAGAAAACTCTCTTGATTATTTATTGCGATGATACATAATATTTACTAAAAAGAGTTGCATTTGTTATATTCCTGACACCATAGTGCAATACTTCAAGTAATAAATTCGCATCACCCCTTCCTTTCTATACAATCTGAATCAATTCTCTGTTTTGCATAAATTACACAGATATAACTTGAACTGTATTTTAACATTATATAAATCCTCAGGTTTGTTGCAAATAAGTACCATGCACTTCATGTATCTCTAAATTTATTATACAATGAATTTCTTTAACAATCAGGTTCTTTTACTTTATTCTAGCAGTTTATTAAGTAGGTGTGTTGTTGATTTAGAGCCGGAACGGAGGTGATGTCTTATATTAACTACCATGGTTTTGTAATTGTATGTGGTTTCTACTTCATGATACAAACATAATTATTTATATAACTTTTCGTGTTCTATGTGTAATTGACATTTCTAGAGTTGCTTGAAGCTGCTTTTCTGCAAGTTGGGATGAATCAATGCTGCAAATCTGCAATGCTATCATAAGTAGTATATGGCTCAACTCCAGTGCAACTTCGCCAAATTATTAAATTTACTGTTCAACTAAACTTCAGGACTGGTGGGTCTTGATGATGCTAGGGACAGTTGCATATGAAGGATAAGAGAAAACAATCGGCAGTTAAGCTGGAAGGTAGATAGTTAGCAGCATCTTAAGCCGTGGCTTGAAAAAAAAACAACCCTGACATATATGTTCATTTCCTGTAACTCTCACTTAGGGCATGATTAGACCCAAATTGTTTAATGGAGTTTAGTTCAAACCATTTATCCTTCTGTTAGCTATTTTGGATAGAATTATCCTAAAGGCATGTGAATAAGTAGTTAAGAGAATTAAGGACCTCAATTTGAACAGTGTGCAACAACGATAATAGACCTTTGCGGATCCTTGAACTACTATACTGATTACTATTACTGATCAGTACGAATGGCCTTCTCTGAAATTTAGCTCTTTCAATATTTAGTCTCCAGATTGTTATGCTGATGATGTGGTTTTGTTCCTTCAGCTAGTGGAGGATAACTTGGTCTTGATCAAAGAATTGTTACATTTTTTTGGAGAAGCTGTTGGGCTTAGGACTAATATTCTCAAGAGCTCTGTCGCACCAATACAATGTGGTGTGGGTGAATTGGCTATCATTCAAGACCTTCTACCTTGTGAGGTGAAAATTTTCCCATGTACTTACCTCAGACTCCCACTATCGGTTAGGAAACTCACCAAAACTGAGCTGCAACCACTAGTTGATAAGGTAGCTGACTACTTGCCGGGATGGAGAGCCTCACTGATGACACAAGCTGGCAGACTTGTGCTAGTATGTGTGGTTCTCACTACTACTTTGATGTATTTAATGATCGTCATGGATCTCCCTATTTGGTAATCAAGGCAATAGATAAAATAAGACGGGGTTTCCTTTGGAAAGGGCAAGAATAGGCCAATGGTGATAACTGTTTAGTATTGTGGCAGCGAGTTCAATGGCTTATTTAGTTCGACGGGCTGGGCATACATGATCCAACCCATATGGGTTGGGCATTGCGTATAAGATGGTTATGGCTTGAAAAAATAGATCCTACAAGACCATGGGCAAGTTTACATGTTCAACTTTACCAAAACATGAGAGCCATGTTTGCCATGGCCATAGTAACATCAGTAGGAGACAACTCAGGCACCAAATTTTGGTCTGACCATTGGATATAGGGAGAAATAATTACTAAGCTTCCTCCTAACCTGGTTGCCCTTGTACCTCAACAAGAAATTAAAAGGAGAACTATGGAGGAAGGCCTTGACAATAGAAGATGAGTGAGTTACATTAGAAGGGCTCTCTCAGTAAGTTCATTAGATGAATATTTACAATTATGGGAGTTGTTAGAAGATGTCCACCTCCAGCAAGATGCCCAGGACTAGCACATTTGGAAACTCTCAAGATTAGGAGTATATTCAAGCAAATCAGTTACAATGCTTTTTTTATTGGAACCATTAGATTTGCACCTAGGAAATGTATTTGGAAGTCATGGGCTCCATTGTGTTGGGAATTCTTCATATGGCTCGCTGTCCTCAATCGTTGCTGAACGGCGGATAGATTGGCCAAGCGGGGCCTGCCTCATCCGGCGTCATGTCCACTATGTGATCAAGCACATGAAACCATTAACCATCTGTTGGTTTCTTGTGTGGTTCCTCATGAAATTTTGTTTTCTGTTCTACAGAAAGTGGGTCTGCAGGCCCTAACTCCACCACCTTATGTTACCACCTTCTCCGATTGGTGGAACCGTGGAGTCAAGCTAGTGGATAAACAACACCGAAATGGCCTCAATTCCTTGATCATCTTGGTAGCATGAGAGATTTAGAAACACCGCAATGATTGCGTCTTCAATAACACTGTCATGAGTGTATCCTTGGTGGTGCGGACAGTAGAGGAGGAAGGAGTCCTATAATACATAGCTAGGGCTCAGGGCCTCTGGAGCCTTATCTAGGGGTTGTGTCCTTGCTTCTATGGTCGTCCTTTTTTCTTGTGTGTGGCGCGTATGCGTGCTGTGACATAGTGTGTGTGGGTTTTTGCGTGTGTTGTGTGTGTAGTCTTGTACATTTGGTACTCTTTCTTCTTAATGAAATGACACGCAACTCTCCTGCATCGTTCAAAAAAAATAATTCCCTTATTATCATTTCTATTTGCCATGCACTGACTTATCATTTGTTATTCAAAATGTATTTATTTGAATTCTGAAGAGATTTACAAGATTTATGCATTAAGTTGGCCAAAGTTAATCTTGTGACAAGAATTTAATCTCAAAGTATCTGCAAGAATGCAAAGAAACTATATGGCTTAGAAAAGGATAAGCTTATTGCTTGTCTCTCAATTATCATGCAGTTTTAAACCTAAGAGGGTAACTACTATTGTGCAAGATTTGTGTGCAATTAAATAAGTTAGTCCATAATGTATTGATATTCTACTTTACTTTTACAAAACCATATTCATAACTTGACCAGGCCTTTGGAATAAGCAGGTTCCTAATTATTCCTTTCTGATGCTAATCTTGGATTTACACTCACTCTTGAATTTAGCATCACTTTTGAATTAATTAAGATACTATCTCAAATAGCACTCAGACTTATTTTTGTCTAATTTTATGGATATCCTAGTTCAGCTGTACACTTCTAGCTTGAGGGGTATTATAATGCTATAGTTGAGAAAAATTATGAAAGTCCATCATCTTTTGACGGAAGTTTTCCCAGCATTGGTGTATCAGAGTAGTCAATGGACTCACTATAGACCAATCTATACTCTTACCCATATGTTGATGATGTTTGGGAGTTTATTTTTTCTAACCTGTTCTAGATCAAACAAATGGAAATCTAACTGCAAATCTGGGTAATTTTACTCTATCTATATGTTGATGATGTTTGGGAAATGGAAGCCCAACTACAAATATGGGTAATTTGAGAACAATATACCAGTATGTTCACTAACTTATTACTTGCAAAAAAAATGTGTTTATTACAAATACCTAGATAAAAACAGTAAGTAGCACAAGAGGAAGCAGCAAACATTAGAATCATTTTGTTTGGCTCATAAAATTCAGATGTGACCGGTAATTTGGATGTTAGTTTAATTTGAATTTTTTGTATAGTAGTATAATAAAATTAGCTATTCCAACCAATTCTCTGATTCTAAATTACTTTATGTTAAACAATTCTGTATATTGTTCATGCATTGATAAAGCAACATTTTCTCAGGTGCTAAGAACATTAGGCTAGTGCCAATATGTTTAGAGCAGCATGTTAGGGCAGCACTTTGTAAGACCGGAGATTGTTAGCTATTATCATGATATGATCCTATATGAATAAGAAAAATACACATAAAGGTATTGGGTCCTTTATCTTTCCAACTTTGTAGATTAATTTTAAATTTGGGTTTGATTCTGACTTTTTTTTGCAAAAAAGGTGGGGATTGTATTACTAATTCCACATCAGTATATCCCCTTTTACACTCAGGACCCTACGAAATAAGAAAATTGCAAAGAAATACATCAAGGTCATATTCACTATCTTCTTCACATCATGCACCCGCCATCGGTCGTCACACCACCGTGTTGAAGCAAAACCACGCAGATCGACGATGCCTGAATCAAGCTTCCTACCAAGATCACCAGGGAAGCCCAAACCTTGTGAAGCCGCAAGAGCCAGCGCCTCATTACCTCCATCAGGATGGATCTATCCCTTTGAAAGAGCAACGACAACTTCCACAGTGAGATTGGTAGAGGAAACACACTGCTAGAACCACCACCTTTGGCTCCACCAAGAGTGGAGGTCCAACAAACTGATTGGTCAACATCGGATGCAATCCCGGCGACCCCACACCACATACTTGCAGCAAAGGGGATGAAAAGCATACTACCCAATCACTTCGATGAAACATACATATACCTCGCATTGGCATCGCTGGAGATGCCGCCGACAACAGCGACCTCATCGGAGAGAGCATGGAGGAACAAAAGCCAGCATGGCGCCACCATCGATGACTCCATCAAAACCCTAACTATCTTGCCAAATCTACAATCGTAACACCTACTAACTATGCTATAAGCTACTCCCGACGTCGATCCACCCGATCCCCTCGTCCTCCGGTGCTAGAAAGGCCTCCGGAGAAAAGGGCTGGTGAGATCAACGTCAAAATCAGTGTCGCATTTGTTGTCGTCCTTTTCTACTGTACCTCCTCTCATGAAGGGGGGTTGATTATTATTTGGCCAATTAGGCAAACGATGATCAGGTAGAAAGTACCCATTTTATGACACAT
This sequence comes from Phragmites australis, assembly GCF_958298935.1. NCBI lineage: Eukaryota > Viridiplantae > Streptophyta > Magnoliopsida > Poales > Poaceae > Phragmites > Phragmites australis. The sequence goes on along the minus strand of NC_084922.1, from coordinate 45,049,574 downwards.
GCTTAAAAAAGGATAGCCTATGACACTACCACTTAACTAAGTTGTCTTTGATTTGAATTACTAAGTGCAGCAATCGTAACACATTTCTAGTCTTTAAAAAGTACTAATTATTTACACTATGTAATTTATCATGCTTTGTTCAATAGTTAATCATTATCAGCGATGGGGGCGATCAGGCACGGCAACACAACATCATCTTTCTAGTTCACACTAAAGTTATAAGAAAAGAAACTGATACGTAACTGAAATAAGTTCCTCAATTGGGCCATATAAGTGTACAATTGTTTTATGGATAAATACCATCCACGCTGACCTGGCCTGTTCGGCCCAACACGCTAGGCCTTATTTAAAGGCAGGCTAGGCTTAGAACTTTTGCACCCGATTTCGAATGATTACGCTGGGTTGCACTGAGTTATATTGGTTTGATGGATATGGACCAAACCAATTCAACCCATATAAACCATTGGACCATTTGGCTATTCAATTTATTCTGACTGAAAAGTGTTTGGGTCTTTCCCTCAAAAAGAAAGAAAGAAAAGTGTTTGGATATAGTTGTTCTTTGAGTGTTTGGTTTGATTATGGCTCTCAAGCACTGATGTTTTAGATGAAACAACTCACCTATCTGAGTGTGTTTTGTCAGTATAAGTTATTCTTCTGCCTTTTTAAACTGAGCACCCTATTCTGGAGACTATGGGAGGCACTGAACTGAAGGATTTTTCTACAAATCTCTAAAAAATGACTTGGCTCTCCACAATTGAAATGGGTAAGATCCTGATACCTTGGATCAATCACAGGAGGCTTCTCTCCTTGTACCTCCAGAGTTTGTTGTACTCGCCCTTGATGTTGATCAGATTGTGTTTGTGGAGGCTTCTGCCTAGGGGCAGTCGACCTCTGAGCATGCTGGCCTGTAGAGGTACCTAATTCGCTTTCCTCTGCGGACGGATTGCTTGTTGTTGATGTTGTGATTGTGGTGACAGTGGTGGGCGATAGAAATTTCTCTGTTGCTGCTGATTCTGCGATACTCCCTATCGAAACTGACCTCTAGGTGGTGGAAGGGGATTCCTCAACAGCCGCTACTGATGATTCGGCAAATCGGGCTGCCAGATCCATCGCCCTCGTTCCTAACCCTCCGCATCTGCTTTTGATTCAACACCTCAACGTAAGTCAACTTTATGTGGTTCTTAGCCTAGAGATTCCTTGAGGAACTGATTCTAGTAGGTGGCGCTTCAATTTAATCTGATTTTCGCACAGGGAAATAATCCTCTGTACCAAAACTCAGAGATTTCACCAGCTCTAGATGTATCCAGATGAGAACCCCTCCATCTCTCGTGGCGGCTAGAACCCTAACTTTCACCGGAGATTTTGGAATGGCCCAGAACTGACCGAAAAATTCCTCAATATCCTCCTCCAAATGAATCGGGTTCTCCGTCACCCAATCCTCCCCAACCTGCTTCGTACCCACCTCCTCTGTGTGAATGCCATGTGTTATGGAGTGATTGGAAGCTGCGAAAAGGGAAACCATCTCACTGACGACATGTGGGGAAGTATGGTTTGATGTCCCCATGCGCAAGGTTTGATGGTCTCTGTCCATGGAGGATCGCCATGGAGCGACCATGCGCTCGCCAACGCAGACGTCGTCCTAGTCGCCTCACCCATCGCCATTAACCCCAGGTGCCCCTTCAAGATCTCGAGCAGGAATGGATATCGGCAAATTTCCAAAAGGAATTTACTTCAGATAAAAGAGCCGCCGTTTTAGCTTTGTGAATGACATGTCCTTATCACAGAAAACGCCATTCCGTTCAAATTCAGAGATGAGCAATCATGCTTCCAGTACCATTGGAGTACATGCCTACGGCGATGCAAATGATGATAATGCATAAACAGATATCATGGCAGATAATCTCGGTATATCGTACTTCCATTTATCAAAAATAAATCAAAGCATGATAGTATATGGAAAACTGCCCTTCCCCACTGCCCATTGCTGTTGTCCACTTGCAATAAGCTATCATCAATCTGAAATTCTGAACCCTACTTCGCCGTGGATTTTTCCTCTTGGAAATGACTCGAAGCTCTGGATCCTAGTTCGGTCGGGGAGCACACCGCACCAAGCAACACGGACAAGCTCACATCATGGCTTGGTCTCGACGCGATCAAGCACAGTCAGTTCAGAGTAAGTTCAGGCACAACCTTACATATTCCAGGTGGCTCAGGCATGTGCCGCAATGCGAGCTCGATCGTGCCCCGTAACCTGCAACGCAGTGCACAACGAGTGACTGGCCCCGTAGGCTGCATCCAGGCAGCACTATTGTTGGATGAGGTGACGTGAGTTAGATTCAAGGAGTTGTAGTTTTCTTGGGACTGGGCATGGCCCTTCGGGCTTGGCTGCTCATATTTGGAGGATTAGTCGGTTGGTGTATGTCCAGCATGGCGTTGGACAAGAATACCAATCATGCGTCGAAGAGAAGGGCGTTGCCACTGAAGTTTCTGTTGTGCTAAGGACACTGCCACAGGCAGACTGGAAGCCATACCGGCTGGTCAGGCAGTGATAGATCAGGTCGGTTGAAGATTGCGATAGTTAGGTCCCTTGTCAATCCATGTGTGGCAGTCGAAAAGCTGTTCCTGGTGATCGCGATACCGGCCGTGACACGCTGGTTCTGTAAAATTCTATAGCTACAGAGTATTTTCTGCTGGTACTGATCTGAACTATGACTCAGACAAGTAGATTAGCAGGGGGCTTCTCTTACGGAATGTTTGATGTCCATAAGCGATCATGATCGTTCGTGGCTACTGATGACTGATGAGCGTACGTACTCACCAGTTCCGCCAAATTAAGTTCGTTCCTTCGGATTGGTTGATGAAGGGCTACAATACTACATCATGCATGATTGCATGGATCCAGCGGAAGCGAGAAGAAATTATTGCTTGGAATGTACACTGGGCACATTCTGAGGAGCGAGCAAGTGACTGTTTATAGCGCTACTAAATCTGCGATTGCAATTGCATTTGCATTTCCAAAGGGGAGGTCGTTGTGCAACGTCACTGTTTCTAAGTGTTCTGGCCTGATGAGTTTAGTATTATCTTGATAGTTTAAATATGTTGAGATCAGCTTATAAATCATCGCGCTCTAAACATAGCATATCTAGATAAACACTTTTACACGAAGCGATAACGAAAGTGTAAGAGATGTGATATGCGTATGCAGACTCGCCCCACAGGTGAACCGAGTTGTAAGCAAATTTTAAAGATGGAGTGTTACAGTTCCTACCCGCATACTCCATAGGTAAAAAAAATACACACTTTTCTACACTATAGGTGACATACGATAAGTGTGAACGAGTGATATTCTTCTCTGGTGGGATCTCTCTATTTCCGAGCATAAAGGGAGACCGCACAAGGTTGGCTGGCTCGACGATGGTGGCTAACACGGGGCGGCAGGAAGCTGAGAATGTCGATGGTTGATAGCGGAAGACCGCTATATGGGCGGTGTGGGACAGGGGTGAGAGGAGATGAGGAAGCGGGCGGGGCGGGGAGCAGGCTCCGGGTGGTGGAGAAGAACGACAGCATGTGCCTTACCTGAAGGGAGAAGGTGTGAGATCTGTTGGATCGAGATTGAACGGAATATATCCATCGGCTCAAAAAATTTGGAAACCAGGCAGCAAAGTATAGCACTTCCAAATAAAAAAAATGAAGAGCTTCTCACAGTTTGTTTATTCATCTGCACAATTACATGAAGCAAATTGCTGCCAGTATATGCTTCAACTGCTCCACTGAACAGAGCGGCATCTCATCAATTTCGACGACAACGTGCAAAGTGACAGTACAAACATCCATGCCATAGTCGACACGCGACGCCAAGTAGACGGACCCATCCCCCGGCGCAACCGACAAGCCCGTGGAGCCGCGAGATCGTGCACAACCGCGCGTTGCCGCCTTCCCCGGCCAAATTCCCCCTCTCAACTCGCAGGGGTTTCCAGATCGGTAAGCAGCAGCGAGAGCCGCGGATTTCCATTGGCCGTTGCTCCATTACTTGCCCCAAAACGAGCAACCGCAAGAAGAGAACAAGCCTAAGCAAACGAGCGATTCTAGTAATGTGAAGTGTATCGCCTTCAGCTTCACTTGTAGTGTAGTATTGCTGGGTGGCCGCCCAAGCACATGGAGTGAGAAGAGCGTGGACCTGCTGAGGGACTGGAATGGAGTGGAGGAGTGATCTTTTCCTTTCTTTTTGTTTCGGTTTTATGGGAAGCGTGGAGCATCTGCTGCTGGACGGTAGCGGTACACGCATCAGCCGAGGGGGAAGCATGTGTCCTCACCGCCCGTGTTCCACAGGAAGTGCGCGTAGGCCGCCGCGTGGTGCGAGTTGCTCGGGTCGGCGGCGATGGCCTCCTGGTACGTCTCCTCCGCGGCCGCGAGGTCGTTGCGCGCCTTCCACAGGAATGTCGCGTACCTCCCGAGCGTCTCCGCGTCCGCCGGCTCCGCGCGCACCGCCCTCTTGAAGAAATGCTCCGCCCTGCACGCGCGCAAAACCAACACAGCTCAGTCAGCGACTGTACTAGTGTAGCGTAACCCAAACCATCGCACACCACGCTACTGCGTGCCGTGCCGTCCCTAGTTCGGCGAGCAGTTGGACACCCACCGGTCGTGATCGCGCTGCACCAGGTATAGGAACTGCGCGAAGTTGGCGAGCAGCAGCGAGTTGTTGGGCTCCTTCGACACGGCCTGCTCGTATCTTTGTGCCGTGGCCGCGTACTCGGCTGAGTCCTCCGTGTCCAGCTTAGGCGCCTCCACCGGCGCGACGAGCTGCCCCAAAATTTCCGGGTCCATCAGCTCCTCAGCCCGCACGCTCGCCTGCATCCTGGTGGCTTCGTCGGATATCCTTTTCCAGATGACCAGCTCGTCTCGTGTCTGTGTCTCCTCCATTGCCATTGAGTCGGACACGGACGCCTCCGAGCCCGTGCCTAATGGCGTCGCCTGTGACACGTCCTGAGGCAACACCGCTCCGCTTTGTCGGAACGACGACTCGTCCGACTGGCCGTCGCCGGTGGCACCCGCGACCGGTCGCACCTTGCCGCCGCCACCGCTGTTTCCGCCCACAGAGTCCGTTCGGCCAGTGGAGATCGTCTTGGGCGTGGCGGGTTCGAACCGCTGGGATTGCTCTGGTTGATGGGTGTCGACCATTGCGACAGCCGCCGCGGCGGGCAGGGGAGGCAGTAGAGTAGCTGCCGAAGCGACGTTGTCGCCCATGGAGTAGACGGTGAAGTTGGCGAGGAGCAGCATGAGGGAGACCATGAGGGCTGGGGTACCGGAGAAGATGTGCTGGAAGAGCCAGACGAAGGAGGCGTGCATCTCGGCGTGGACGCGCGCGAGGACGCCCTGCTGGTCCTCGTAGAATAACGCTTCCCGCATCTGCAGCATGAAGCTCTGCAGCTCCCGGATGATGAGCACCATCGACGAGAACGCGCGCCCCACCGCAGTGCTCGCGGACTCGCCGGTGCAGTCGATCAGCCGCTCGTCCCACCGCGCCCGCTCCAGTTGCTGCTTCCTCCGCTTGAGCATCCGCAGCGACAACGGTAGCCCAACGCTGCTCGCGCTCCGCTCTACGCTCGCCGGCCACCCGCAGCCGCCGGCGCCCGGGTGCTGCCCCACCGCGAGCTCCTGGATCCTCTTCAAGAACTCCTCATCGTCCCCGCCGTCGCTCCCGACGCTGTCGATGCTGGCGCTGAGGGCTCGCCTGATCGCGTGTTGCCCGCCGCGCCGCCGGCCAAGACCGGCGCTCCAGCCAGCCAACGACGACTGGCTTCTCGCCAGCCTAACGCAGCCGCCGGCAAGAACGGCAGGCCGCGGCGACGTCACAATGGCAGACGACGAAGGCGAGGCCGGAGAGGACGAGGAGGGGGAAGAGCACGGCGGCGGCGCCACCGCCGCGACCTGGATGCCCATGGGTCTCGGCCAATACCGTCCACCACCGGAACGATGGTTGGGAATGGCCCACGGCTCCACAACCGCGGGAGGCTAAATGCAAGGGAAGAGAGTGAAGGGAGGGGGAGGGGAAACGAACGGTGGCCTTATTTCAGGATCCGGAAGGAGTCCTGGTCAACCTCCCCACGCAGCTCGTGAGAGTAGCTATTAGTACCAGTGCCAGTGCCGCAATGGCGACACTACCTTTACAAAACTTTATAACCACCCGGGGCAGAGGTGATTTTTTTTTCTCCGTAAAACAATAGGCCAGGCCAAATTTAGTACTCCAAATGGAACTGTACCAAGATGAAAAATGAAGAAGGAAAAATAGTGGAGGAGCGATGGGAGAAGACGAACAACGTGTTTCGTCTAGCGTTTAGGTGCCTATTTATGCGCTTCCTCCCGGATGTGTGTGCTTGAAGAATCTGTAGACCACCGCCTCTCCATTTTGTACGGGCGGCCCCTGCTCGGCCGGCCGGTCCCATCATCAGCGTAAGGACACGCTGAATTTCTATATTGTACTTCCGTAGATATAGGTGTACACTAAAAGGCAAAATAGATGACAAGTATCTGCAATGACGAGGCACACTTTTCAGATAAAAACGAACGAGAAGTCTAGATTTTTTTTTTCTTTACTTGGACCCCAGCATTCCTGCCACAAGTTGTTCAGTGTTCACCAGAGACCAGACTCCTCCATTGATATGTTTCGTTTATTTACAGTGATAGTTTTCTAACAAGTTTGACACTTTCAGATAGAATTTAAGCACACAAGTATCGATTAAACGAACCAAATTCAAAATAAGTTTAGAGCGGAAGCAACAGGTTATGAGACACCAGGACTTTAGTGAACGAAAAGCCAGGGAGTTGCCGAGCAGACAGCAGGTGAACAAACCTGTAAGGGCATGTACAATACAAGGTGTTTAGACAAGAGTGCTTAAGGAAAAATAATATTATCATGTCATTGAGAACCTGTGGAAAAATCCTTCTCTCCAATGCAAATTGATGCTTAAAAAGGTTCAGCTATCTTGTTAGCACACTTTAAACACCTGAAGCAAACTTAAGCACATTTTCCTCCCTATAAGTGCCCACCCATTTGACGTGGCACAAATAAACTGATTTTTTATATAAGAATCTACTCTAAACATCTCATTATACATATTTTAATTTTCTTTACTTTGTTTTTGAACGTAATGTAATTTTCTTCAGTTCGCGCATTTGATCCGAAGCATATATTACAGTATTGCTCGTCTAGAACTAGATACTGATTGCCGTACTTGTATGTTGTTGCACGTGGCTAAACTTAAGAAAGGAAAAGAAAAGCTAAGAGACGAGCGAGATGCAAATTTTCCAAAGAGAGAGAGAGAGAGAGGCGAGATGTAAGTCTCGAAGTGTCTACCTCCATTCACGTGCCGCCACCCGCGGTGATGGTGCTGCTGCGTGTGTGAAGCCTCGAGGCTTCCCTTCCCCGAGTCCCCGACTCCCCTCCGGCTCCGCCTCACACGCGTCCGCCATTAAGCCGCGGTGGCAACCGGGCATCAGACTGTGCCATACAAGTCATCAAGCCCGCCCATGGAGCTGTCCCCACGGGCCACAGTGTGGCGGCATGGCTGCATGGGCTCGACTCGGGTTCAGTAGTTACTAGTTAGTACTTACGTGTGTACAGTGGACAGGAACAAGCATAAATCACGTGCGTGTTGTTTGGTTTGTTCATTGTTTTTAAGAAAAATACAAAACCTCAAAAGTCACTTAGATTTTAATTTTTTTCTCTAAAAATTATTTTATTAAAAAATCCTCTGAAAGTTTAATTTTGTTGAAAAAACCTCCTAAAATTCAAAAAACAAATCAAAAAAAATCTAAAAAACACTAGAGACAATTAGAAGACATTCTGTGAAATTTGTTTTCAAAAATAATATTCTTTGCATCATATTTTATGGAGAGTAAGTTTGGAAAAAAAAGAAAAATGTGCAGCTCATTTATTAACTCATATTATTTTAACTTTGTCATGTCTATCATTATTTTTCCTACACAAATAATTATTTAAGTAAACTAATAAAAGTGGTTTCACTAATTTTGGAGGTGTTATAGATTAGTTATGAATTAATCTATTTGTAACATATTTACTCAATCATGCACGTTACAATAACTATTTCAAGATTTCATGTATTTTTAGAAGATAGAGAATCATGTAAGAAGACTAAAAAAAATTGTCTCATGAATTTTGGATTAGTAAATAATTAACTATGCATTTAAATCAAATTAATAAATGGGTTGTATGTTTTTTTTTCAAACTTACTCTTCATGAAATATGATGCAAAAGATATTATTTTTGAAAACAAATTTCACAAAAGGTCTTAGAATTGTCTCTAGTTTTTTTTAAAAAAATTTGTGATTTGTTTTAAATTTTTTTGAATTTTTGAGGGTGTTTTTGCAACAAAATCAAACTTTTAAGGGTTTTTTTGCAACAAAATAACTTTTGGAGAAGTCAAAATTCAAGTAACTTTTATAGGGGTTTTAGATTTTTTTTCCCTTGTTTTTATCTATCTAGAGCGTGTTAAATTTTCTACCAGTGCTATTACTTTATCATTACACAGGCAAAAACATATAAGATAATCCACAGAAAATGAAATAAGGGTGTATCAACTTATCTGCTGATAGATTTATTGATTGATCTAAATAGGACATCTTGGATTAATCTCAGCTTCATATATAAGATTTCTAACTCTAATCCTCACTCATTTCACCCCACCCAGTCTGCCCGACTCCTGCCGCCGCTGCTTCACGCACTGCACCCACCACGCGCCGCCGCCCTCCATCATCACTGTCTCCGACGCTGGTGTAGCCCACCCTCCTCCGTCGCTCCTCTGCCTCCTCTGCCCTGGCGCCTCCTCCTCGCACTCTCCCGTCACCACTGCCTCCCCATCCGGCTTCGACGGCACCATCGCCATCGGATCGGCCATCCTCGACCGCCACCACCACTAATCACTCCAACCTCGATGCCCTCGTCACCATCATCGACCCAACCGACAGTCCTTCACCACCCATGGCGGGTGACGCCCCGCCGCCTCGCTGTCTTGCCCACCGCTCGCCACCATCGTCGGGCCGACGATCTCCCTTGGAGCTCCCTCTACAACCGACAGCCTTCAATATTCCGAAAACCTAAAACCCTAACCATAACTCTAATCTCAACGTCGCTAGAGAAGAAGATGTCACTGGAGTAGCTCATCGGAATAGATGACTACACAAATCTCCAAATTCATCCCACGGTACAAAATTTGATAGATTTTTTCTGACGATAAATAGTAGTGTTCATAAAATAAAGTTGCTATGAAGAAAGGGTGCTTTATTTTCCCTTTTTTCTTAAAACGCCTCGAAAATATGCTCATCAAATTGAACCGATCTAAGTTCTCGCAATGAATACTGATCGAGTGACGAGGCGCGGAGGTTGGGCGGTACGTTGGCCACGTCACCGGAGAGAGCGGTGAGCGACAGTAGAACTGCCGTGAAATGGAATTTACTCATTTTCAGGTAGCGGCTTCTTATCAGTGACTAAACAACCTTATGAATCCTTCAGTCGCTAGAACAAAGAAAAATTTCGTGTAAAATCTGTGTGCGACTGGTCACAGTTTAGCTTATTATATTTGTATAATTTCAAATTAATATCAAAGGTCTAATCATGTCAGAGGTGGTGTATTCTTTAGTTTCATTTTACTAATGAAAGTCGATGTAGATTGACTTAAAAGAGTTTCTCTTCTTTATTCACTTAATATGTGTGAATGAAAGAACTAGAAAAATACACGTGTGTTTACTCGTCTCGCCGTGGTTAAGACGCGGGCACACGGTACCTACGTGAATGGTCCGTCGAAATCGGATCTAATTGCTTATGTATGTCTAATCTTCTTTTTACAATTTATTTATTTATTTTACTACGTTAACAAACAGATTAAAACAGAGCCATTATTAATTAAATTAAATTAAATCTAAAAGTACCCGGTAGCATCTAACGAGACGAGCTCGTACGTCAGTCCATCTCTCAACGCTGCAGCAGCTCAGCCTGCGTGCATTTCTGAAGATTTTGCCTTCCCCGAAAGGCATCGGCACCAACCTAGTATTTCCGAGTTGGTGACACCACTGTCTCGTTCCGGGCCTCCCCCGCACGCCATCGTGTCCAACAAGAAATATCTCTCAACGGACGGCCGCGAGAGCGGGCAAGGGGCCCCGATGGGCACCACGTCCCCATCCGCCGGCGTCCGGTTCGACCCTGCCGAACGGCCGGAGATCTCCCGCATCGAATCAGCTACTTGCTGCTAGTATTGCTCTGCGAATTTGACGGTCGAAATGGGCTCTAGGGCTGGGGGTAGACTAGTTGAGGCTGCGCCGCGAGGAGGACCAGTCCTTGATCGATCGCGCTCGCTCGTGCATCCGCCCCTGGGCCACCACGGTCGCGAGCGACAGGTGAAATGCGCACCGGGACAAGCTGCCAAGCGACGGAGTACAAGTTGGATCGCCATCACTGGTGCGATACCCATGGTAGTGTATCGGTTAGATTTGCTCTCCCCGCCTTTCGATGGAGATGTATGCTCGTTTCTCCTCCTCTTCAGTGTTACTCGATTTTAATTTCTGAGGTCTTGGTGTACTGACAGTACCATGTAGCATTGTAGCTAGTGCCTAGCGTGAATTTTTTTTCTTCTGAAAATGACTTCGGAAGGCAAGTTCACAGGGTACACATTAGAAATGTCAGACGAATGCTATGTTTTTTCACCTTCTAATGGAGTGAAAAGGAAAGAAAGAAACAGAAAGGGAATACCATGTCCTCCTGTAACAAGTTGATGCCCGTCGGTTCTATAGATGAGGCGACTCCCTTTCTCTGTGATAGGTTCATGATAAAAATGATGGACGGTTCAGGCTAATGCGGGAACACCATAAAAAGATCCAAGTTGCTCATGTGTCTTCCTGTCTGGTCATTTGTTCGGACTAATCGGAACTGTATCTGCCAACCAATCTAGTACTGCTCTGATGTCTGAACTGTTAAGTCTGTATAGAGTTGCATTCCCGTCTAGGTGCGTCGCTGTTCGCTTCTACCAACTTTTGGGCCACTACTGTTCAGTCTAGCAAGGTCTTCAGTAGTTCTGGGATGGAACAAATTTACTTGGAAAGTTTATGGGCCGACGATACGTGAGGTATAGATGTTGTTCCGATCTTGTGTGGTCAGGCACTACGGATTCCTTCATGTTCAACATATAACATGTCTGGCTGTAAAGGTTTTGATTTTCCTCCATCTCCTATTGTTTTTTGGGAGCTAGTCCAGAGTCCAGACAGTGAAACAACATCAACCCGGTAGATCTCAACGAAATCTTTAACGATATTCATATGTTGATAATCAAATTGGAGCAACTCAATGGCCTTGAATTAACAAGCTGATTTGAATAGCCTCCACTTCCCAACGAGCAGGGATGCTGAATTACTGAACCAGAGTGCTAGATTACATCAACCTAGCACTGAAACTGCCATGCTAGTTCTCTGAGTTCTACATGAAATTGGTGCTCCAAGAGTAGTGTGAGTGTGAGCTTCTCCTGCAAGGAGCCACATACAAAGAGTTGGACATAAACAACTGGCTTGATGGTGATTCAGCATGTTTAGCACATCATGATAGCGTAGACAACTAGGCACAAAGTGAGATCGACCGACTACATCTGTGTCTCGTCTTCAGATTACGTGTATCTCGCGCCCGATGCGGACGGCCGTCGTTCCGTGTCCAAGCTCCTTTCAACTCGAAATTTTCTTTCTCGCGACACCGACGTTACGCGCGCGCGATAGGTGCATGACCGGTTAGCATTAGCGCTGCTGCTTCCGTACAAAACTCGCTGCGCCACTTGGCTAACCGTATCATAATTAACACCGGTCACGTGTGCGGATATTAACAGCCGCTGGTGTCAAAAAGACTGATACGAGCGCATGACATGAGAAGTCTCGGTGCAATTCGTTCTGTCTGAGTCGATCGCGGACGGTGACCAGCAGTTGGTGAGGGAGGTCTAGGTTAGGGTTAGGGATCGGGGATTTGGGGTTAGGGTTCGGAGTCCCGACAAGTCTAGAGGGAGGTTCGGGCAGCGCCTGGTGAGACGGAGGAGGCGGGTAGGGGGTGTCTGAGGTTGGGCGACAAGAGCATCGTTGACCATGGAATAGTCACTAACCAGTCAGATTGTATCATTTGCCTTGTACAAATGCAGTTTTTCACGTAGCAGCCCCACAATATACTTCTTCTGCTATACGGTCGAAACACTGTCTGCTTGCAGTACCAACCAATCAACGAGCTCATGCTACCTCCAGGACGTCTTAATGAAACACCATGTAACGCCGACGATAGCCGGAGCAGGAGTAGAAGGTTCCAGAAGAAGGGGAGAAGAAGATAATATAAGGTTTAGGTAGAGGAAGGTTACTTTTTCATTTGACGAACCTCTCAGTAACAGTACAAGTCTCTTTTATCTTAACGACAACACACTATAGCCAACCGGGCCCATATGTCAGGTATCCAATGTATTATAGACACACAAACACACCCAAGAGTCCCACGCCAAATGGCCAGCAGCAACGCTACTCGTTTCCGCCTTCACATGTCGAATGCCCAAAAGTAGCGCTTTCTGTTGGAGCCGCCTTCTCCAGCTGGTCCACGTGTATATGGGCTACGATAGTGCCCCACCCTTGAGACACAGTTTGTCTCCAAGCTGGCGTAGTAGGATAGCGATTGCACACCACATAATAGTCCTTCTATGTTGCCATAGAATCCGGTAGAGATGACCATTTAATTAGCACTTGCGTAGTAACCGCATTGCCCTTCTTGACCAGCCGTCAATCCACGATTAACTTGGGTTGTAAGTCAAGAGTGCCAATGTCTTGCGGTACTGGAAGCTCACCAAAATACTAGAGGGATATCTTCAACAAATGGTTTCAATTGAGAGACATAGAAGGTTGGATGGATCTTAGAGTGCTCAGGAAGCTTTAGCTGGTATACAGCTTGACTAATCCTTTCTAGCACTTTGACGGGACCAAAATATTTAAAAGATAATTTTGGACATGGTCCATTGACAACCAATGTTTGAGCGTATGGTTAAAGCTTGAGCAGGACCTTTTCTCCCATTTGAAAATTCCGAAGAGAACGGTGTTTATCCACTTGCAGTTTCATTTTGTTTTGTGCAACGAGGCAATTGTATCTTCAAGAATTTAGAATACAATTGCCTTTCTTGGACCAGTGAGCTGACATCTGAACTTTCAAAAGTTGGAAGATTAGGAACTAATCCATAGTTAGGATCCACTCCATAGAGGGCTCTAAATGGTGAGCATCCTAATGATGTATGGTGGCTGTTATTATATCAGAATTCAGCAAGAGGTAGCCACTTCATCCACTTAGTTGGACAATCATGCACTGCTAGCTAAAAGTGACAGTGACTACTTGAGGAAGCCTAAATTCAACTGATAGCTCCGTTCCTAGAACTGAATCACTGTTTTAATAAAAAGATATATTTGAGCAAATCTTGCATCCTTAGGGGTTATTACTTCCTTAGTAGCTCAACATATGTACTCTTTATCTGCACACCTGAGAAACATCTCCAAACATTGGTTGATACGTTCTGTTTGGCCGTCCGTTTGAGGATGATAGGTTGTGTGCTTAGGTGAAGTTTAGTGTCCATCAATCTGAACAGCTCTCGCCAAAACTGACTTGTGAAAATCTTATCTTAGTCTGATACGATTGTGGAGGGAATCCCATGCAACTTAATAATCTGGTCCAGAAACAGCTTGACAACATTTTGGGCTAAAAAAGGATGTTGCAGAGGTAAAAAATGGTCATATTTTGTGAAACTATCGACCACCACAATTATCATTGAATAGTCTTCAAACCGTGGAATACCTTCTATGCAGTCGATGGACAAATCTTTCCTAGCACTATCAAGAATGGGCAATGGCTGCAGGAGACCTAGAGATTTGCAATGTTCATGCTTTGCTTGTTGGCAAACTACACATTGCTTCACATAAGACTCACCTGCAAACTTTAGGCATGTCCATTCGAATAACTTCTTGAGCCTGATGTATGTTGCTTGTATGCTTGAATGCCCTCCTATTGCTGAAGCATGAAAGGCATCGATAATCTATGTTTGTATGGTAGTATTAGCTACAATCTATATTTTACCATTCTTCCTGATAAGGCCCGTGTCGGTGTATCAGGAACCGGGGGTCCCTGAGTCCCAAGGCCAGGCCAGCCGTCCGCGACGTGTCACTATCCCGCGAGGTCCCTCCTGCGGGATGAGGAAAATCTAAGTTCCAGGAGAAGGTGCTCGGGGCCACAGTCTCTGGTCCCCGAGCACCCCAGTTCCCCGATGACCCGCAGAGTCCAAGTACCGGGAAGAAAGTGCTTGGGGAGGTGCCCGCTCATCCTCGAGCACCCTAGCCCCCCGACGATCAGAAGAGCTAAGTTCCGGGAGAGAGTGCTCGGGGACCGCGTGCAGCAGTCCCCGAGCGCACGGTTCCCCGAGGGCCAGCGTGAGAATGCTCGGGAGCGAGTGCTCGGGGCTGCGCATGGCAGCCCCCGGGTTCCTGGTTCCCCGAAGGGTCTGTGCAAAAGTGCTCGGGAGAGAGTGCTCGGGTTTGATCGTGGCAGCCCCCGAGCATTCGGTTCCCCGGAGGATCATGCACGAATGCTCAGGAGAGAGTCCTCGGGGAGGTAACCAGTACCCCCGAGCATCCGGTATCCCGAAGACAAAGATAGGCATTCCCGGGAAAGAGTGCTCGGGGAGGTGAACGGTACCCCCGAGCACTCGGTTCCCCGACGACCCAGAGAGACCCCCAAGGGGCCCACAGATGAGGTGTCCGCCCGTTAGAGGTCCAAGGTCGCATTAAATGAGCGCGCGTGGCCTGATATATCCAACTGCTCCCGCCGCGGCGTCAGTTCCTGCCATGTTTTGGCAGAGGGGCGTGGGGCTATTAATTGCACGGGTCCCGTCCCGTATCATCCGGCGTATCTCGGGATAACGTTGCCAGGATCAAGGCGTTCCGCCTGCCGCTCTGCCGTGGCAGAGGAACAAGACAGGGCGGGCACGTCGGGTGGCTCTGGGGCTGCCCGGTGGGCCCTCTCAACGGCGCCCGTTGCCAGGGCGTCCACAGTGACAAGTGACCGGACGCGCACCGTGTTTTTCCACCGCCCCAGTCACTTCGCCCAGAGAAAAAGATGACGCCTCTCTCAGTCGTGGCGTCTTGGAACTTGTGCCCCTTCCTTCCCGTTCGGGGTATGTCGCAGCCGGCGAGTGCATAAAAGGGTCGGCACACAGGGAGAAAGAGGGAGAGATGAACAAGCCCAAGCGTTCGACCGTGCCACAACCAACGAAGAAGAGACCGTAAGCATCGAGCACAAAAGCACCAAGAACAAAAACCGTAGTCCCTGCCCAAGAGCAAGGGGCTTCAAGCTTTCAGTTAGACACAATATTCTTGTAACCAGCTACATCCTTGAGGGATCACCCCCAGGATAGTTATTGCATCCATACAGGAGTAGGGTATTACGCCCCTGTGCGGCCCGAACCTGTCTAAACTCCGGTGCATTTACTTCCCTTTGCACTAGGTCGATCATCCCCCACCACCGGCCGTTGCATTTACTTCCACTTCCATTTATTTCTCCGACGAACTTATTCAGGATCATCCTCCCGGCCGAATCTCTAAAAAGGGGTCTCTCGGGATCCCTGCGACAGGAGTTAATCCTCTGACAGCCTGCCTCCGGACTGAACCCTTGATCATTAGGTGAGACAATAGATAATTCAATGAGAAGCTTGAGAGCACTAGGATCATGCATATATGAATTTGTAACTTCTTCAATCCATTTTGGTTGGTACACTAATATTGCTTGTAGCTCAAAGAAATGTCCCACTCTAGACAAGACTTCAACAGCTTTGTTGTCCATGCCTTTCTTATATTAAAAACAGAATTGGAGGCCCATCGGTTTTGTCATATCTTCCTTTTGTAATTCAGTTGTGAGATGTTGATCATTAAGGTGACAGATACTTTTTTGATAAGTTTTTATGGTGAATAGCCCTTTCATGAGATAACGTCTCCACTTATCCACAACCATCATGATTGCAATGAATTTCTTCTCATAAGTAGGTAATTTCTGGTTCACCACTCTTAAGGTTTTGTGCTGAAATAAGCTAGTGGTTGACCCCCTTGGGATAGAACATCACCAACTCCAGTGTCACATGCATCAGTTTCTAATTCAAAGTGCTTCTGAAAATTTGGTACTGTTAGAACTGGAGTAGAGATCATAGCCTTTTTAAGCTCTTCAAAATGTTGTCTGGGCTGAAGGTGTCCACTCAAACGTTTTCTTCTTCAACAAATCATTAAGTGGCTTAGCAATTAAAGCATAATGTTTAACAAATTTCCTATAGTAACTAGTCAACCCTAAGATGTAAGATCACAAACCCGGGATCTCTATGCCTCCTATATTAGTCCATGGATCAAGTAGCTGATACGCATAGTGTAATAGTTGTAGTATTACAGTCAAACTTCGTATATAAGTATTAAGATTAAGACTACATGAGATTGCAAGCCATACTTTATACTATGAGCCTGGCCAAACGGCCAACAAATGCACAGTGGAAAACCACAACCCAAGCCACAAATAGCTAGGGTGCGAACACGACTTCTAAGACTATTTTTTATCCTCAGCTTCACCTTCGGCGAAGTCGACATCGGCTTCCTCATCTGAATGATAGTAATAGTAAGTACGGAAGGTACTCAACAAGCCATATATTACTTGAAAGTATTTGATAGATGCATAAAGGGGTAATTTAAGGATAAGACTTTACGGTTTAGTTTTAGCATAAAACAGTTTATGCAAGAGTTCAATTATGTTCTCTATTGTTAACTCTAAACAGTTTAATTCCAAAAAATAAGGTAATGAGTTATATTTGTGGTTTTTTGTCCTGGGAGGGGCGAATGGGCCTCACTTCCCAGTCCCTAACATCACATCTGATGTACCTCTAGTACCACACAGCTCCTGACAGATTAAGCCAGCAACCTCATCACATGGATATCTAGTCCACACACTTACTTATCAAGACACACACACTCGAAGTCTAGTTAAAAAGGTTCTGCCTTCGCATACCTATGACCATGGACATGGCTATTCGAATAGATTTACAATATATAGAGGTTGTGCACTCTACTCATGTGATATGCTCAGCCTCCAACCGTTTCAAGCGGAGGAGCGAATTGTACCGAGACCCTTCCAACACCTTTTTTTTGTCGGGCTTTTATATGAAATTTACCCCCAAGTACCAAAGGACTTGTACTGAATGCCAATCCTCTTTTTTAAGTGCTTGGCATGTTTTAGAAACATTCAAACAGAGGAACAGATGGTCACTTGACTGCTCGTTGCTCTCAGCTTCCGAGTATGTTTCCCAACACGGTCAGAAGAAGAAAAAGTCAAGTCATGCTCATTCGGAATGCATTGTTGCACTGTGGTGGCTTAAGCATGGCAGCAAAATGACTTGATCCTTAAGTGGTCAGGGAAGGTATCTTCTGACAATGAATACCACAGAGGTAACTCAAGCCCCAAGAGCATCCTTGACTAGAGTACTACTCTACCTGCCCTCGCCAAAATAATTTTCATCTATTTTACACACCACCCTCCATTTCCCATATGATATCAAGGATTTTTAAACCATCACGAAATTCACATCCATCAAGAATTCATGTCACATGAGTTAATTTTGATAAACAATGAACGTTATCTCTGAAGAGATGCATTTCAAGGTGACGTCTCCTCGGAGACGCATTCAATCCTAAGCATGCTAGGTAACAAGACGTTGTCCAATGTTAATATAGATAATGATAGATAATCCTAAGGTGATATGTACTTTGAATGATGATATTTAAGGCATGACATGTGTTTGGTAGGATTAACTATTATAAGCAGTTTGTAAAAGTACAATACATAGCACATGCGGTAATAAGCCTAATTTTAGTTGATCGTGTACATTAATTGAAAAAATAGGTTCAATATGATCAAGGAGATAGGATTTGCCTTCTCCGAAGTTTTCTCAAAGTCTTGGTTGTAGTCAGGATCCACCTCACTCTTGATGCTTCCCGCGCAGCACTCACAAAACTCTGGTTGTTCTACAATTATGATTACGATCAATAACAAGCTATACTGGAGAAAAATTAGTAACACCAAATGAAAAGCTAAATGAGCCCTAATAGATATCACACTGTGGTCAGGGTTCAATTTACCATTTTTCAAACGGTAACCGCTCCCAAGCGATAACCGAAAATGCGCGGTTATCACGATAAAATTTGGCTGAAATTCACACAAAATTCATTTGCTAAAATTTAAAATTTGAAAAAATATAAATCAAATTCTCCATTCGGTAACCGGTCGAATCGGACCGGTTACCGAGTGATTTTCTCGATTTATCGACCGGTTTTTTCGAATTTTCCGTATTATCGCTAACCGCTCGATTTTGTCGGTAACCGCTCGGTTTTCTCGATTTATCGAGCGGGTTTCTCGATTTTTAGTGAAGTTCAACAAAAAAAAACCCAAAACATAGCTCAATCTTGTGAAATCAATAACTAATTCATCTGAGCTTCAAATAAAATGAAACAAATTTTGTTGTTTCCTTGTAACATGTTCGACATGATAAAAGTATTTATACTTATAAAAAAGTTGAAAATTTTATGTGAGAAAATGTATTTGTTAAACCAAGTTAAATGCATAGTTTACATTTTGCTAATCCAAAAATTTTGTTAGTCTTCTTACATTATCCTATATTTTTTAAAAATACATAAACTCATGAATTAGTTATTGTAACATGCAGGATTGTGTAAATGTGTTGCAACTAGATTAATTCATGACTGACCCATCACACCTCAAAATTAGTGAAACCACTTTTATTAGTTTATTTATACTAGCTTTATGTAAGAAAAATAATGGTAGACATTAAAAAGTTAATTACAGTGATGTTTCTTAACATATTCACTTTATGCTTGTGAACTTTGTAAAATTATGGAGAAATTAATAAAACTCTAAATGAAGTGAAATCAATTTTAAAGATCCTCTTAAGATACATTCTACATAAGAAAAATATGTGTTTACATGTTAAGTGTTTCCTTAATATGATTTAATAACTGAGCCGCACGCTTCAACTTTTTTCATTTTTTTCACACTTTCTCCCTATAGAATATGATGCAAACAATATTTTTTTTGATTTTTTTTTCACAGAAGGTCTTAGAATTGTCTCTAATTTTTTTAGCATTTTTTGATTTTTGATTTTTTATTTTTTTTGAATTTTTTGAATTCAAATTTGGTTACCGTTCGGTTTCTAAAATCGGACTGGAGCAGTAAGCTCAGTAACCATGAATTTTGACTACTTACCATTGATAAATTAAATCCTAACTGTGGTAGATGGGTAGACCTTAAATTTAGATGAATTTTGGGTGAAAGAATCGCCAAAACTGGAGCCATAACGGAGAAGTTATGCCTTCGGAAGATTAAATCTAAAATTAAATCAAAAAAATATGAAATAACACTATTTATGGGTGGGACCCATGGGTGAAACCCACTGAACAGTAGCCTAGGACCACATAAATAGTAACCAGTTGGGCTGAAATGGGCTTTAACTGGGTTGAGCCAGGCTTGGACTGTATAGTATTGGGCTGCACAGTACTCGACCCGCTTGGGTTGGACCGGCTGGTTCGCGGGCTGTTGAAGCTGGACCGACCCTTGGGTGGTTGAGCTTGCCAGGCAGGCCGGCCGCTACTAAGCTGAGACAGCCTGGCTTGACCGGTCCACGCATGCGTGGGCGCGCTGGGCGAGTAGAGTGGCGAAGGGGATCGACCAACGATGAGAAATTATTGTAGAGCCGCGCCAATGAGCTCACCGAAATCGCACTTCCACTGGAGTTCCACGACGAGATGCTAACGCCAATTACCTATATGTTACGGGGGACTCAGCTAGGGGATCGTTAACAGCAAGCCGTGACCGGAGCAGTGCCAGACGGTGGTCGAAGCAGACAGCGACGACGCAAAGAATTTGGGCATCACCTCCTCTGCACCACAAGTGGTTAAACAGCAAGGAAAAAGGGGGCTAAAGCTCTCTGGACTACTTGGCACGAAGGTTGGGCCACACACAAAGGCATAAGCACGCCGGCAATGAGCAGTGGCATGCCAGCAGTGAGCAAAAACACGGGTTGCATGCCGCTACGCGAAGAGAGAGCATAGGGATGATGACCTGCTATCTAGGAGGTTGTGCAAGGGGACATGAAAGCTCACCGAGCTTAGAACCGGCAAGATGCTGGATGGTGACCGGTGGCATGTCAATGCGGCGGTGGCGGAGCGGCTTGGCTTGCGGCGCTGGCGGCCTCCCGTCGGGCTCCTGGTGGATGGACAATGGCATCAGGATGGCGACAACCTCCTGGTGCTCCTCGGCATCATGCGAGGGTGGAATGGTGACGACGGAGCTGCGGTGAAGAGAAATGGCACAACGGCGGTGACAAAAAGGAAAAAAGGGGAAAGAGAGGCCTTTTTATAGATGGAGAGGCTTAGCAGTAAGGCGGTGGGCACGTCGTGCTATCCATGATGAACAAGACAGCAACGACGATCTTTTTCGTGGCATGGAGGCTCTACGCTTTTCGCGCGCGTGCTTGGACGTGTAAGTTGTGGTGTCAGACGCTCGGACAGCGCACGGTGAGAGATCAACGAGATGGAAAGAAAGCGAGGGCCTGGGGCAAGTTGCCGATGCATTGAATGCGCCAGTCATGATATTTCTCAGGAGGGAAGACGACTATCGTGGTGGCGTGGAACAGTACAATGCAACATCACGCTAGAGGAGGGAGACGACAGTGTCGGCAAGAGACCGCAGGAAGGTGACACGTGGATGGCCGGGCTCCCGAGTAGGCACTGGCGAGCGGGTGGGCTGCCGTGCGTGAGCGCGACGCGGGCAAGCTAGGTCAAGTGGTGCGTCACGGTGGGCGGAGCCCGAGGAGAGAGCGTGGAGGGGATACCGGTTTGGTGGGCTGGCTTGCCAGGCCCCACAAAGAGGAAAGGGAGATGAAACGGCCCAGGAGAGAAAATGGAATACGAGAAAGAGAAAGAATTTTAGGATAGATTCGAATGAGGTATTTGAATTTGGATTTGACTTTGGACTTGGTATAAATTCAAATGGAAATATCTGAATTTATGAAATTGGAGTAAATCTCTGAGATTCGAATATAACTTGAATAAAAAAGATTTGATTTCAATTTGGATTTGAGCTGAATAGAATCTAAGAATAGATTTAAAATTGAGAGACATTCAATTTCAAATCTCCACTCAAAGAACCAGAAAAACCGTAAACCAAATGCGCATGAATCACTTTAATGCACAGAGAGGTTTTTAGAAACTAAGGCAGTGCATTTTGGAGTACTTAGCCAATTTAATATATATGAATATATACATAATGGTGTGTGTATATATATATTCACATACATATTTCCTTAATTTCATTTGGTTTATTTGATTAGAAAATTTTAATTTGGAGTCAATCAAAGAGTTGCTATAGTCTAGAATATCATCCATGAATACCAACACAAATTTTCTTAAGTATGCTACAAACACACTATTCATAAGGCACTGAAAAGGTAACAGGAGTATCGGTAAGGAAAAAGGGCATTACCTTAATCTGGAAGTGGCCATGATGTGTTTTGAATCCAGTTTTGTGTTCATCTTGCTCAAACATCCTGATTTGATGAAATCCAAAGTAACGGTTCAGTTTGGTGAAATATGTAGCTTATGAGATTTCATCAAAAAGCTCATCTTCTATGGGCATGGGCAATTTGTTTTTAATTGTTATTGCATTGAGCTTTCTATAGTCTATACAGAATCACCAAGACCCATCCATTTTCTTCACCAACAAAATAGGAGAAGCAAAGGGACCGAGACTAGTGTTATGATACCAGCCTTGAGCATTGCATTGACATGTCTTTCAATATCATCTTTTTTGTAATGGTGTGTATCTCTATGGTCTGTAATTAAAAGGATTAAAGCCTGGCAATAAAGAGATTGCATGATCATATACACGCTTTGGTGGCAACTCATCAGGTCTCTGAAAACAAAACTGAATTTGTGCAACACAGTTGTGATTTGTGGAGGCACATGAGCAGTTTCAATCATGTGAGGAGTTTGTTTAGACTAGAGTAAGATTGTAGCCTAGACTTCATTACCAGAATACTATTTGGTCAGTTTTTCATGTTGAAATTCCAACAAATGAGAAGTGCTAGATAGTAAGACACCTTATAACCTGACCATTTTGCCTTGATATTCAAACTCAATCCATTTGTATAACAAGTCACACTTTATAGGTCTAAACTTTTCTAACCAATTCATTCCTAGAATCAAGTCATGCCCTCCTAGAGGCAACACTTTTGCAGGGATTGTGAAAGGACATCCCTGAATCCACCAACCGAATGCAGGTATTTCTGTGTATAAAATGGTGCCATTTACCACCTTAACCTTCAGTGGCTGAACTGAAAGCGCTTGGGTGGATACTTTGGACAATATGTGAGAGTTAATGAAAGTGTGACGACTTCCTAAATGTATGAAGATTATAAGTACTTGATTGTCAGCCAAGGCTGTCAATTGTATTGACTTAGGATGATCAGTACCTAATATAACATTCAAAGACAAAAAAGCATATGAACCAGCTGGTTGCACAACTTGAAGTTCCAATGTGTCCAAAAGTTCTTCAGAAAGATGCATGCCACCATCACAGGAAGAAGTATCCATAACATGGACTTGGACTTCTAAAGAAGTTGTGCATTTGCAAGATGGTGTGTACTTATCATCATACCTGTAACAAAGCCCATTGGCCCTACAGTATTCCTTCAACTGCTTACCTTCCAGATCTTACCAGTATGTCATGAGGCTTTAGATTCAAATTTGACAGCTGGTTTATCAGGTACGCTCCTTAACATGCTATGTCCTGGAGGGTGTCCTCTTGCATCTGTCCAGAATAGCTTCTTGAATTGCTACAACATGTGTAGCACGGCTGACAGATTCAGGTAACTGCATTTCCATTGCAGCGTGCAATTCCTCCTTCAGGCATAATATAAACTAAGAAACAAGCATAGTATCACTGATAGATCTATCATACAGTTTAATGTGGTATATTATCAGGACCCCGACCTCAAGTTCCTCTGTGCCTACTATATCAGTTTCTAGATCAGCTGATACGCACAGAATTCAACAGAATGATATCAAATACATACTTTAAATAAAATAATTACCTAAAAAGAGTTAACGATGATCTAATGAACTAGGATCCACGTCAGATGAGCTAGGCAGAAGAGCCTATAGTGGAACGAAGTGGCACAAAGCGGAACAACCCAACGTCACAGGTGACTCAGATGCAGACACAACCTTAGACTTCTTCTCTTTAACTTTATCTGGGTTAAGGTTGATCTCCATCTCAACGATCTGAAAGCAGCAAGACTGAGTACAGAAGGTACTTAGCAAGTCCTATACTACTTTAATATGTTGATAGATGCATAAGGGATGACTCAAGAATAAGGCTTTATGGTTTTAGTTTTAAGCGTAAAACAGTTTATACAGATATTCACTATATATTCTCTACTGAAGTTTTGAAACAGTTTAAGCAAAGTAACAAGGTATATCTAAGGAGTTTCAGTCCTGGAAGGGGCTATACCTCACTCTGCAATCTGTGTCATTATATCTGATGTACCTCTAGTACCACACAGCTTCTGATGGATTGAGCTAGTAACCTCATCACATAGACATCTAGTCCACACACTCACTCTTCAAAGATACACCCCCCCAATCTAACCAATGAGGTCATTAATTTGCATATCTATAACCGTGGACACGACTATTCAAATAGATTTACACTCTATAGAGGTTATATACTATACTCAAACAATATGCTTAGTATCTATCCATTGCAAACGAATGAGCGAATCATACCGTGGCACTTCAATCACCTTCCCTTACTAAACCATACTATAAGACATAACAAGTGCTACATGCCTCATACTGCTAGTGAAGCTAGATCAAGTTGTTAACTAGTTGTTTTATTTACTTAAGAGAAAATCTAATCAAGTCATTAATAATTAGGTGAGTGTTTATTAGCTTATTTGCCGAAAAGCAATAGTTAAGGTTCTCTCCATGTAGGTAAGTGCACGTGTATTGGTATATATGTATGTGTGATACTTATGTTATATGTATGTGAGCATATATATATAAAAGTGTAACTTTAGGTGATTATATGTGCTATAGTGTCGAATTAATTATTCTAAGCTATAGTACTAATTCATAGTTATCTAGTATATATATTCTTAATTATCTAGTACTGCATAATTGCCACTCTAATTAAACTATATCTAATTACTATCATAAAAGTTTATATGTAATTAATTAACTAGGTTAAATTATTCTTTCAATCTAATTATTGTTTATTTAAAGGATATGTACTTAATTAACAATATTAAAATATTCTATTATATTCTAATGACTAGTATTTATTTATCTAGCAACTACACTGGTTAACTTATTACATTAATTATATTAAGATTAAATTTATAGCCTAAACAGGAAATAACAATCTATTCTAAACATTTAATTAAAAGATTAATTCGTTAGCTTATTTAAGAAACTATTCTAATTAATAAAATGAGTAAACCTACACTTAAGCTAGATTAACATAAGCGATTAATCTGCAATTCAACCTAAACATAATTATAGAATTATATAAACTCTACTTTATTTATTAAAAGATAAAATCTAATTCTAGGTTAAATGTTGCGACATGAAATAAATACGAAGCCAAAAAAAATACCAGAGCTACAAAAATTACAAGATTTAGCAAAAATAAATAAATTATGATTTTAGAGAAATATCGGTGAAAGAATCACAAAATCATAATCAGGACAGAGAATATACGAGCTCCAGAATATTAATGGAGACTTATTACAGGAAAAACAAAGAAAGAGAATATTTCTAGAATATCCCTTGATTTAATTTAAGTAAATTTCAAAAATCCCGAATTTACTGATCCCTGGCCCCACTGAAAAGTCAACAGTCGACAGTTAACCATTGGACCTGACAGGTGGGTCCTATTAACTAGGTCAACATTGGACTGGGTCTGGCCTGGGCCGAAAGGGTTGGATCCGGGTTGGGACGGTCCGATTAAGGTTTAAGTCTACAAGTTAACTAGACCGAGAAGGTTGAGGCCTTGTTGGCTAGCTAAAAAGATTTTTTTATTACAAATTTAAATAAATAGATTTTTCGTAGGAGAAATTGCAAAACTAGGTGCCTGCAGTCCTCTCAGGGTAGCTAGGCAACCTAACCGCCCTCTGATGGGGGCGGTTAGGGCCTTTTTTTCACTAAAAATGTAACTTTTGTGTAATTTAAGAAATAAAAAAAGGTTTAAGAAAATTTGGAATTTAAATTTGGAGTAGGTTATGTAATAGTCGGAGAATAAAAAATCAGAAATTAGCACTCGCAGCATTTTACGTGGGTATGGGGTGCGTACGATGACAAACATAGTAAACATAGGCTGAAAACATTGCAATAGACTGTAACCGCGATGACACAACGAGGAAACAAAGGTGGCATGTACAGTTCGCACTAAGACCTACTTATTAGTGCGCTAATCCTAATCATAACATGCATTAGGGAGGGAAAGTATGTCAGGTTACATTAGATACTCTCTACTGAGTGCATCTAGGATACTTTCCCTTTCGGAGGGTATCGGGACCTGCCGCCTTAGCACGGCGGGCTCTCTCCCGCTTCCTTTCCCTCTTAGCCTCCTGAGCCTGAGCCACGGTACGGTCGTGCGCCGCCTTCCTCATGCGCTCTTCTTCCTCCCGCTTGAGGTGAAGTTCCTCTTGCTGTTGCTCGTACTCCCGACGTGCGTACGCTTCCCTTCTCCACCTCATGTCCATGTCGACCCACTGCTTTCATACGTCATTTTGCTCATTGTCGAGCCATTGAATAAAATCACAGAGCGGTGGAGGGACTGAACAAATGGAACAAGATAGCGGTTAGTAAAACAGGGTGCAAAATCGGAAGAGATGAGGCTGATATCTGTTGTCATACCGGTCGATAACCAGTTGTTGCATGTTGAGGCTTGTCATACTCGTAGTTGGCACACATGAAGAAGCGCATGCCATAGGTGTATGAGATGTCATGCGACTCGCGGAGCTTACAAAGGTCACCATAGAAGCACATTGGTGGTTCGAGACCTTTAGGTATGGTAGTCCTCCAATGTTTCTTTGGTGGGATTGATGGAGCTGAGGAAGACATTGCACTTGAGAGATCTGAGAAATGAGTGGTGCATTAACGTAAGGAGGTTCGGCTATTTATAGTGGGGGGGGGGGGCAGGAGCATTAGATTTGCTCTTGAAGAAAGGAGTGAGTGCAGAGGCGCAGCTGGTGGCAGGAGCATCGGATTCCATCTTGAAGAATGGGAAAGTTGTGTCATTGATCATTGTCAGAGATTCCACATTTATTGGCCTGTGTTGTCATTTATTGTTTGGAAAAAGCTGGGTAGTGTTGTCACTTCTTGTTTCAAGCCTGCGCAAGGAGGCATATGTTGTCATGTCATGGTTAAAGTTCAGTAGTGTGGTCACTTCTTCATTAAAGTAACACTCCCAACAGAGGAAGCGAGGTATCACTCGTTGCATAAGTTGTTTTGTAAGATATAATGACGACGACAGAATGTAGCTTGTGATCGTGTCAGATTAAGAAATGCAACTAGGATGCCATCGTTTTGGAATACGAAATGCAGTTACGACATGCTAAGTGGACCATAAGAGTAAACGTGTATGAATACGTAGGAGTACATCGCGAAGCGAATATGCATATTTAAGTTACATAAAATCTAAAATTCTATTGCTACCTCCCTCGTTGCCGTCGCCCGTGCGCCCCATCGTGGTCCCGATACCACTGGTTAACCCTCACGTGACCCCTGGAGTAGGTGAGGGGGTCGGGTGGACCGACGTGTCTGGTAGGTCTAGTAGGGAGCACCGGTGTCGAGGCCTCGTCCTGCGTGGGCTGTGTCCGAAGTGGAGCACTGGGTACCTGGGACCGCTAGAGGACGTCGTAGTCAGTTGTGCCCCCAAAGAAGTCACGAACAAGGTCGTATGCGGCGTCCGGCAAGGTCGGGGTCATCTCACCGCACGGGAAATGGAACGTATGTGTCTCCGGCCTCCATCGGTTGACCAGGGCTGCTATCAGTGACCGGTCAAAGTAGAAACGACGCGCCGCTGCCTCGGGGTTCTCCGTCGATCGAGCCTCGACCAACCGGCAAAGTGGTAGGAGTCCCACCGCTGCCAACCTATAAGTATTGCAGTATATCAATAATATGAAATTACATCAGTGATATGGCAATTTCGTATGAAATTATCAAAGTACCTATGCTTCCATCGCTCGTCTATCGTGAGCAGCTCTCCAGGGCCTCATGGTCGAAACACTCCTAACTCTGTCTGGTGCTCGACGGATAAGAAGCTGCGATGCTTCTTGTTCACTGCAGGGTCTAGAAGCTCGGGGGTCGTAGGGTCCGCCATATCTGCATTTCAAAGACATTTACATTAATACATTGTTAGATATAGACAGTAACAATATACTTTGAATGCAAATTAACTATATCTCTATATGTAACATTAACACACTGCGACAGTGACTTACAAACGAAGGTTCAAATGGTACAAATCGAGCACAACGCGCCATAAAACTCACCTAGACAACAGGTGCATCACCAGGTGTATTTTTGGGACAATACTTGTACGTGTGACATGTTTCATTGCACTGACTATATCGCTTGACCCTAGGGCCAGCCTCGGATTCATCCATATCGTTGCAAATTTGATGAGTTTATCTTCAGCCAGGTGGGCGAACTCTATTTCCTCAATGTGACAATTATGTTCCTTAACTATTGAGCACTACCAGTAGTCTACCCATTTCCCTCTGAATGTGTGCACCCGCCAAGGACACTGCGGCACCAAACACTTCACATCGTACTCCCTGTTACTGGATTTAACAACCTTAAATTGCCTCCGAAGAGACAATGACCAGAATTTCACTGCATCAATAACTGCCTCCTTTGTAGTGTACATAGCACCCTGTAACACCTCGTTCTCATGGTACTGCCACGGTGTCCGGTCAGCCTCGCTAACCACCAGCTTCAAAAATTCGTGATCCCTCCACTCTGCAGGAACTGGAGCATTACCCTCCTCGTCAGATGAATCCCCATCGGCAAGGCCTTCCTCCAACTCTTCATCCTCCAACTCCATATCTTCAATGATGCCAGGGATGTGCTCCCCTTCATCAGCTACACCCATCGGTTGCAGCTTTGGAATATCACCAACATCGTCCCTGGACCCGACATTAGCCGCCTCTGATTCATCTTCCACTGCCTCACTTGTTCCTGCTACTGCTTCCGCAGAGTTCACCTTAGCTTGATCTTTCATGTATGCCTCAGCTAACAAAACCAGCGGCAGGCCACGTTCACAACATATATCTATATACTGCCTCCAAGTTGATGTGGCTTCGATGGGAACAAACTCACCAAAGTATCCATGACTAGCACGGCTGAGGACAGCTTTCAACTTCAGCTCATGTTGCTGCGGATCCAGTTGGAAAAACCGTGTGAGCCATTTGCACACACCCACAATGGTCCTCTCATTAGCTTTACTAAGACCCTTCATGACATGACGAAATCCAGACAGATCTACACCGTTAGGACCGTACCTAATTTCACCCTCACCATAATATATCTGAAAAATTAATTTATCTGCCATCCCTAGAAACACCCGCAAACATAACTAATATTAAGACCAACAAACTATATTTCTAATTATCGGATAAAATAATTTACCGACACCGATGTTGGTGATATGCCCTAGAGGCGATTGAGTTTGCGGATTGGATCTGCTAATGGGCTTTAATATTGATTAAAGGACCATTAGGGTTTAGAGTCATAATGGGCTTTAATGTTGATTAAAGGCCCATTAGCGTGCTCTATATAAGAATAGGCAGGGGCCAAGGCGCATTGAGTTTTTCAGAAACCCTAGCCGCCTCCTATTCCCGAACTCCCTTCGAAACCCTAGCCGGGCGCGCGGTGCTAGCACACCGGCGCACGGCGATTCCATCCTTGTACGTGTGGATACCGTGGAGGCGCTGCTACTATTGCGGTGCTGATCTGCTCGGGAGTACTCGGGACGTACCCGCGAGTACTCGGAAGGTGCTCGAGACGTGCTCGGGACGAGGTTGACGATCGACTACTTGACGCGCACGACGTTGGATTGGTCTGCTCCAACTCTTCTTCCGCTGCACTGCTCGTCAAGTGGTAACGATTCATGATCCCCTACTCGCATGGCTTCCTGGTTGAATGCGGTAGAGAAAATTTATTTTGTGCTAGCGTAGCCTACCCGTAACCCTTCAGTGGTATCAGAGCCATCCTGCGTAGTTTTCGATCTGGATCAGTCACATATAGAAGATATGTGATAGAAATAGATTAGATCTATTGTTTTTGATCAGTTCATATGATGGATTGATCAATGCACGGTTGGTTAGGTGAATTAGAGATCGGATGAGATGCCAGTCGATGAAACCACATAGCCAAAAAGATTAGCTCGATCTCCCACCTGTTTTTGCGTGCGACTTGCCCCTACCGGCTGGAATCACCATCGGGGCTAACTGCATGCATCGCGACATGGTCGGGAGAACAGCAGATCGAGGTCATGTGTGCTGTCATCGTTTGTTGTAATAACATGATTTTTGTACACGCATAGATTGTTGTAATAACATGATCCCATCACGACATTAGAATTCGATTCTACGCTTAACTCGTTTTTGCAGAGAATGTTGTGACTGGTATGGCCTTGTGATATGTGATGCATGTGTGTAATTTTTCATGGCCTGCGTGTCATGGTTAATTGCAGCCCAAGGCTGTCATGTTATTGTATAACGGCCTGCGTGTCGACTTGTGATGCTTCTTCTCATGTAATTTATCTAGTGCTATTAGGTGTAATAGACTAGAACAAGATCATGGAGATTTGAAGCATGATGACCCGGAGGACAGGAACCGTGGCGATGAAGATCACCATGTGAAGGGGCCATACTATGTCACAGTTAATATGATTGCCTGTGATATTTTTATGTTCCTGTCATACTATTCTTTCATGTTTTATATGTGGTGGATATGATTTTCATGATAGAGTAGTTTCCCTCAGAAAAATCAAGAGTAATTGATGCCCTTCCAATAGCTGCACCTACAAAGGTTTTGATCATTGTGTGGTAGGTCTGCCAAAGCAGGGTGCCATCATTTATCTTAACCAGTTAGAGTGGATGTCGGACATCCACACGCATAGTATTGGTTTACTTGATAAAGCTATCAAAATAGTTTTGGGCTTTGGGGCATGGTGTTGGGCGCCGGGGCATTCGATGCCACCCAGCAAACAAGAGTCACATAGGGATGTGATTAGCAAGGCGTTGCTTACCTATGTCACTAAGTTTCTAGCAGTGATGCCAAAGCTCACTAGAACTTAGTTGAATATGGATCTTGATCCTCTATATGTTGTTAGAGGGAAAACACATATAGTGGAGTATCTTTTGTTAAATTGTTTAATAGAAGATTCACATAGGCATAGTGCTGAACCTGCATTTTCTGTTGTAGATCATGGCACCGGCCGCTAGTAACACTTCCAGTTTTAATTTGCGATCGATTCTTGAAAAAGAGAAGCTTTCTGGAACAAACTTTATTGATTGGTATAGAAATCTGAGAATTGTTCTCAAACAAGAGAAAAAGGAATATGTTCTAGAGGTCCCCTATCCTGATGAACCAGCTGATAATGCTCCTGCCGCGGATCGGAGGGCTTATGAGAAGCACACCAACGATTCACTGGATGTTAGCTGCCTCATGCTTGCCTGTATGTCCTCTGAGCTTCAGAAGCAATATGAGAACAGGGATGCCCATGATATGATTGTGGGACTCCGAGGCATGTTTGAGAACCAAGCTCGGGCCGAGAGGTACAACACCTCAAAGTCCTTGTTTGCGTGCAGGTTAACAGAAGGCAGTCCAGTCAGTCCTCATGTGATCAAAATGATTGGTTACATTGAAAGCCTGGAAAAACTTGGTTTTCCCCTTAGCCCTGAGTTGGCTACGGATGTAATTCTCCAGTCGCTCCCTGCGAGCTTCGAGCCGTTCATTTTGAACTTTCATATGAACAGCATGGAGAAAAGCATGGCTGAATTGCATGGGATGCTAAAAACTGCTGAGGAAAGCATTAAGAAGAGCTCTAGTCATGTGATGATGGTTCAAAAGGATAGCAAGAAGAGAAAGCGCAAGGACAAGGCTAAAACTTCGGATGAGATCTCGAGTTCTAAGCCTAAACCTGTTGGAAAGCCCAAGGCTAGCCCTGCCGCTTCTGACACTTGCCACCACTGCCATAAGACTGGTCATTGGCGGAGGAACTGCAAATTGTACTTGGAAGAACTCAAAAAGAAGAAGGGAAGTAAGACTTCATCTTCAGGTATAAATGTTATTGAAATTAATCTTGCTACTCGTCCTGATGATTCATGGGTATTTGATACCGGATCAATGATTCATACTTGCAAATCGTTGCAGGGACTGAAAAGGACTAGGAAGTGTGCAAGAGGCGAACTGGATGCTCGCGTCGGCAATGGTGCAAAAGTTGCTGCGTTGGCCGTTGGCGTTTACTCCTTATCGCTACCCTCAGGATTAGTTTTGGAATTAAATAATTGTTATTATATTCTTGCCTTGGGCAAAAACATTATCTCTTCTTCATGTTTGGAAGAAGACGGTTATGAATTCATAATAAAGAACAAGTGTTGTTCGATATTTTTGAATGGTATGCTCTATGGTAATTGTCCATTAGTAAATGGATTATATATATTGGATCTTGAGCATATAACTATCTATAACATTGATACAAAGAAGCCTCGGCTTAATGATTTGAATCCCACTTTTGTTTGGCATTGTCGATTAGGTCATATAAATGAGAAGCGTATGCAGAAGCTCCATAAAGATGGTCTTCTACATTCATTTGATTTCGAATCATTTGATACATGCGAGTCTTGTTTACTTGGCAAGATGACTAAGACGCCTTTCACTGGTCAAAGTGAGAGGACAAATGAATTATTGGCCCTAGTACATACAGATGTATGTGGACCGATGAGTTCTACAGCTAGAGGTGGTTTTCAGTATTTCATTACTTTCACCGATGACTTTAGTAGATATGGTTACATCTACCTAATGAGGCACAAGTCTGAATCCTTTGAAAAGTTCAAGGAGTTCCAGAATGAAGTACAAAATCATATAGGCAAGACAATTAAATTTCTGCGATCAGATCGTGGAGGCGAATATTTGAGCCATGAATTTGGTGATCATCTAAGGCAATGTGGAATCGTTCCACAATTGACTCCACCGGGTACGCCACAATGGAACGGGGTGTCCGAGCGGAGGAACCGAATCTTGTTAGACATGGTCCGGTCGATGATGAGCCAATCTGATCTTCCATTGTCCTTCTGGGGATACGCTCTAGAAACTGCTGCTTTCACGTTAAACAGGGTTCCATCTAAGGCTGTAGAGAGGACACCATATGAGATATGGACCGGGAAGCGTCCCGGATTATCTTTCCTTAAGATATGGGGTTGTGAGGCTTATGTAAAACGTTTGTCGTCTGATAAGCTCACTCCCAAATCTGATAAATGCTTCTTTGTGGGGTATCCTAGGGAAACCAAAGGATATTATTTCTATAACCGGGAAGAAGGCAAAGTGTTTGTCGCCCGGAATGGTGTCTTTCTTGAGAAAGAGTTTCTCGCGAAGAGAGTTAGTGGGAGTACGGTGCAACTCGAAGAAATTCGGGAACCACTTGAAAGTGTTTCAACTCCTATTGAACCACAACTCGGTATGCAAGATGTTGCAGAACCTGTTGTCGAGACACCAGCCCCACGTCGGTCGGAAAGGTTCAGTCGTGCACCCGAGCGGTTTATGTTCCTAACCACGGGGCAGCGCGACATATTATTGTTGGACAATGATGAACCTAAGACTTACTCGGAAGCAATGGTGGGACCAGACTCCGAAAAATGGCTTGGAGCCATGAGATCCGAGTTAGAATCCATGCGAGAAAACCAAGTTTGGAACTTGGTCGATCCACCTGATGGTGTGAAAACTATCGAGTGTAAATGGGTTTTTAAGAAAAAGATAGACGTTGATGGAAATGTTCACATCTATAAGGCACGATTGGTGGCAAAAGGTTTCAGGCAAATTCAAGGTGTTGATTATGATGAAACGTTTTCGCCCGTCGCAATGCTAAAGTCTATTCGGATTCTCCTAGCAATTGCTGCATATTTCGACTACGAGATATGGCAAATGGATGTCAAAATGGCTTTCCTTAATGGAAACCTAAGTGAGGATGTGTACATGACACAGCCTGAAGGTTTTGTCAATCCGAAAAATGCTGGGAAGATTTGCAAGCTGCAAAAGTCCATCTATGGACTCAAGCAAGCTTCTCGGAGTTGGAATCTTCGTTTTGATGAAGTGATCAAAGGGTTTGGTTTCATCAAGAATGAAGAAGAGCCTTGTGTTTACAAAAGGACTAGTGGGAGCGCACTTGTGTTTCTGGTCTTATATGTGGATGACATATTATTGATCGGAAATAATATTCCAATGCTCGATGCTGTCAAATCTTCATTGCAAAAGAGTTTTTCAATGAAAGATTTAGGAGAGGCAGCATACATATTGGGCATAAAGATCTATAGAGATAGGTCGAAAAGACTAATCGGATTAAGCCAGAGCACGTACATTGACAAGGTATTGAATCGGTTCAATATGCAGGATTCCAAGAAAGGTTTCTTGCCAATGTCACATGGCATCACTCTCAGCAAGAATCAATGTCCTAAGACATCTGATGAGCTCGAGAGGATGAGTGCGATCCCGTATGCTTCTGCTATCGGGTCCATCATGTATGCTATGTTTTGTACACGCCCAGATATCTCCTATGCTCTAAGTGTTACGAGCAGATATCAATCGAACCCAGGTGAATGTCACTGGGCTATAGTAAAGAGTATCCTCAAGTACATGAGAAGAACTAAGGATATGTTCCTAGTCTATGGAGGTGAGGAGGAGCTCGTTGTAAATGGTTACACCGATGCTAGCTTCCAAACCGACAAGGACGACTCGAGATCGCAGTCTGGTTTTGTGTTTTGCCTTAATGGAGGTGCGGTGAGTTGGAAGAGTTCCAAGAAAGAAACGGTTGCTGATTCCACGACGGAGGCCGAGTATATCGCAGCTTCGGAAGCTGCAAAAGAGGCTGTTTGGATCAGAAAATTTGTTTCTGAGTTAGGTGTGGTCCCTAGTGCGTCCAGTCCAATGGACCTCTATTGTGACAATAGTGGTGCCATTGCACAAGCCAAGGAGCCTAGGTCGCACCAGAAGTCCAAGCACATACTTCGGCGCTATCACCTCATTCGAGAGATTATTGATAGAGGTGATGTAAAAATATGCAAGGTGCACACGGATTCGAATATTGCTGATCCGTTGACGAAGCCTCTCTCACAGCCCAAGCATGAGGCACACTTGAGCTCTATGGGTATTAGATACTTGCGGGATAGACTCTAGTGCATGTGAGAGAATGTGTTCTGTCTATGCTAATGTACTTTTGGATAATTGTTATCTGGTTCCATGAATAATTATCATTTACATTGATCAGCAAGTATGTGACTTGTTTGTGAAACTCTTTGTTTTTATGATGTTATTCTAAATAGTCCCTAATCTCATATCATTATGTGGGACAATAATGATTTATAGATTAGCACATTTGACTGAATGATGATCATGTTTCACGGATCATAGATATGGAGATATCAAATCAGTAATGTGGACACATGTTAGAGAACATGATGTTGGATAGACCCACCCTGAGATACTGCTGGGATTGTTATTTTTAATGTTCCATCAGTTGTTATCTCAAATGGTGTACCTACAGAATCCTTTGACCTGAGATCATCATTGATTCCAGAATGTGTAGTAACACACTTAGGAGCTTCCAAACGCTATTCCGTAACTGGGTAGTTATAAAGGTTGCTTTCGGGTATGTTATGAAACATGTCGTGGGATGTGAGTGATCAAGATGGAATTTACCCCTCCTAAATAACGGGAGAGATATCTCTGGGCCCCTCGAGGTAGTTGGATTGGAAAGTGCATGGCCATGCCAATGTGATTAAAGAGTTAATCATGGTGAATCCACTACTTGATCGAGTGAATGGTCGAGCTATCACAAGGGTGGCACGAATCTCGCCTTGAGCTTGACTGGTATCGTGTGGTAAAGGGATTGGTGCATGAGTATATCAAGGTTCAGCCGATATGATCTTTGTGTGCATTCGGGAGTCAATATGTCCTGCTAGGTACCGCTATTGACTTGCAATTCGGAAAAGGGTTTCCGGATAGCGGCCGTTTACACATGAACCTAACAGGTCACACACTTAAGGGGATGGAATATAAAACTTGTACTGACTCTAGTGCAAGTGGGAGATTGTTGGTGATATGCCCTAGAGGCGATTGAGTTTGCGGATTGGATCTGCTAATGGGCTTTAATATTGATTAAAGGACCATTAGGGTTTAGAGTCATAATGGGCTTTAATGTTGATTAAAGGCCCATTAGCGTGCTCTATATAAGAATAGGCAGGGGCCAAGGCGCATTGAGTTTTTCAGAAACCCTAGCCGCCTCCTATTCCCGAACTCCCTTCGAAACCCTAGCCGGGCGCGCGGTGCTAGCACACCGGCGCACGGCGATTCCATCCTTGTACGTGTGGATACCGTGGAGGCGCTGCTACTATTGCGGTGCTGATCTGCTCGGGAGTACTCGGGACGTACCCGCGAGTACTCGGAAGGTGCTCGAGACGTGCTCGGGACGAGGTTGACGATCGACTACTTGACGCGCACGACGTTGGATTGGTCTGCTCCAACTCTTCTTCCGCTGCACTGCTCGTCAAGTGGTAACGATTCATGATCCCCTACTCGCATGGCTTCCTGGTTGAATGCGGTAGAGAAAATTTATTTTGTGCTAGCGTAGCCTACCCGTAACCCTTCAGCTCATGTTGCTGCGGATCCAGTTGGAAAAACCGTGTGAGCCATTTGCACACACCCACAATGGTCCTCTCATTAGCTTTACTAAGACCCTTCATGACATGACGAAATCCAGACAGATCTACACCGTTAGGACCGTACCTAATTTCACCCTCACCATAATATATCTGAAAAATTAATTTATCTGCCATCCCTAGAAACACCCGCAAACATAACTAATATTAAGACCAACAAACTATATTTCTAATTATCGGATAAAATAATTTACCGACACCGATTCATACATAATAATAGGTTTTCAATACTAGTCCTAACCAAACTAACCTATAAATATCACCCTATACAATCTATATTTACTACCTATTGTACCGTGTGCAAATTAAACGCTACCATTTTCTAAATGCTACATCCTAGGTTCGCAAATTATCATATACTGCTACCTCCTATGCCGCACATTATAACCCTAATATAGTAAAAATAATATAGTAAAAATAATATTCTATATTTCACTACTATTGTACAATTTTCTAAGTAAATTTGACAATTTTCTAAACCCTAGGTCATACATGTCTAAAACCTATGTCATATACTACTACTGCACTAATTAATAACAATAAAAGGAAAAAAAAGACTTACCCGAAAATAATCTTCAAATCCACGGCTCAAATACAACAGGACTTCGCCAGGCTCTCTTCCTCCCCTCTCCTCTCCTCTTTTCTCCTCCCTCTTCTCAACTTTTTCTTTTTTCTGAATAAAATGAGATTTTGGGCTAATTTTAGCCCCTTTTATAGAAGAGGCCGGATGGGGGGAACCAAACGGCGTGGGTGGGAAGGCCCCTTACCGCCTTTAAGAGAGCAGTAAGAACCTCTACCGACCCCTACCCGCCCTCTCAGGGGGCGGTAAGAGAGGTGGCACGAGCGGGCAGACCGTACCCGCCATCTGAGGGGGCGGTTAGGCCTCCCACCCTCTCAGGGAGCGGTTAGGTGACCCAACCGCCCTCTCAGAGGGCTACAGCCCCTGAGAGGGTTGCAGCGTCTAGTTTTGCAATTTTTTCTACGAGGAATCTATTTATTTAAATTTTTAATTAAAAAAATATTAAAAAAAAACTCAAACAGCTGAATTAAATGGTCCAGCAAGGATGGGCTGTACAATCTATAGTTGATTTGGGGTTTGGGCTGGACAGGAACAAGCCTGGGTCAGCTAGGGTTTGGGTTTTTGTCCCAGGGATATTTGTGCCGAAAGTGTTCACTAAATATGGCCATGAGTTGTTTTGAAAATAATGAAAGACAACCCATGAATAAGATACAGGAATTCAATTGGAATTTAGACTGTGCTGAAAGGACTCAAAGGGCTGGGCCATCAAAAGCTAAGGCCCAAAGGAGAGGAGGCCTGAGGCTGAGTGAGTTGAGACTTGAGAGGGATAGCTTGCCCCAACTGTGGGCCAACCCACAATGGCCTGCTGGCCTGGTAGGCCGAGCTATCAACTAGGCCGAAGGTCTGTGGCTCGGCCCAAAGGAGAAAGCCGAAGGCCTTCGGGCAGAAGCAGAGCGGTGCACAGAGAGATTCCATGGTGGCGGGTCACTGGAAGATCGCCGGAGTGGCGGAAATGGCGATGGTTCACGACAAGGGCTATGTGCTGGGGATCTATAGGGTCTCGGGGTTCCGTTTTGCCAGACCTCGACGATGCTCAGCAGACGGAGAAGGCCCAGGCTACGGCCAGAGCTAGCGGTGGCGGCGAGAGAAATAGGCAGAGGGAGAGACCAGACAGGGTGGCGATGGAGCAGAGGTAGATGGCCGGCCGGGAAAGAGGCCCTCTGGTGTTGGACCAGGGCTAAGCGGCTTTTCCCAGCTGCGCAGGTGGAAGGCGACGGCGGTGCAGAGCCGGACTTGGATGGCCGGGGCCCGTGTTGTTGTTCCGTTCGCAGGAGCGCGCGGCTGCGTAGCTTGTTGCCGGCGAATGGAGGCGGAACACGGCCAGCCGGAAGCACTTAGGGGACCAACGCGCAATGGGGAAACTTCACGGGCAAGTGCCGGCCATCGAGCTCGGCCGGCGCATGGCCGGCGGCGAACACCCAGGAGCAGCGGCTAGCGGCGAACACGGACAGGCGCGTCGGGGTCGGGCCGGAGGAAAAGCGACGCACACAAAAGAAAGAGGAGGGTGTGGGGAAGCTCACCGTGTGCTTGTTTGGCCGGAAGGAGCTCTGCAGCGGTGGATTGACGTGCGACCGGATCGGGTCATCGGAATTGGCAAAGAATGGCACGCAAAAATTCGATTTGGTTGGGGAAGTTGAGGATTCGTACGGGAGACCGAGGGGAAAGCTTCGCACGGCCTTCCTAGGCACGATTTGAGGCTTAATTGGGGCGGGTCTGAGCTTGGCTGCGCGGATTCGAGCTCGGGCCAAGCTTCAATGGAGGTGCTTTGCTCTGAGCTTTCACTTGCGGTCAAGAGAGTCAGGGAGAGGAGGGGGAGCAGGGGAGACTAAGAACAGAGAGCAGAGAGTAGACAGGGGAAAGATTTGAGAGAAAGATTTAAATGAAAATTCAAATGAATGAATTTGAATTTGAAAAGTGGATTTATGACAATTTAATTGAATAATATGAATTGAATTGGATCGGGGTAATTTTAATTAAATTTGAATTAGAAATTGACACGATTTGGAACAAGGATCTAAAATATGAGATTTGAACTTGCACCAAGATTTGAATTGAATAGAGTTGAATTTGCACAATGACTATACTGGAATGAATTCGATTAAATCTCAAACAATTCAAATTTACATTCAAATATGAAATCGACGAGGATTTGAATTTAAAATGTTTTAATTAATTTGGATTTTAGCTGAATTGAATATAAGGAATAGGTTTGAATTTGAGAGACATTACAAATTCAAATCTTCACTCAAAGAACCATAAAAACAAATAAGCTAAAATGCATATGATTAATTTATTTCAACGATTAAATTAGAAATTAATTTGATGCTTTTTGGAGTACTTAGCTAAAATAATATGTTTGCATATATACATACATGTGTGTGTATATTCAAATATATATTTCCTTGATTTTATGTTGGTTTAGATAATTAGATTTTTTTTAAAGTGATAAATTTTATTATCTTCTAAAATGCTAAAACTCGAGATATTACATATACTAACCCTTCAAAATTGTGTTTGTATTCTTCCACTGAATTGGATTGTTTCAGCAGCTCGATAACTTTATCTCTATATGTGTGTGCCTCAAATCATCAACCACGGCCCGTTTCAACTGATCCCATGAACAACGAAGATGATCAATCTTAAAGGATTGGTACCAATGGGCAGTGCGATCACATATATACATGGTGACTGCGGGCACTTCAAAACCTTGTGGGATCTGATAGAGTTCGAAGAAGGATTCAAGCTTATCAATCCACACGTGGACATCAGAACCGTCAAACTTAGGAAACTCCATTTTAGACATCCATGCATGGCTAGGTGGAACTGACTCATGTGTGTGGGAAATGGGATGGGCATGTAGCAAGGTAGTGGTGGAGGTGTTGGTGGTGGTGGTGGTAGTACTCACCTTGCTACGGGATGCTCGTCCATGATGATGTCCCTGGCAGGAATCATCAACGACGATAGCACTAGCCTTCTGAGCACGCCCGTGGCCCCCACCAATTCCTGCTCCTGTTGGATTTGCCAATCGACACCATGGACGAGCATGTTCTACAGCTGATCGAGATGTTCAACTTGCGTCGACACCTTCAGATCCAATGCCTCCAGCTTCTACTTCAATTGGTTGACACCGTCTGCTTTCGCCTCGATGCAATCCAATTTCTATTGAAGCCAATCCATCAACCTCTTCTCGAAATCGTTCATGTCTTCGATGACTTGCCAGACTTGCACATCGTGCGTGACGGGAGTCATGGTTGCTTCTTCTCCAAGCTGAGTGAACCGGGTAACGGATTTACAGTTGTGAACGGAATCACAACAAACCTTCCCCTGGGATTTTACCACTCAAGACAGTGAGAGTGTGATGAGCGATGGTTGGGTTCTGATACCAGTGTAACATTGATGATCACTGAAGCAGGAGAAAGATTCCAGAAGAGGGGGCGAAGAAGATAACAAAAGGTTTAGGCAGAGGAAGATTACTTTTCCATTCGATGAACCTCTCAGTAACAGTACAAGTCCCTTTTATCCTCACGCCAACACACTCTGAACAATCAGGCCCACATGTCAAGTATCCACTGTATTATAGACACGCACACACACACAAGACTCTCGCGCCGGCCAACAACATCGCTACTCATTTCCGCCTTCACATGTCGGACGCCCAACAGTAGCGCCTTCTGTCAGAGCCACCTTCTCTGGCTTGGTAAAAGGAGCTTTGTCACTCCTATGCATCTATAAAAACCTCATGTATCTTCAAACCAAAATCATAGTGATTAATGGAGGCTAAGGGTGGGAGGGGCCAAGGAAGAAGGGG
Source organism: Phragmites australis (assembly GCF_958298935.1). Lineage (NCBI taxonomy): Eukaryota > Viridiplantae > Streptophyta > Magnoliopsida > Poales > Poaceae > Phragmites > Phragmites australis. Next base: position 45,009,025 of record NC_084922.1, on the reverse strand, counting down.
GCGGGGATACCAGCGGTGAGATGTGAGGGTTTGTTTGGTCCAACGGAGTACGACAAGCCGCTCCACAATTTCTCTTTTGCAGGATAAGAGTGTGTTCTGTCCTCCAATTCACCTAAGGCATTACGATTACCTGAATGAGGCATGGCCAAGTGCTTTTATGGCTACGACTGCGTTGTTTAGATGTACGATGGAAGCTTTCATGGAGAGTGTTGATTCTTCCGATGTCCTTTTGGGAGGGTGAGAACTTTAAGTCTATAACAACATGAATGTCAATATCATATTATTTGGTCCAATGAAGATTCTAACCTCCACATTTATTCAGGCGGTAGGTTAGACTTGTAATTTTTGAAACGGGCGTGTAGTTTTGCAAATATTGAAAAATATATATAAAAAGATTCACAATACAACCTTCTGTCTTGAGAGGGCCCAAAAGAAGACTGCAAATATGGCCGATAATTAGGGCATAATGGAGGCCCATGTGAATGAAAGAAGCCCACGTAATGGCCCAGTCTTCCTCTGCCTACTTGTCAATGCTGTCACGGCCCATGTAATGCGCGCAGGCTCACCAGGATGGCCGGATCCGGGGAGGCGTCGCGCTTCAGCTAACTCCGCGTCTCCGCCTCCGCCTCGATCGGCAACGGCGTGCAATCTCACCGAGGTAAAGCAACCCTCGCGTCTCTTCTCCTTCCTCCTCGATTCCTACGATCTAACCGGGCAGTTTTGATCCGCGGTATCCGAATTTCTATCCCTCTGTTAAGGAGTGCCCGATTTCTGCAGATAGGTTTTTGTTTGACGATTGTTGCTTACTTCCAACTCCTTGACAAGTTGCTAATTATCTAGGCGATATGATAGTGTATCTGCTAACTTCATTTTCCCGATGCTTATTCATGTCTACGGCATAGATTAGATTGATGTAGCTCTGCAATGACTGATCGACCCCAAGTGGTACCAAAGTTTTATCCCTTTCGAAAATGGGAAGAAAAGTTGAGATGGAAATTGAGGACCAGCCTGAGCCACCTCAAATGCGCACATGAACACAAAGTGCACTGGTTAAGAAGTTGTGCAGTTAATGCTAGTAATACCACTATGAACAAATGTGATAAGAAAACCCTGTGTGTTGGCAATCTTCCTTTTTCTACTCCTTAACCTTGCCACCTGGGAGTGGGAATAATGGAATTACTTGTCGTGCATTCTATGTCAACAATAGGAGCTGCTCCTCATTAAATTTCTCTCCACAAGATTCTTTTTCCCAGTAGTGGTTGCATGGTTTATTCACTGCAGGCATCTGCCTTATTTTCCTTACGCCAGCCTACTTGCTTTCATGCTTTGAGAACTTGCTTATCCAAAAAGCAACATCTGAAATCTTAACTCATCTCCCTCACCACCTTTTCCTTTTGTTTCCTTATGATGGTAGACAATAATTTGTATGGATGTGTGCTTATTTTTGGTTCATCGTAATATCTGTCAATGAAGCTGCTATTGGCAGTTAAAGAGAACGGTTCCGCAGGTATGAACGCATGATGTTTTTGAAGTAGTAACTATGATTGCCACTTTCGAAAACCCATGTTTCTTAAGATGGTAAGTTGTGATATGCCGTGATGTTGATCAGTTCATGCACCTGTAGGTTGCTTCTTCTATTCAACATCTAACAGTAAGGATACTAATCTGCTGCCTGAAACAGCTAGCTTGCATTTCTGTTTTGTAGGATCTTTCTTGCTGGAGGTCTTTATTTGGGATCATTGATTTGAAAGTCTACACTGCACCGAAGGTATTGCTTTTACTATACTTTATTCTTTGGGACACATTACATTTATTTTGATAACTTGTTTGTAGCGTTTCTTTTAATAACTTCTATTTTACGAGTCTTGTAGAAAATCAGTGATACAGCCTATCGATAGAATTGGTTAAATGCCACTCAAATTGCTGCTAGATGAATGCAATGTCACAAATCTCATAAACATGACTAATCTGCCGCTCCTTTAGCCTTCGTCATCTCTGTTGCTGCGCAGGTTGGCCCACAGACTGCAACTGTATAGCTCCAACTGTCATCAGTAAATTTGCAAAAGGGACACAGTCACATGCACCTTTTAATCCTTAAAACCTGCCCAACTTTGGCAGCATTGATTATTGTTATCACGAGTGTGTTATTTCCTGTTTAATTTGTCAGCTGGCCTCAATTTCCTTTTTTTTTTGTGCGCAAGAATCAAAGTGACATGGCTATATCAAATACCAATATGTCAGATCCAGGGTTAGACAAACCGACGACAATCAGGGGTTTGCAGTTTTCATGGTCAGGTCCTGTAGCACTGTTCGTAGGTGAGAGTATATTGTTTATGTTATTTTGTGCTCTTTTGACTCCTACGTGCTTACATGTTGTTTGGAGTTGGAAATTATAGAGAATTTGGAACAAATTTATAGAAAAATGAATTTGGGCTGGAATTTTGAGTACCAGCTGCCGGCCATGGCCTAGGAAAAACTGGCTGAAATGTTTATGCCTTGGTTGTTGGTGAACTTAGCATTTCTAGTATGCATGTTCAGCTGAGAAATCGTGGTCTATTGACATGGCTTTATGCATAGACTTGTTTCAGTCACCATGATAGCGTAGCCTAGACCTAGTACTATTTGTATCGCCCAACAATTATGTTACAACAGTGACATATAACGAGTCACCACTTATGAACTGCTTTGTCAGCATCAGCATTAGGTTTTTATTTTGTTCCCATCTAAGCAGCTTTTAGTACTCTCTTTCCTAGTTTCTTCTCGGCAAAATGGTTAAGATCAAGGTGGAGTGGGAACTAGGATGGGCACCTCAGAATTCAGAGCATAGATCAAAATAGCTTATGCATGACGGGTGTTAATACAGGAGGAATAGCAAAATAGTTCATAATTTTCTTATATATGAATTCACAATACAACGCTCTGGAAGGTGAAGATATTCGAAATTAGCAAAATGTTCTGATCATCGACGGCTCAGATCCACATTGCTTCTAATCAAGATCGCTATCTCAACTGATCACATGGTTGTTGTCATATTGATACTGAGGTTTCATACTAATAGAGATGACCCGTTGTGTATCAAAAAACAATCTAAAAGGAAACAAGTGATATTGATATTATTGAGTATTGACGAGTAGAGAAAGCATGATTTGCTTGGTTTTTCTTTTTGGAAAAAGTCCATGCACCCTCCATAAGGTATCCGCCTTTTCACTCTGCCTTCAGTAATTTAATTTCTTACACTGTCGCCCGCTAAGTGAACAAATTGTTCATGAACTCTTCATATGTCATTCTGTTGCAGTTGCGGTTGGGTGTCTTCTTAGCAGCATATTCCTATATCGGTTGCCAATGAGGCAATGAGATAAATAAGTTATAGGGTGCAAGGCGTATGAGGCTGAATTATTGGTGGTTTATAGATATTTCCTCTCTCTCTCTCTCCTGAGTTTTAAGACAAATCGGCAATTCCAGAGAGATTTTTGGGTCATATGTTGAACGGGATACTTTTATTTCTGAATGAACACAAAACACACATTGCACCACACGAGCAGGTGAACGTTTACCTTTCTGGTAGGAAGAAACCTTTCTGGGGGTTCAACCGTTTTTTCCATGCTGTTCTTCGAGAAAATTTCCAATACGGTAGAAGGCTGTCAAGACGCCAGAAGAGATGATATGTTGTGTGAAGTTTTCCAGGTTCCAAAGGAATGCATGCCTGCTTGCTGCAGCTGTGGATAGCCCAATATGATTGATCAAAATAAATTGCATTTTTCCATCGTGGATTCACCCTGTTGGCATCTTGGGACTGACCTTTTCGGATAAACAGTTGTTTCTTAAAACGATTTCATAGCATAACAGAGCCCTTAAGGTGGTCTGCAATGCCGGAATGAGACTACGAGAAACCTGTGACGAACATGCTTCTCACTCCTCTTCGTATCCATGCTCGAAGAGTATTGGCTCTGCACATTCCTCATCAATCTATCCTGCGGTATATTATTTTTTTACGGACATGTGGTATATTAATTCACTAGAAGTGTTCGGGTGGGGGTGTATGATATCCTCTTCTAATACGTATCTTAATTACCCTGCTCGACTTTTAGGGCAGTTTGAATGTCCCTGCAGTTGGCTATCAGCTGGCTGTCATTTGCTGACTATCGAGCCTGATCCGCGACGAGGCGGCTAGCGGCGACGCTAATCAATGGGCTGACGCTGTGAGCCTGTGACCAACTTCCCAACCAACTATTCCTACTCGATTAAAGCCACTGCCCTCCTTTGCGTAGTCGCCCCCGCTCCATGCTGCCGCGTTTACCTTTCCTGTGGGCTTAAGAAAACCGTGCGAGTCCATTTGCGTTTCGTCCTGGAGACGGTAACAGCGACGCACGGGAAAGAGGGAATCGTGGACAGGTCAGGGCAGATGGGGGCGCCACGCCACTCTTCTGTCTCATAAATTCGACATGTTGGTGAGAAAACGGCCGGGCTAGCGCGTGGCTTGTGCACTTAGCTTTTTCTAGTGCTACGTGGTACGTGCTCAGCAATGTACTAACAAAGTGAGGCATCAGCTAACCTCCTAACGCACGTACTCAACGATGCACTCGAATACAGCACATCGCTCTCTAGAACATAATGGCCACACAAGTTAGCTGCAAGCAATGCAAACGGAGGGAGGCTGCAATTATACACCGTCCCGTCGTGGCCTCCCATCGACCCATCGCACCAACCTCGCCGTATATTAACTCCGTCTCGCCGCTCCACTCCACCGCCAACTCGCAGTCTCTCCTCCCTCTCACTCTCTGTTGGTGAGATCGAAGCAATAGAACAAACGATACAAAATGGTGTCTCGAAGGTTCAAGACCATCGAGGAGTGCAGCTCGGAGGGGCGGTCGGAGCAGACGGTGGCCGCCGACCTCGACGGCACGCTGCTCATCTCCCGGAGCGCCTTCCCCTACTACCTCCTCGTCGCGCTCGAGGCCGGCAGCGTCCTCCGCGCCGTGCTGCTGCTCCTGTCCGTGCCGTTCGTCTACGTCACCTACATTTTCTTCTCCGAGTCTCTGGCCATCAGCACGCTGGTGTATATCTCCGTCGCGGGGCTCAAGGTGCGGAACATCGAGATGGTGGCGCGGTCGGTGCTGCCCAAGTTCTACGCGGGCGACGTGCACCCGGAGAGCTGGAGGGTGTTCAACTCCTTCGGCAAGCGGTACATCATCACGGCCAGCCCCAGGATCATGGTGGAGCCCTTTGCCAAGGCGTTCCTCGGCGCCGACAATGTCGTGGGGACGGAGCTGGAGGTCGGCAAGAACGGTAAGGCCACGGGGTTCATGGTGAAGCCGGGGGTGCTCGTCGGCGACCACAAGAAGCAGGCCGTCGTCAAGGAGCTGGGGGACGCGGTGCCCGACGTCGGCATGGGGGATAGGGAGACCGACTTTGACTTCATGTCCATCTGCAAGGTTTGACGTACTCCTGTGGCTAAACTTCCTCTTAATTTACTCGTAAAATTCTAGTATATTATGGGACTGATATGTGATCATGTGGCGGAATTGGTAGTGTTCTACACTGTTTTCTGATCTGGTGGGGGAATTAGTAGCACTCCGAATTAGCGGATACAAACTGTTTTGGCTTGAGCCGGCAACATGGAATAGATCAGGTAGTTGCAAATTGCCATTCAAATAGAAACAGCACTCAGCCCGTCAAGCCCATTCACAATTTTAGGTAGCATCTCACTAAATTCTTGAATTGTTCATTGCCTGAAGGCCAACCCAGATTGGAATTTATCTAATGTGACACTTTGATTAATAATATCTATAACAATATATTATTTGGGATCGGAGGGACCGCGGGAGTACTAGTAAATCTGGTCTGACTATAGTCTGTATCACCGTCTAGATATCTAAGGACCTGTTTATCGTTACTCACGCAAACTTGAAATTTATTAGACTTAAACAGGCTATGGATGGCCTCAGTCCTCAGATCAAGTAGGCATGCATCATCACCTGCTGCTGAGGCTGAGCACGACCCAGAGTGTTTTAGTCCATTTGTTTTCTAACGAATATAGATCGTTCAGTCCATGTCAGGTCTTTATGACACATATATGCAGAAGCTGCACATTCTGAACACTGAACAGCTCCCATTCAAGCCACTGCAGTAACAGCGACCGTGTAATATCTTTCCACTGCTATCATCCTTAATCACACCCCACTAAATCAGGCTTGTTGTCACAACACAACAAACCGCTCGAGAGTTGAGAGAGAATCATCCGACGATCGGGTCTCGCTGGCCCGTGGCCCCGGCGGATTCAATGCGCGGTTTACTCACTGACACGCTCGTCCGGGTGGTCTCGCCTCGGTCCCGGCCGACTGGCGTGCGAGACATGAAAGCTGGAGCTGAGTGTGCCAGATCTATGACCCCGTTTGGATCAATTTTTTTTCAGCTTTTCTTTAAAAAAGAAAGAAAGTTAGAATCTATTCAAACACTCTTTTCTAGTTTTGATTTTTTTTGTCTAAGTAAGTAATTATGATTGAAATGAATTAAAAGCTGAGAAACAAGTTTAATATGTTTTTTCTGTTTTTAAGTATGTTGAGAAGTTAAAAGTTTATTATTAAAACTAACCATCAAAATTCAATGATCATAGCTATTATCTTAGCTAATTAGAAACTTTAAAGCTATAATCTATCTAAACAAGAAGCTAATAATTAAAATTTAACAGTCCGCTCCTATCCTCAGCTAAGGAGAAGCTTCGAAGAGCCTATCTAAACGGGCCTGAGTGTCACTTTTCCTCCAGTTTTTCCATTCTTTCCATCGTCCGGCCAGCCAGCCTTGCAGAGAAGTAAATACGGCACGGGGCACTGTTCATCCTGGGGCCGTCGTTCTGGCGTTGCCCTGGAGTAAAACTAACTGTTTCTGTCTTTGTGGCCACAGATCTATGATGCCAGTTTTGCAGCTGTTGCTGCACTCTGTTCTTGCACTGTTTCGCAGTACAGTTGTGTGGGGGGGTTTTAGCTCTAAAATCGGTTTTCCTTATTTTTGGTGTGCTCGCTGTACATGTTTCGCAGTTCATCGACCGTTTCATTATTATTAGCAGAGTACTCACTTCGTGGTTGGTGCTGTTGGTGCACAGACTCGGCACATGGCAGAATTAATGAGTATGCTGATCGAAAATATTTAGTACTACCTCAGATGTTTTAACATTCGACATACAGAATAAAGATTATAATAATTTTTTATGATATGTTTATTTTTTTTATTTTTTAACATTTAATTAATGGTATATAAAGCATTAATCTACCCTACTCATTAAATTTAAAATTTCACTTCCTAATAGTCTTTAATATATACACTTTAGTAAAATATCATCTTAAAAATCTAAAATAATATCTATTTAAAAATAAAATAAAATTTCTAAAATGATATCTATTAAAGAATGGTACGCTCCTAAAATTGGTACAGTAGTACAGGGCTATGGTACTTGTTGACATTTCTTCTGCACGCTGAGTCGCTGACAAGGTACGTACTGTGGCTGGCTGTGCAGGAGGCCTACCTCGTCACGTCGAGGAAGTACAGCCCGGTGCCCAAGAACCAGCTGCTGAGTCCGCTCATCCTCCACGACGGCCGCCTCGTGCAGCGCCCGGCGCCGCTCGTCGCGCTCGTCACCTTCCTGTGGATGCCGTTCGGTTTCGTGCTCGCGCTCATGCGCGTGTACATCAACCTGCCCCTGCCCGAGCGCATCGTCTTCTACACCTACAAGCTCATGGGCATCAGGCTCATCGTGAAAGGCAACCCGCCGCCTCCCCCCAAGAAGGGCCACCCGGGCGTCCTCTTCGTCTGCAACCACCGCACCATGCTCGACCCCGTCGAGATCGCCGTCGCGCTCGGCCGCAAGGTCAGCTGCGTGACGTACAGCATCTCCAAGTTCTCGGAGCTCATCTCGCCGATCAAGACCGTCGCGCTGTCGCGGGAGCGCGAGAAGGACGCCGAGAACATCCGCCGGCTGCTGGAGGAGGGCGACCTGGTCATCTGCCCCGAGGGCACCACCTGCCGCGAGCCGTTCCTGCTGCGGTTCAGCGCGCTGTTCGCCGAGCTCACCGACCGCATCGTGCCCGTGGCGATCAACACCAAGGAGAGCATGTTTCACGGATCCACCGTGCGCGGGTTCAAGCTCATGGACCCATACTTCTTCTTCATGAATCCGCGGCCGACGTACGAGATCACGTTCCTGAACCAGCTGCCCAACGAGCTCACCTGCAGCGGCGGTAAGTCGCCCATCGAGGTGGCCAACTACATCCAGAAGACGCTCAGCGGCCAGCTCGGCTTCGAGTGCACCACCATCACGCGCAAGGAGAAGTACGGCATACTCGCCGGCACCGATGGCCGTGTCCTGTCCAAGAACAAGAAGAACTAGCTGTGAAATCACGGTCCCCGCAGCAAACGATCAGTACTCCGGACTCGGGCAGCCGATTACTGTTGTTGTTCACGATTAATTGTTGTTTATCAAAAAGTTTGTCAAATGCTCATTGTTTCCGAGGGAACATGTCACGTGAGCTGTGTATTAGTACAGGCTTGGAGATCATAATTTTCGAAAAGTTCATTTTTGCAACGGATGGATGAGTAATTATATGATTGACTCTTAGGTTTCGTCAATGATGGGGAACGACCAGACGATGTGCTATAGCGAGTCTTTCAATTATCACGTCATATTTAAAGATTTAAAATACTTTTATGTGTATATAAGTGTAATGTCTCTGTTTTTAAATAGATATCATTTTAAATACGTACAGTTAAATTTTAGAATTTTTAATCATTAATATTAACTAAGAAGTATTTATCAAAAATAACAGTTAAAAGTGATTATCGAAGATCACATCGATAAGCTAAATAACAAGAAAAAGGGATGAATATTTTTCCCTCGCTCCCTTTCTCTAGCTCCTCTTCTCCTCTCGCTCTCGCCTATTTTGTTCGAGACGCATTTTTTTGTTCTAACTGCGTGCCGTCTATACGGATGGATCGAAACGAGAAGCCTCGTTGAAGGAGAGGAGTGTCGGCCATGTCGCGAGAAGAGCATTGAGACGCAACATGTAGAGTTGATGTTTTGCGCCGGCGCGCTGACTAGTAGCGCAGCTCTTTGAGTGCTTTCTAGTCTTTCTGCGCGTGGGCTCACCGGCGTTCAGGCGAACCGGAGGCAACACGTCGCTCCAGCGTGGGGCTTGTCACCATCCCGACGTGCGGGAGGCCTCTGCCCCGAGCACGTGGGTATGCTGTGAAACCACTGCCTGTTAGCGCACGGGCTCGCCGGAAGCGAGGAGCGCGTGAGGGCTCACCACCAGCCCGTACTTTGGCAGACGAGTCCGGAACAGAGCTACTCTCGGGTGGTGCAGAGCGTGCCTAGGCCACCATCAGGGTCTAGCGAGGTGCCTCCGGTCTTGCATCCGAGGCATCTGAGGAAGCGTGCCTACTTTAAGACCACACCCAATAGTTTTTTCCCTTTAGTTCTCTTCTCAATCTAAAATCCCTTTCCAAATGAATTCACTTCTCAATCTAAGTTCTTATATTTTAGCAGCATTCTCTTTCCTAACAGACTTTCAATATTCAAATATTTTAACATAACTGTCACAACGCATATAATATGACTACAATATATACTATGTATACATTATACATGTATTTTGTACTGGGAGAAGAACATTTCCTGCGTCTTCAACCTAATTTTTTTCCACCAATTTCTCTACCACTTTTTTTTATTTGTTTCGTTGCTTTCCCAAATCCAAAGAACAGATGTGCGTGACGCTACCCACTTCATGGCGCCAAGCACAAACAAACAAGTGATACATACATCTATTTTATTTCCAAACCCATTTTGTTGCTAGCTTTGTGTGCAAGATTATTCTCGTGGAAGCCGGGAACCACATGACTACCACCTTCGTGGTCATGAGTCTTCTCGTGGAAGCAAGGAAGGAAATGCCTGATAGAATACATGGGAAGCCAGGCACGAGTTACTTCCTTGAGAAAACTGTCGTTGCTATAAAAGAGGGTGGTTGCCAAAGTAGAGAGACACAACTACCTCTGCATTTCACATTTTCACAATGAGCTCGTCTAGGGTTGGCGATCCGTTCTTGTTCTCATCGGACTCGAGCAATGATGAGTACGAATTGATGTTGCTGATCGCCATTGAGGAGGAAGAGCTTGCTACCCAAGGTCGCACGTGTCACTATGGTTCCGTGCTAGGACATGCGGTCGTACACCATGGGCACTAGGAATATGCCGCTAGGCTATTCCAGGACTACTTCGCCGACGTCCCAATGTGACACATTGTTTCATCGTAGGCGAGGCCATCTTCCCTACTAACACATTTGTATCTTTTGATGTGTTCTAACGATTAGTCACCCTCCAAGATTTCGAATGAGTCGGTCATTGTTCTTGAGAATTACCCCTGCTGTGGAGAACCACAACCTATGATTTTGGCAGAAGAGGGATACTAATGGGAAGCTAGGCCTAAGCCCCTTCCAGAAGATGACAACCACTATACGACAACTTGCATACGGAGTCAGTGCAGACGCAATGGATGAGTACGTTCGGATTAGAGGTGGCACTGCGATGCTCGCCCTGACAAAGTTTGTGAAAGTTGTTGTCTTGCTTTTCTTTGATCAGTACCTCTGCGCTCTGACTACGGAGGATACTACTCGACTGTTAGCCATTAGCGAGCAGAGAGGGTTCCCTGGGATGTTAGGGAGCATCGACTGCATGCATTGGGTATGGAAGAACTTCCCGAAAATGTGTGGCATGGCGCATATACCGGTCATACATGCAAACCCTCCATAGTTTTAGAGACGGTTACGTCGTATGATCTATGGATATAGCATGCTTTCTTTGGAATGCTCGGTAGTCTGAATGACATAAATGTTTTGCACCACTGTAACATTTTTAGCAGGCTCACGAACGGGACTACGCCTCCTATGTCATACACCATTAACGGTAACATATATGACATGAGCTACTACCTAGGTGATGGAATTTACCCCGAATGGACAACCATAGTGAAGACAATTTCATCACCAAGGGGAAACACAAGCATGCATTTCTCCACCATGCAAGCATCAGTCCAGGAAGATGTTGAACGCACATTTGGGGTCCTGCAGTCGAGGTTCACCATAATTCGTGGTCCAGGAAGACTTTGGAATGAAAGCACACTGCACAACATTATAACTGCATGTGTCATAATGCACAATATGATAATTGAGGACGAGAGGGGAGGCACCGATGTGGAGGAGGTGTTTGACTATATGGGCAAGAAAGCGACAGTGGGTTGCGATCCAGACTAAGTCGTCCTCTAGTACATAGAAGTAATTGAAGCAATCAGAAACAGGATATTGCACCATCAACTCCGTGATGATCTCGTGGAGCACCTTCGGAGTCTTCATGGAGCACAGTAGATCGGTCATCACTCTCCATCTAGTTCATGTGTGGTCATTCAATATGACTCATCGTAATGTAGCGTAATATGCGTTTAAGTTATATCAGTTGCAATGGTAGGCATCGTAATGTAATGTACTGTGAGCTTCAGTTATGTCGAATGGTAGTCATCGTTAATGTCTGAATGGTAGTTCATTGCAGACAAGATCCTTGTATGAAGGATCTTGTCTGCAATGAACTAGGCTATATGTGACCTTGATATACCTTTTGTGAATAATCTTGTCTTCTCTAAGTAACGTGTAAATGAGGTCTTGGGCTTATCTCTTTGAAGAACCGATTGGCATGACCTGTATGCACATACACATGTTTCCTTCTCCACCCATCCAACTAATCATTGCAGCAATTTGACATGGCCTGTATGCACATACGCATGATTCCAAATGGTCAAACTAATGAAGAAATTCCCATCTGCAAGTCATGAATACTAACAAGAAAACCAACAGACAACGGGAATAGAACGTTACTTCGTTCCAAAGTGCAAGTCCATACAACGAGCAGACCCTCTTTTCAATTTAGGTGGTTAGAATGGAGTTGTCGCAAAGCCACATGTAGCTACAAATTCTTGTGAAATTATTACACATAAGAAGACACCAAAATGAGTTCTTGCAAATCTGGCAAAAGCACCTTGCAAAGACGTAATCACGAGCGTCTACGGGTTCTACTCAGCGGCGCTCCATCGCGCCAGGATCTCCTGCCTCCATTTATAGTACTCTCTAAGGGGACTCTAACAGTGTCCAAGTCTACCTTTATTATACGCTAGTCCTGATCATTTACTCAGACGGATGCCTCCAGACACATGACTGAAATATGCTCCTTCTTCAACTCCATCACAACCTTCTTTATTTCAGTTAGCTCTGCAAGATGTGTTGCATATATCCCACCCAACACGGTAGGCATAGACGTACTGGATGGTGAACCCTGAGCACGTGCCGCTTTAGCTACCTGCCTTCCTATTGGCCTTGGAATCTCCGTAGAAGCGTTCGATGCTGCGTCGTTAGGCACCTCGTTGCATGCGACTGGGGTGGAATGTGATTCGACTCCCTCTTGCATCTTCTACGTCTTTGTGGCCTCGTGCCCACGCCACTTAGGGTGGTCAGCAAGCATGACCCAATAACGCGTGTATGCAAATGGCTTCCCCTTAATCCCCTTATACGCCGTGCGAGCTCGATCTATCTGTGAAACAAGGAAAATATGGGTGCGTTGAAAATGTATGATGAATACCAACAAGAAAACATCTACCGTTCTGGTAGTATGGCAATTGGAAGAAAGGTCTACAGGGAGTACATATTACTTGTAGTAGCCTTAAGTTAACAACTATTATTGCTTACTGAACTCGAAAGGTACTGCACAAATATAACAGATATTATGTGCGAATAATTATTTTTACCAGATATTATGAACGAATAGCGAGCAGAAATAACAATGCAATGGTTGATAGTTTGCTGAAATACTAATACACGCGTGCATGAAGAAAAAAGTTCTTCATGACTGCTACCTAATTGACTTCAGAGCAGGCTTAGTGCTGCTGCAACCATATTTAGCTCAGTACAGTGATAACATAGCTCGTATGCAACATGTTTTATGAGCATACATTATCACGCTCGTTGGTCCCGCTAGAATTCAGCTGCTCCACCTTCCTCACATGCATCGCAAACTTGCTAACTGCGTCCGTGATCAGCTTCATGTGGTTTATCAAAGCCTTGTTTGACCATGGTAGCATAGACAGCTTCCTATATGTGTTGAAGTAGTTCGTGATCCTTTCCTAATACATATCATTGGTCTGATCAGCTCCCACTATAGGATCCTAGCTCACGTTCAATCATGCGGACACAAGCAACTCATCCTCCACGCATGTCCACTTTGTTCGGTCTGTCTTCAGCGCCTTCTTCTTCTTCCTCTTGGAGGTGGTCACCTTTGTTCGTTCTTATGTCATCGCTACCCATGCTGAACTGACTGGTTCCCCATCGGATAAGGGTTGCAAGTCATGAGTTTCCGCACCTAGGAAGTGGCCCATCTCCGCCGTAGGTGCAAAAGTGGAGGGTCCCCTTGCATCGGCGGCTCCGACCATGTCATCCGCTGTACTCCATCCTAAAGAAAACTCTCATAAAAAGATCCATGGAATACCTGCACATCACAAGAAAAAAATACTTCAATTTTCAACCAAAAATTGATATATCTAGCACCTGGTTGCCTTTCATTCACACAAGCCATGCAATGTAATGTTCAGAAATGCTCCATTAGAGCCACTAGTCTACTGCACAAAAGTTCAATTTTTTTCCTCTTTTCATGATTGTTTGTGCCCCCCAAAAAGACAAAATTGAAACAAGATTCCAAACAAAACCACTTCATAGTACTCAATGTGCCACTAACTCATATACTTTCCCAATTATGCAAATGCAAGAAGGCCATTTATTCCCATAGTACTCAATCTGCCAATACAGACCCACTTCACAATACTCAATCAGCCACTGATTTAGGAAATTCACAAAGATAAATGAAGCCTTCAAACAAAGAACCGCCCATCCTTGCTATTATCATGACCTACATGCTCACTAACATCAAGTTTAAACTTCCTCATCATAGAAACAATACAAGTGCTTACTGCCTGCAGTACAAGTGCACATAAACCTCAAAACAACATCAAAAATTGATATAGATCATAACAATTCACACTAGATCTCAGCAATAAAATTATGCTAAAGATCATACCATTAATAACATGACGAGCGATATGTCTTAAAGCAACAACTGGTATATCACGAGGGAGTACCGAAGCACAAGTCCAGGAACTAGAGGTAAACCGTAATGCTCTATGGACCAACTACCTCGACTAGACCAATTTCGAACAACGCTGGCAAAGCTTGCGCTCCTTGTGTTGTCTTGTCCGGTCCTAGCGTCAGGTAGCTAGGCATGCATGACATGGACGCCCTCTCGAAGTCCGTCGCCCTATGCGCTTCAAGCCAAGAGTTCCGCACGTACAAGACGTGTGAGCTCGCATCGCCGGGCTCCGCCTGCCATGGCGCAGTGGCGTCGGAGACGGTGCAGTGAATGAATGCACGGCCTGGCCGGATTCCAGGGTGATTGAATATGATGGCATCCTGAGGAGTGAGGACGGACGCATCGATGCGCTCCTGCCTCCGCGCCCGTCGCGAGCTTGTTCGATCCGTGAGGACATGAAGGTAGTTATTATTTTTTTAATTGAAAGAGCATAATTTTTAATGGTGTGATTAGCATGTTTTTTCATACCACATAAAAGTAAAAGAGAAATAATTATTAGCTCTTAAAAAGTAGAGATAAAAAATTAGTACTTATAAATTAGTTTAGCACATCTTACCTCTATAAAATATAAAAAATTATGAATAACAAGATCTATATAAATTTTAAAAAATATGTTCGTTTTTTAAAAAGATACTAGCTATTTATAACATTGAAGATGGCTTTTAAAGCGCTCAGAGGAAAAAGGACGCATCATTCAGTCCTGTCCACAGCAGGGTCATAATGGTAGGAGGCGGGACTGAGTGTAACAGCAGCAATAGGCCTGTACGTTCAGCATTTGTGTCACGGTGCCTTAAAGCCAAAAGGTCTATAGTGCCAGGCGTGGCGATCGCTGGTTACTGCTCAGCTGCTGGGCTAGGCGCTGAAACTGTGCTAATTAAATATAATTAAATCGCCATAACTTGCACGAGCACAACGATTTGTGTAGGTTGTAAGGCGATTTCCAAGTACTTGCACGAGTCCCGTTTCTTTCCTAAGTGATTTTTATTCACTTAAGTGTTTTAATGGTTTTCTTTTATGATTTTTTATAACGGGATTTTAAAGCTATTCTTTTTATTTTAGAATTATCTTCTTTCTTTTTAATTTATTAAAGAAAAACTGTTAGAGATAAAAAAAATAAAAAGAATAAAAATGAGAAAAAACAAAATAAAAGAAATACGGTTAAAGGTGATCTAATACCCAATAAATATCTTATCCTCAAGTGCTAGGTGATCTCGTGATGGGACATCAGCTTCCTTTTCTTGCATCACTAACCGAGCATGCAGCAAGAGCGACTCTGCATCTAGCGGCCGAACGGAAACAGGCGCGCGAAGCCGGGCCCTCACGAGGAACAAGAGTGCCTTCGTTAATCTTCGGGACACGACGCACGGATGGGCGACGTGAAGTGGTCGTCCCGGGACCGGAGCCACCACCACCCACGGACCTCCTGCTGCGAAGGCTCCCCTGAGGTATCACCTCCGGTACCGGGCCACTCCGCATGAGGCCCGCTCCGACAGGGCGACCTAGCCGCCTTCTCGGAGGCCCAAGCTGAGCCCCTCTTCCGACGAATTTTTTATATATATTTTATTTCTTTAATATTTTTTAAATACACAGCTGTTTGAAAAAAATCACAGATCTAACCCATCGTCGTCCGTTCAACGGATAAAAACAAGATCTCGTCCGTTTATAGGCCCTAGCGGGCAGCGAATTAAATAACCGGATAGAGTAAAATCTCGCATGTTCATCGTGTGAGATTAAGTTCTCGCGTGCTGAACGGGCGAAACCTTCATGGTGTCTTCGCCGTGTGAGCCCACCCAAAAAATCCCTCCCGTTGAGGGAGCGAGACCTTGGGTATTTAAATCAGTGTGGCCGGCCTTACCGACGTCACGCCTTATTTATTTCCCACTAAGCCGAGAGGAGAGAAAGGGAGAGGAGGGGAGGGCAGAGGAGGAAATTGTGCGGCGAAGCCTTGTCAGAGAAAAAGGTATGCTTTCTTTTCTTTGATTTTAACATAGGTTAGATACTAGATTTAGATTTTTTTTTTTACAAATCTAGTAGGATAGCCACTAGACGTAGGTTAGATTATGGATCTAGTTTTAGAATTAGGGTTTGATATATGTTAAAAAAATATCATATTTATAAGTATATTTTAGCAATTAGATGTAATATTTATACATATGTTAGATATTAAATATAGATTTTATATATAGTGTAGTCATAACTGATGTGGTAGATGTAGAATTTAGATGTATTTGATGTATGATCCAAAAATATTTTGTTGCAGTATAGATTATATGTTGGGTTATGTCTGTAATGAATTTTCTATTGTAGATGTAGTTTTACATAATTATTTATATTATGTTGCAATAATGCTAGGATTTTGTCGATGGTTTCTAGGTATGTCAGATATATGTCAGTTTATGATTTTTATAGGGACAGTGAAATATTATATGGTTCAGAATGGGTAATATTGACCATATTTTAGTCAATGAATAAGGGTATTTTCAGACCTATGTATAAGTGTCGGACACTTGTATGCCTGATTAATGCGGGGTTTCATAATAGATCCTGAGATTCAAGAGAAGACCATTAATATTGTGGGAAACAATTACAGAGAATGTGTGTATTGGAAGGAGTTCCCGCTCTGGGAAGATGAAGTGTGGAAGAGGTACCTACAAGATATTGTGCACAGAGGTTGGTCTCCTATGTTGCTTGTGCAATGAAAGAATAAGGAGGTAGTTGGGGAGATGTAGGGTGGGGGTACGCGGAGGAGGAGGGTGCTAAGGAAGAGTATGACGAGGATGTCGATCTGGATGGTGCACATTCACCGAATTATTCGAATGAATCTGCCGATGAGGCTGATGAAGGGGAATGAATCCCTTCTCTAATTGAACAGATAGAGTGGGATGATCATGAGGCTAACGAATCCCCTGAGTATGATATCTCGGATGATGAGGACAATGCTCTGACTCAGACCTTTTTCAAGGACCAAGAAGCACGACCCGACAAAGACTTTTCTCGTTTAGTTTGTTATACGTATATATCGTACTATTTTATCATCTTTGTTAGGTCACTAATGCAATAAGATATTGGTACTTGTGCCTTTTTTATAGGTTGACAACATTCACCCTCAGGCAGGCGACGAGGGTGTCTCGTGCCATTGGAGGCATACATCCTATGATTGTTCGGTTGGATCATGTTCACTGAGACTCACGGAAACACGGTCTCGAGGAGTATGATCCCTTACGCCAGAGAGGTTGCGGATGCGGGACCCTGGGAGGTCCCGCAGTACAGTTGGGCTTCAACTATGTTGGCTACGACATACCGTGGACTGTGCGACGGCTACACGAAGACCAACATCAACGGATCCTGACCGGGTGCCCCCTGCTGCTTTAGATGTGATCGTACAAGCGCATTGCCATTGGCAAGCCCGTTGTTGACCATAGCACGTACCAGTTTGCTGTAGACGACATCGACGGCCCGACCATGGGGTCCTTGTGGTGTAGACGTAGGGTGAGTGCTATGCTACTTGTGTACGTATATGTTCATTATGGATATATTTTTGTTTCTCTAACTTAGTTTGGTTGCACAACTGAGTTGGTCCAGCGTGCATACACATAGCGTGTACCTAGACTTTGTTCACTAGTTCGATGATCTGATGGTGGACTGTGTCCACTGGACTCCATACATGGAGGTCGAGGTACATCGACACACTCTGCTTGGACTTTAAGTGCTATGCTTATGTGATCGGGAGTACTGACTCATGACTTGTGCCCTCATCTTTGATATCTACGTTGAGGAGTACTCACCACATCACGTGATACAACAATTCAAGAAGTTCAAAGCGTTCCCACTACAGGTGGCTAGGTCGGTGCCTATCAACATACACAGGTGCATAACATTGTAATTACATTTTCATACGATACTCTTCTCCACCTATTTTCATGTATATTTGCTTTTGCAGGTTGACACAGAAGTGGCTCATTCCACGAGCATGTTTGCGTTGCATGTGCAGCGGTGGATTGACGAAAGGGACCAAGTTGTCGAGCACGTTGTTGACGAGGATGGATCACACTCTATGGAAGCGTACGCGGCGTACTTCTCATGGTTCGTGCCTCGGGCGTGGATCCAGATCATGCACACACCAGCTGAGCTTCCACGCCTTGTGGCAAACGTGCGTGACACGTACCCGACGCATAGGGATCAGACGCGTTCTCTTGAGGTACGAATAACACTACGCGAATATATATTTACTACAATAGATGGTAAAAAATTGTTTAATTAACTGAATGTTTCCTTTGCAGAAGAACATATTGCGCCAGATTGATACCGATGTACGTGGGTCGAAGCTGCGGCTCGACAGTGGCGGCGAGGTCCCAAGGGCAGAGATGAGCATGTTGTTTGGTCGCATTATCTAGAATGTGGCCAAGGTCTTCTGATCGATGAGCCGTAGTTCGTCCTCGGATGTTAGGACGGGACCACGAGCGTTGGCTCATATCCTGTTATGCCCGTCCCCCACCTTCACCGAGCCGCCGCACCCACCAGTACATTCGAGTTTCAACATCGACTCGTCGAGGACGTCTTCGATCCCAACTTCCTATTTGACCCCTAATACGGTGAGATGGTCCTTCACTGGAGCTGGTCACCCCTTCTACGCCACCAGCGGGGTGACACACCCTTACTCCGTAGACCCAGGTCGTTCGAGTTCTGACATCTCCGTCTTAGGTACGACATTCGCTTCATGCATAACAAATTGTTACGTATGTCACAATTTATCGATGTTAACATGTTTTCTTTTTTGTTCCATGTCCAGAGATCGAGGGTCTCCGGGACATAGAGGTGCATGGTAGCTATATGGAGCTGCTTAGCTTAGCAGGGATGTTACTTAGGTCCCTAGGTACAACTTCATCTTTGAACATGGCGATGAGCTTGGTTCGTCACAACTACCTAGCACGCCAAGCTTGAGGACACAACCCTCCCAGGACGAGTACGCTACTCCATTGCCGGCTAGACGTCCTGTGTGACCGATTGTTCCACCAGACCACCTCACGTACTTAGCTAACTAGGTGAGAGCGAGGAGGCGTAGGGTCCTGAGGACGGATGCGACTAGAGGTCTCATCCCTAATAGGGGACGTAACTTATAGGCAGCTATGTCATTGCTACTTTCATGGTGTTCTGTAATTGTCTTTCTTTAAGCAGCTCTGATTATTTTTATTGTCATAATATCTTTCTTCAAACTACTCGTACAATGACCATTTTATAACAGTGGCATGAAAAACATGTCAACCGAACGTACAATGGCATATACGACACCCTTTGTGGTGTACTGGCGCTTCACCTTACATGTCCTAGGGAATGAGAAAAAGTACACGTCAAATACGAAATTAAATCCTTTATCTACCATAGATCACATTGATATTACTCCCAGTTGTTCCTTTGACCCGTCATGCGAGGCGAGATATAGCTTCTTCTTACGTGGCTCTCTCTTGGTGCAATTGTTCCTGTAGTTCCTCGATGACGACGTGAAGGTGATGGATATATGCTTGAATGTGTGGTTCTATGCGCGGGTCAATACAGTACTGGAACCCATAATCATCCATTTGGAAAAAAATTATAGATGAGATAAGTAAATGGTGTTGCGAAAATAGGAAAGAAGATGAGTACTATTTTTTCGTACTCTAAAATGTGGATAACGGAAGAATCGACATCCCACGTCATCGAAATGCTCATAAATTTGGATTACAACATCATCTCCATGTCGACATGGCAGCCAAAACAAGCAAGAAAGTGCATTATGGTTTTCATAGAAATTTCTATCATAGACCTCTAAAAGGGGGTATGAAGGTGGTGGATCGATGGGGCCATCGAGAGGATGAGGATATGCCATTCTCTCTATTCAATTTGAGGTCACGAGATGTGTGAGTAGATGCGGCAACACTTGTTCTTTCTTTACATTGTTTTGCAAAATAGATGCAATCGGATGTATACTCAACTTTCTGTAAATATCATTTATCATTGAGTAAAAAGGCATCGTCGTCACAAGCTCCAAACAAGAACATGGTGCTTGAGACATGAAGTGACCACACGTCTGAACTTTTAGCATGAAATGACAACACCTTACTACAGCATAGTATCTCTGTCGTGACTCATACTTTAGAAATACAGTGACTACACGACTCATCTTTAACCATAAAATGACAGCACCTCTATTATGACTTAGACTTTACACACGAAGTGACCATACGACAGAGCTTTAAGCATCCTATCCTATAGCTTGGACACATCCTAACTACATGCGGTAAAATGATAAGGAAACACTCACCCATGACCTTATCCCTTCTTCTATAGTACCGCACATCTTTCTCTCTCTGTCTACAGGCGCTTTCAATATCCGCGCGAAAGGAATCCCTCAGCCACACTCAACGGTTCCTAACACTATACTCCCCTTGTGTATGTAAGGGTAACCCATCCATGGCTACTTGTTCTCCAACACAGTCAAACACAATACCTTCCATGGCTTCCAAGTCCGACAAGGGTAAGGGCAAGATGGGCCCTTACGAGCTATGGCGCAACATCCTTGATAGATGAAGCATGAGGACAAAAAGCGAAGAAGAAATGAAGACCAAGAGCAGAACAAGAGAGAGTTGGAGTTGGAGATAGAAGAGCATGAGACACACATGCCACGGTGCGACTGCGGTACAATAGCAAGTCTAAAATTGTTCCTGCTTGCAACGGTTGCTTGGTTCTATTGTGGGGTAAGTGCGCATGACATCCTATCGCGCTATGAATTTCATCTAATTTATCTGCTTCCCTCCAACGGTATGACAAGCCTAGGTGTAAGTATGAATGGTACGTAGAGATCTAGATGGAGTAGGGCGAGGGAGGGTTTTGCCTTCACCCGTCCCCACTCGCATGTCCCCCGCCCTGCCCCGTGGAGCCCCAACTTTGACCCGACCCATCCCACCCCGATTAAAGTCATTAAAATCTCTAGATCAAGTTTAATTATGAGGTAATAGCTACCACAATATACAAATCAATAAAAAACTGCATCTGAGGTTTACAAGACCTAACATAATATGACAATAGTTACACATATGCATTAGTTTACTAAAAGTTTCAATACAAAAGGATAATAATTTTTTTTTAATAAACTCACTAAGCGTGCATATACCATATACTCCAAGGCAGGGCAGTGCAGGGCAGACCTTGACCCGTCCCCACCCTATCCCGGCCGGTGCCCCGCCCATCTTGCCCCAACCGGGGCAGGGGGATGGAGACCCGGCAAGTCGGTGGGTACTTAGACCTCGAATGGTATCTGGATGAAGAAAAGTATACGAACATCAACTACGGCTACGATAAGGCTGAGGCAGTGAGTTACACGGCTGTTGAATGGGCGAAGATGAGGCTACAGGAGCTCAATGAAGAGTGGTAGGATAAGTACCTCACTACATGCAGTAACATGCAGGTTTCTCCACAATGCGTGTGTGGTGTATCAGCTGTGCCAGGGCCTGTGTAACTTGTCACAAAGTGTGACGAGTCGGTGCATATTGCCTTATGTATTGTACTCACAGACAGACAATGAATGCTTACGATGACTCTTATTTGTGATGTACTTTACTTTCTTCAATAAAATGATACGGTTTTATCATTGTACCAATACGTTTTTTCTAAGTCCAATGCTTTCATAGGATTCCCTGCCTTACATATAGATGCAATAATAACTCTTTGCTGAACTTTTATAGAATAAAATGAGTACACCAGGCAATAACTTTCGCAGGAAATCTCTATAAAGCATCAATGCCACACCTTTTTCGGCTTTCATAGTGAATCCTATGCTCCAGCTCCATGAAAGCCCATGCACTTGATCCATACACCAGCTCCTAGCCACTATAAATAAACCCACCCTCATCCATTAATACACCACTCATTTCTCAACTATCTCAATTGCAATATCTTCCTCAGCTCCACCAAACCCACCCAAGAAACATTGGGGGATTTTCATCCCGTATGGGGTCGAACCACCGATGTGCTTCTATGGCGACCCTTATATGCTTCACGAGTCCCAGGACATCTCCTACACATGTAGCCTATGTTTCTTCATATGTGCCAACTACCATTACGACAAGCCTCAACATGGATTGTACGAGTATCCACCAATATAGCGACATAGATCCCTCATGTGACACTTTTCATATGATTTCATATACTGTTTTACTAATCTCTCATCTTCTTTCATTTGTATTGTCTCCTACACCTATCTCTGACATCATGGAATGGCTCGATATGGAGCAAAATAAACATCAAAATCGGTGGGTTGATATGAGCATGTGGTGGAGGAGAGAAGCGTATGAACATCGGGAGTATGAGCAACAGCAGGAGGAGCTATTACTAAAGCGTCAAGAGGAGTAGCTCATGAGGAAGATAACGAAGGAGCATGCCACGGCTAAAGCACGCAAATCAGAGAGGGAAAGGAAGCGGGAGAGGGACCGTCGCGCTAAGATGCACGGTCCCGAAGCATTGTGAAAGGGTAAATATCCTAGGTGCACTCAGTAGAGATCATCTATTGTAATCCGATATTTTTTCATTCCCTAAGGCATATTAGGATTAGTAGTGGTACACTATTAGATTAGTCTTTAGGCGTACCATACATGCCAATGTTTGTTGTCGTAATCTGTTTATGGTTAGGGTCATTTCGCGCAGCGATTATAAAACCTATGTTCCATATAATATTTGTCAGCGTGTGTAACCTCTGTGCCGAGTCTATGCTAATAGTACCTCACAACTATAATTGTTCGAAAAAATAGATTTTATATCCTCCCAACATAACTTCACAAAAAATACTCATACAATTTTAAATCAAAGAACTAAACAAATGTCGACAAATTTACATCGAACCAAAATTTTCAAAACAATAACCATTGTTGACAACTATTTGAATAACTAACATTTCTCAGCGAACCAATATGCACTATTTTTCAAATTTCTGTATAAAAAAAGTTAAACAAAAAAAAAATAAAAATTATATGCACATATCGCTCGTTCAGTGGGCGAGATCAATTTCTCGCTTGCTAAACCAGCAACATAAAGGTCTCGTCCGTTCAACAGGCGAGAACAAGGTCTCACCTGTTGAACGGGCGAGATCTTCCTCTCTCCGGTTATTTAATTTGTTAATTGCCAGGGCCCACAAGATCTCGCCCGTTCAATGGGCGAGATCTTGTTCTCGCCCGCTGAACGGGCGACGGTAGGTTAAACCTGTGATTTTTTTAAACAACTTTGTATTCTTGAGAATATTAAAGAAATAAAATATATAAAAAAATTCTCCTCCGGCCTCAGCTGGCTCTGGCCGGGGCGGACGCCCTCTCTGGCTTCGACTGGCTGGCTTTGACCCAGCGGAGCCCCTCATTGTTGTGTTTAAAACTGAATAAGTTGCAGCGGGAACATCGCTTTGAAGG
This sequence comes from Phragmites australis, assembly GCF_958298935.1. Taxonomy (NCBI): domain Eukaryota; kingdom Viridiplantae; phylum Streptophyta; class Magnoliopsida; order Poales; family Poaceae; genus Phragmites; species Phragmites australis. Next base: position 44,985,374 of record NC_084922.1, on the reverse strand, counting down.
CTCCGCGCCTCGGCAGAAGCCAACAACGGTTGCACCAATAAATCCACTGTTGTGGTACGACTTCGCACCTCACAGGCTCCATGCCTTAGCCGTGTAACAAAATGTCTCAATGGTCCTGTGCCTCGGTAAAAGCCCATGAGGATAGTAAAAGCCCATCACAGTGGCACTTACTCTGCATCTTGTAGGCTATAAGCCTCGGTCGCGTGACATATCACCTTGACAGCCTCGTGCCTTGGCAAAAGCCTACGACAATGGAAAAAGCCCATCACAATGGCACTTGCTCTGCACCTCATAGGCTATAAGCCTCAGTCACGTGATGTATCGCCTCAACGCTCCCGTGCCTCGACAAAAACCCACGATGATGGCAAAAGCCTATCATAGTGGAACTTGCTCCAGACCTCGTAGGTTATAAGACTTGGTCGCGTGATGTATCGCCTCGACGGTCCCGTGCTAGCAAAAGCCCACGGCCGTGGCAATAACATCTCGATGACCCTAAGCCTCGGCGGACACCTCGAGGGCTCCAGCCTCGGTGTAAAAATAAAAGTCCACCACGTGGCAGTAATACGTCGATGACCCTAGGCCTTGGAGAACACCTCTATGGCTCCAGCCTCGGTGTAAAAATAAAAGTCCACCATCGTGCCAGTAATGCCTTGACGGCCTACCTCCAGTCGCCTTGAAGGCTATAGGCCTCCGTCACATCGAGCACAAATTCCTCTGCCACCTCGAAGACTATATGCCTCCATCGCATTGAGCTGTAGCTCAGAGGACCGAAGGCCTCGGACCAAGATCCTCAAAATGAAATCACTAGTGTGTTGCATTGTCGCTCTAGTGGCAGCTAAGTGTCCCCGCAGTCACACCCTCCGCTCGCTCGCGCAGAAAGGCGTGACTAGGTTAGGCAATGACGCGCCATGCATCGAATGCGGCACATAAGGTGTGGGATGTGCCCTCCGCTCGCTCGCGACCAAAAGATGCAAGGGGGTCGGGGGATGACGCACTGCATACGACACATATTTCGCTAACCCTATCAAAATACATTATTTTCAAGACAATTGCAGGAACAAGGCAAGGACCGAGATCTCCAGGAACTTGAGTGGGGCTCAGAATATGTTGGCTCCGGGGCCTCACCATCATAAAGATGACCCTCAGCCTCGCTGTCGATTACAGCTCTAGCCATCGCCGGTTGGATCCAGGCAGCCCTGCCTCCGTTGAGCCTCGCCGCGGCTAGCGCTAAGGGGGTCGCAAATTTCTTCCCTCATCTCGACCATCGACCACACCTCCAACCATCGTCGTGCGGCTCTAGGCGGCCCTACCTCCATCGAGCCTCGCAGTGGCTACCGCCGAGGGGTTCGCAGACTTCCTCCCTCAGACTCGTCATTGACTACGTCTCCGGCCACCGTCGCATGGCTCCAAATGGCACTACCTCTGTCGAGACCCACCACGAATAGCGCTGAGGGGGTCACAAATTTTCTCCCTCAACACCACCATAGATTACACCTTTGGCCATTGCCACGTGTCTCAGGGCGGTCTTGCCTCCATCAAGCCTCACCGTGGCTAGCGCAGAGGGGTCGTATACTTCCTCCATCGGCTTCGTCATCAACTACGCCTCTGGCCACTGCCATGTGGCTCTAGGCAGCCCTTCCTTTATCAAGCCTTACCACGACTAGTGTTGAGGGGGTCGCAGACTCCCTCTCTCAGCCTCGCCGTCGATTACGCCTCCAGCCACCGTCATGTGGCTCCGGGCGGCCCTACCTCTATTGAGCCTCGCTGCGGCTAGCACTGATGGGGTCACATACTTCCTCCCTCGGTTCTGCCATCGACTACACCTCCGGCCACTGTCGCGTGGCTACAGGTTGCCCTGCCTTTGTCGAGCTTCATCGCAGCTAGTGCTAAGGATGTCGTAGACTCCCTCCCTCAACCTCGCTATCGATTACGCCTCCAGCCACCGTCGCATGGATCTAGGCAGCCTTGCCTCCGTCGAGCCTCACGACGGCTAGCACTAAGGGGGTCGCATACTTCCTCCCTCAGTCCCGCCGTCGACTACGTCTTCGGCCATCACCGCGCTACTCCAAGCGGCCCTGCCTTCGTCGAGCCTCGCCATGGTTAACATCGAGGGTGTTGCAAACTTCCTCCTATTGTGGTGCTCCAAGCGATGTCTCCTCCGTCGAGCCTCGTCCGCGCCACTCGCGAACCTTGCGGCCCTCGCTCCTAAATCAAGACGTCCGCTCTATGATGACGAAAGGTTGTCCAGGGTATTCTTCCTCCGAAAGGGGCTGGAGCTAAATCTCTTTGTATCTGCTCATCCCTCAGAACTGCGGAATCAGCGGATGAGGGGGTGTTGTTGGGCGAAACGCCCCAACCTGAGATATTTAGACAATGTGTTGTTGCATTGCTATAGCGATCATAGTCTCTCAGTTACCACATGACATGTAGGGTGGTAATTTCTCCTGCCCATTCTCTCTATAAAATAAGTCTTTAAAGGGCAATAGAAGGGACATAGATTTTCCCCTCACATTATATAGGCTCTCTTCCTCTTGCTCTCCTTCTTCCTGAAGGCTATTAGCCGTCCCTAAGCTTGAGCCTCCTCGTTGAAAGAGGCTCTCATCGCACTCTGTCCTGGGGCACTTTTTCATGCCCCAACAGTCAAGGAGTCAATCAGATGAACATGACGAGAGAAAACCCATGATTTGCTAAAAAAGCCTAGTTCCCTTCCATACCATCTAGATTCAAATTTTGTTTCATATATGCCATTGCTATCTTTAAGGCTCGTTATGTTCTTCAAAAATGGCAAAAATACCCCTAACCCCCTCTTATGCCCACTCTCGCTCATAGCTAGGGATTAGCAACGGAGAAATTCTCCATGGGGAGTACTAAAACATCTCCGTCCCTGAGCAAAAGAAAATTCCTCGTCTCCGTCCCCGCCCTAGCCTTAGAGAAGTATTTTTCCCCATCCCCGCTCCCCGTCAGGGGAACGGGTCCCCATCCCCGATAGCAGTCACACATAATTGTTAAGAATAACAACAAAATAGCATAGGTTTATTATCAAGATAACAATTTTAAAGAGTCAAAACTAATATAAATTGACTTATGTACCTATTAAAAGAGATTTAATATGTAATACAATGTTCTATCAACTATATAAGATATAGGTAGTGAATTACCTCTTATTTTATTTTAGTATTTAACTATAGATCACTTGTTATACTTTTAATCAAGATCCCATGCATGGGGGGGGGGGGGCAAAGGAACTCTCTGTCCCCGCAACCCGTCGGGGAGGGGGGGAACCTCAATCTTAATCCTCTGGTAAAGGAATTCCCAGATGGGAACAGAGTCCATGGCCATCCCTACCCGCAGTTGAAGTCGGGCGCTGCCATCCCTCTCCTTTAGGGATGCTCGCGCTTGCACCACGTCGACTGAGGCCGCTGCCTCCCCAGCCATGTCAGCTTGGACCATTGTACCCCTGTGTCAGCCAGGGCTGCGGGCCCTTAGTGACTAGATCTAAGCTCTAAAAACCACCATCTTGCTCTTGCTCGCAGTCTTCCTCTCGCTGGTAGAATTGGATCAAATCGAATGAAGTGTGGACCACCAAGTGACAAGGGCACCCCCTATTCAACTAGAATTTGAATCAAATTTTAGCAAAACGGTGTTTCATTTCAATAGTAGCCAAGCAACTTCTCTCAATTACAATGATTGACTATGGGTGATCCAATAATGCACCACACTTACTGCAATGGTCATATATCTATCTATACTAGTATCGATTTATATAAGTGGGATTAGATACATGGTCTCTTATTGATCTGACGATCAGGCAAGCTCAACCTCCTCTGCTCTCAGGATGGCGATGCGTGTGCGCATGGTCTCTATGTTAGGGCTTTGCCAAGTTAGAGAGGGGGAGAACTCTTTGAAAAGAAATTATAAAATGTCTTACCATAGGCAAGCTCAGCTCCATTGGCAAGGTTACTGGCGTACCACCAAGTCCACCTGCATTCTAGCCTCGCTCGGCACAAGTGCTCACCTTTTGCCTGGGACTAAATTCTATGCATGTTTACCCTCAAGATTAGATCTCGAATAGGCTGCAGATACACACACATGCGCATTCAGTTGTGCTGTGCATTTCTCATGCACAGAGAGTCTAGAGCTCTCCGATCTATCCCTAGCGTGTGTAAGAAATGTTATAAATTAAGCACGATACGATTGAATACGAGACACGATATTTACATGAAAAACTCTTATGAGAAAAGAATCACGAGCATCAGTCGACGATCTTCACTGTATCAGAAGATATATACAATACAAAAGATTACAATAAGCATCTTAACTTCTAGTGCGACTTATAAGATATATTTTAAATATGGACATATACGACTCAAGTTTAATACGAATTATTCTGAAATGTGGGTTGAAGACGTCTCTCATACGATGCAACTAGAATTCAAATCAGAATCCGACAAGAAACATGCACGCATGTGTGCGTGTACATGTAGTGTATGACGGTTGTGTGCGTCCTGCATGTATCCAGCATAACATACTACTTTCCCGTTGCATTTCCCTCGAAACAAAATTAAGTTTTCTTCATGTTTCGCTACTGTAGTTAGAGGAACATCGCCCAACCACGTATGAACAGATTTTTAATCAAATCTGGTTTAAAACGAGAACTCGCCGGCCTTGCTGTTGCTGAGAATACAGGTCCCGCCATACAGAACTTTTAAAAATATCTGTATTGACATTCGTTCGTATGTGTAAAGTAAAAGCTCCAGTTTGGTCGATTCAGCAGACCTCAACAAAAGTACACAAACCGATGCACGCAAACGTACACAAGTACAACCATATGAAACCTGGTGCGAACAAACCTAACAATCTAATGCAGGGGAAAGTAGGTGAAAACGATGTGACTTTGACAGGCAGAACAACTTCAGCAGGCAGCAGGCATGAGAAGCCAATGTGCGTGGGCACATGCAATGCAAGGCTATGCAGCTGCTGCGGTGGTGGTCGGGATCACGACGGCTCCCTGATGCGGTGCCTCGTTCGGTGGCGCAACGTAGCCGGCAAGGTCCCGCGGCTTGACGTACACGCGGAGACCATTCTTCATGAACAGCGTGAGTGACATCTTCTGCTCCACCTTGTGCCCCGGGACGAGCTCAACTGAGTGGCGCAGCAGCACGGCCGACGCGATGGACTTCATCTGCAGGTAGGCCAGGTCCTTGCCGAGGCAAGTCCTCGGCCCGCCGTTGAACGCCACGAATCGGTACGCGTCCTTGGCCGGCTCGAATCGCGTCCCGTCAGCCGACAGCCACCGCTCAGGCCGGAAATCCGCGCAGTCCTTCCCCCAAATGCTCTCCATCCTTCCAACAGAGTAGATGGAGTAGGTGATCGCCGAGCCGGCAGGAACTACGGTGCCGTTTGGCAACACGTCGTCCGCCACGACGTACTTGGAGTCCTGCGGCACCGACGGGTACAGCCGTAGCGTCTCCGCCAATGCCGCCTTCAGGTAAACGAGGCGATCCAGCTCGTCGAAGTCCAGTGGCTCCTCCGTCCACCTCCCAGTGTCGTCGCCCCGTGTCTGCCTGAGCACGGAGGCGATCTCCAGAACCACCTTGCGCTCGACTTCGCGCCGTTGCATGAGCATCCAGAAGAACCAGCTGAGCGCGACGGACGACGTGTCGCGCCCGGCGAGCACGAAGTTAAGCGCGATCCACTGGAGCACGTCCTCCGGGAACGCCCTGCCGTTTCCGTCGCGCTTCTTCATGAACCTGGAGAGCAGGTCGTCGGACGGCGTCGCCTTGCGCGCCGCAATGGCCTCCGTCATGTAATGGTCCACCACCGCGAGGCTCTCGCGGAGGCTCTGCTCGCTGCCGATGCCGAGCGCCTTCTTGATGCGCCACAGGAAGCTGGGGAACAAGAACCTCTGCATCGTCGCCTCAGTGGCCGTGTCGAAAGCGTTGGCGAAGGGGTTCTCCTGCAACCCCGGGGACAACGTCTCGGGGTCCTTGCCGAAGGTGAGGCCGCAAATGTTGTCGAAGGTGAGACGCAGGAGCAGGTCTTGGAGGTCAACGCTTGCTGCGGCTTCACAGTGGTCTGCGAGGATACTCCACAGACGGTACTTGATTATGCGGTTGGCCCAACGTGCCATCGCCTGGCGCAATGTCCGTGTGGTAAACTCGAGCGCCGCCGTCTTGCGCTGGAGCAGCCACGTCTCGCCGTCGGAGTTGAAGATGCCCTGGCCGAGGAGGTCGTGGAACGCCGCCTGCCACATGGGGCCCTTGGGGTAGTTGTCGAAGCGCGTGCGCAGGATGTGCTCCAGGTTCCGCGGGTTGCACGTGACAGTCACCAGCCCCTGGCGCCGCGCCAAGAGTGGCAACGGCAGGATGCACGTCTGGTACGTGGCTGCTTCGCCCGTAGCGCGCAGGTTGTCGACGATCCAGTCGTGCACCCGCGCCCGGTTGAGCACGACGCTGGGAAGGCTGCCGACGAGCGGCCACATTCGCGGCCCGGACAGTCGCCGTGACAGCGCCCAGAACCACACCATGTACGCCGAAGCCAATGCCACCGCGGCCGTGGCGACGGCATAGGGGTGCAAATGCAACACACCGCCATCCGGCACCGTGGCCATGGTAGTGCGTTTTAAGCTTGTTACCGCACTGGTTGTACTAACACAGTAGCGATATAATTAAGAGGGCTGGGTTTAGGCGCTGCGATTAAGAAATGGCGTGGTGCTTGGTGAGTTGGGAAATGTGTTTGGCGCCCTCGTGTATATTTATACTCTGCACACGAGCCGTGTGGTGAGAGTTTCCTCAGCGCCCAAGTTTTATTGTGGTCTAGTCTCGTAAGATTTTGAATTCATCAAGGCAAATAAAACGGGTTGCTCTTGTGCATACTTCTTGCCTTGTTGGCCATTCTGCTCAACAAGAATCTTTAGCAATGTTGCTCACTTCGGTGAACGTACTGCTAGCGACTAAACTAATTGCGGTTGGTGCTGTTTGTTTTAAGAGTGTTAAGAGTGTAACAGAAAGCAAGGAGCGCTGTAGGTATTGGACAATGGTTTCGTTGCAGAAAAATAAGTGCGTGTGTTGCCTTGAAGAGCTCTGGCTTTCTTTCTTGTTAGCGCAACTACCGGGAAGGTTGCCCATACTTTTACCAATCCGATTCGTCAAATGTCTCACCTTTCACGTACTAGAAGCAGGCAATCCTCCCAAGTTTGCTTCATAACTTGGCAAAGTAGTTGGTGAGAAATATCCTGCAGCTCGCCTACAAATATTCATCCGGCGAATTAAATAAGAAACAAAATTTAAATGTGCAGGAAGCAAAATATTGTACGTACGAAGAGATGTGGGTCGACAATATCCAAAGGATAGTAAATACCGAGATAATCAGACGTTCTTTTCCTTTATCTATTTTTGTCAAAGAAATTCCAGGTATTGCTGAGTACAATTAAAACAAAGTTTGTTTATAGTTACAATTTAGGATGCATAAAATCCAAATGTTTCGTCCATAAAATATCAAATGTTTGTTGATAGCTGACTAACGAGTTGGCACAGTTGCCCCCATTTATGACGTACTCCTACCGGTAAAAAATATATTATTTTGGACAATGATAACATTCAACTCACGACTTTGGCTACTAATTATTTTGAACTATATTTACAAAACACAGTAAAATCATGAAATTATAAAAGTGCTTTTCGTAACAAATATACATGTATCATTTTCATACGTTCAACCTCAATAATAAAAAATAACGATAGGCAAATTCTGCTAATCTTGCAGAATTATTGATTCGGTATTATGTATGGATGAGTGAAGAATTTGGTGCCGGAAGTTAAATTCTAAGCCGTGAGGAGAGAACATAACACTATTGCTCGTGAGCTCGCACAATTTTGTGGTGTGGCAGGTTCCCATTTTGTGAAGCAGTTGATTGCCCAGGTTTGTACCTCTATCTTTTTTTACCGGTGCCTCTCAAACTGTATGGACTTTATAGGAGTCCTAGGAGTGTAGGATGAGAGAATCGAATCTTCGTCGGCTTGACTCCACCCTGGAGTCTTGTCACCATGCTCTGCTAAGGTTTGTACCTCTATTGTTGAGTAATCAATAAAGTTCCCTAAAAAGACAAGTGAATTTTTTTTGTGTTTATTGGACTGTTCTTTGATCCTTAGAGAATGTACAATGGAGTATTTAGAGGATGTGTTTATAAAAAAAAAATTAGGTTTGAGTTTTTTTCTCAATTGCATGGGCACAGGTGCTTAGCCGAGGAGCAAGCTATTTATTTAGCACCGATACTTATATTAGTGTTAATAAGATAGTTAATCATATTTAAGCATGTACAGTTTTTTCTTGTATTTTATATAATACTTGATACTTTTATTAAACACCTAACTATAAGCACATAGTATTGATCATACCCTTTACATAACGGACCGAATCCGCAACAGGTCAACAGTTGTGCTGAGCCACTGACTGGGTTGGGTTTGGTTCGGTTCTGTGAGGGTGTAAATGGGCCTTAGAAATATGACGGACTTAACTGAAGCTAGAACCCAACCGAAAATGGCATAGGCTATAAATCCGGCCCTGTATAGTATCCCTGGGCCACTGATTGGGTTAAGCTCGGTTGGACCGATTCAATATAGATTGGGCTGATTTGCTTGTCCTCATGTTCCAGCCCGCCACGTATGGCCTGTTACTCCTGTAATCTTGGAAGCAACTCTAAATTTGGATGAATAATAAAAGGAAAAAGTCCATTTTACCTTTATCAATTATTGTTTGAGTCTAGTTTCCCCCTTTAACCGCAAAATCAGATATTGTTGCTCTCTCAATTATCTAAACTAGATTTTTTCCCCGCGTGGTTTTAACCCTGGTTTTGTCCTAAGTGGCTCACGTGTGGCAGTGGCCGCCCACATATCAGATGACACGTGGCAGGAGTACGAGGGAGATGGGCACGGGCCTGGAAGCACCATGGATCAGGTGCACGTGCTTGCATGCTAGCGACTCGGCTCCTATGCACCACGCGCACGGTGTGTTGAGCAATGGCTCGGATGGGCGCGTGAGCGGCTGACGGAGGTCGGTGGCGGAACACTTGTTTCAGCCACCAGCAACCATTCGGTGCGGAAGGCACTCGGGCTCAATTGCTTCGGGTTGAGGCATCTCTAGGGCAAGGCAACACACATGGAGGTGGGAAGAGCGCACGTGGTTGCCAGAGATGGGCCAGTGACAGTGCACTGAGGCGGAGAGAGAGGTGGCTCGGCGTGGGAGATATTCGGTGAGATAAGGCTCGAATTGAAGATACGAGGAGTGAGGTAGAGTCTACTAGACAGTGTATTCAGAGTGGATTGGAGAAAGAAAAGCCAACGGTGGCTAGCGGCGGCGACGAAGCTCGTCGGGTGTCTAATGTGGCCATGGCAAAGGAAAGGGATCGAGTTCAATCGGGCTCAGTTCGAGATAAAGCTAGATGTTGTGGTGTATGTGAGAAAGTGGATGGGGGATCAATGCTTGCTGGGGTTGAGCTCACGGCGGTGCACGATTAGCAGCGGAGGTGGCAACACAACGCCGGTATAGCTCGATGAATGATGGTGTAAATTGGAGATGTGGCAAGATAGATAGAGCCTAGGAGATGGTGGAGAAGAGGGGAATTGGATGGAGCCCTTACTGACAAGAAGAAATTGAGCTCGACAGCGGTGGTGGTCTGATTTGGGCATCTTAGCTTTGGCAAAAATTGGGCTTGGGGAAGGACAAAAACAGGACTAGTGAGTTACCAGGAGCATGACGGTGTGCTCGGTTGGGGCAACGGAGCATCGGGGAGTGTGATGATCGATGACATCTTAAGAGGGAGAGGGTGAATTAGGACACTTAAAAATCTAAATCAAATTAGCTTCAAAAACTTCACAAGATAAACATATCTCAATTTCTATCTAAATATGCTCTAGATTTATCTAGTGTATTTACTCTACCGCTCAAAAGGATTGTAACCTACTCTAACAAGGTAAATTGCAAGTAAGTAAATACTGAAACATAAATAAGGTAGAGAGACAAACTCGGCACAAGAGATTTTTATCCTGTGGTACCGATGGTATCAATGCCACCCTAGTCTACGTTGGTGCTGCACAAACGTTATACTCTCGGTCGATACCCGGTCATGACTCTTGAGCCACCAAGCCATCAAGTCCGGGGTCTTTATGTCCCCATACACTTATCTTGTCGCCGCTCTACACCAAGTCGGATGGTCAACAAGCTTGAGCCATAAAGACCCAAGATGCCGGTGAGTCACCAAGACTCTAAGATACCGGCGTACCTCTCGGTACAAGTTAGGATCACTCCTTTGACCAAGTCTTTTAAGGAGGATGATTAGTCTTGGTATTGATCCTCTTGATGTTCTTCTCTACTTGTAACATGAGTTTGGTCATCTTGGATCAATTTTTTTATCTCTTGATGTGCTTTGATCCTCTCCATAGCTTTCTTCATCTTGATCACCATCATCTTCGTTTGACCTTGATTCTTACTCTTGTCTCATCATCCTTACCTTCATGAGTTGGCATTGAGCTTTCTTACTTGTGAGAGCAAGGTTCTTGATGTAGGATGAAGTAGAAGCTTCAACCCCTATGTTCATGGTCATCTCATGAGTGGTGATCTTGTCTCGAACTTGGTTAGGAGTCATCTTGCTCAAGACATAGTTATTGTAGATGATAGAGACAATTAGCTTGTACTTTGGAATAAGAGCTTAAAATATTCTTCTCACCACTTAATCATTATCCATTTGCGTCAAACCTAACCTATTTATCTCATTCATAAGAATATTCAAGCGTGAGTACATGTCATTAGTACTTTTATGGGTAAATTATTTGATGCTATTAAGCTTAGTAACAAGCACATGATATTTCTCATTGCGCATATCCTTTATGCCTTCATGTATTTCAATTAGACTATTCTAAATATCATGTGCATTGGTGAAAAAATAAACACAATTAAATGCATCAATATTTAAAGATGATAAAAGGATACTCTTCGCCAATACATCTAATTGCCTCTCCTTATTAGTGATGCGAGGTCTCATTCCTTCCTCGGTAATCCTCCAAATATCTAAACATTTAGCTTGCAAATAACAAGTCATAAGATTTTTTCATCGGGGAAAATTAGTGGCGTCGAAATATGGAGCGCTATGGGTATCCATCCCAACCCCGGACGTTACAGCTCTAGGATGTAAAGGCTATCAAGAGCACGAGGCTCTGATACCAATTATGAGGAACGGTGACGTCCTAAGAGGGGAGGGTGAATTACGATACTTAAAAACCCAAACCAAATTAGCTCCAAAACTTTACAAGATAAATCTATATTGATTTCTATCTAAATGTGCTCTAGGTTGATCTAGTGTGTTTACTCTACCGCTCAAGAGGATTACAATTTACTCTAACAAGGTAAAATTACAAGTAAGTAAATGTGAAAATGTAAATAAGGTAGAGAGACAAACTTGCACAAGGGATTTTTATCATTTGGTATCGATGGTATGAATGTCACCCCTATCCATACTGGAGCTCCACAAAGGATATGCTTCCGGTCAGCACTAGGTCATAACTCTTAAGTCACCAAGCCACCAAGGTAATGGTCTCCACGTCCCTGTACACGTGTCTTACCGCTGCTCCACACCAAGTCGGAAGGTCAACAAGCATGAGCCACTAAGGCCCAATATGCCAGCGAGTCACCAAGACTCCAAGGTGCCAGTGTACCTCTCGGTACAAGCTAGGATCACTCATTGATCCCTTATTTAAGCTGTAGCACCTAGCTACTAGTCACCCTTGACCTATAAGCATTACACACTCTCTAATCTTGTGCTTAATCGCTTTGGACGGTCATTTGAAGCACTTTTGCGGCTTGGATATTTCTCAAAGTATGTATGAGCTTCCTCTAGACTCCAGCAGTATGTCACACCTTAAATGACTAAGTGGAAATGTATTTATAGCCTCAGATCCACCAACTAGCCGTTTTCCTAACGGCTCAAAAAAGCTATTAACACCGGATGATCAGGTGAGTACAGTAGTACTGACACCGAATCATCCAGTGAGTACAACATCAGAAACTAGTTGTTAGAACTCTACTCAATACCTCTGTAAACACCAGACACTCTAGTGTACCTTTAAATCTATCACCGTACCTTCCACTAAGTTATCTTGATCCATCCGAGCCTTTGTAACCTTTCTGTGTAAATGCTCCGGTGCATTCATCCTCAGAGTACCTGACCTTCCGGTGGGTTTTTTTTTCAGTCTTCAACACTTGCAGTCATCTTTGCAAGAAATACTCCGATGCTATAATCCGGTGTGGACAAACCAAGCATCAGACTATACTGTGAGTTGATCATTAGTCTTCTACACTTGCATTCTTCTCTGTAGGAAATACTCCGGTTTTACCTAGTGCATATCACCAAACTATCTAGTGAGGTTCTCAGCCTTCTCCCCCTTTGTTAGAAATGCTCTTGTGGTCTCATGTCCTATTCACCGTATTATTTGGTGAGACTATCAAATTCTGGACACAATGCTCCGGTGAGTGCAAAATCCTCTGCACCAAATCTTTCAGTGGGGCAAATCTTCCTGGGACTTTTATAATTCAATCAAACTTTGTCCCGGCTATGGTGGTTTCTTGATGTATTGCATCAATGAGATATACTAACATATATATTCTTGACAAATATGTTAATCTCAATGACTCTGTTGTCATTAATCATCAAGATCACAATCCTGATCTAATAGGGTCATTTTCGCTACAGTGAGGGAGTGACAATAATGGTCGGAGGTGGAGAAGAAGAAGCATGGACGAAGGTTGTGGCAGGTGGCGATGAGCTTGGCGTCGACGGTGGCATTAAGCGGGCTCGCGAGGTGCGCACCACCCTGGCGAAGGGAGGGGAAGTCAAGGCGAACGAAGGCATATGACAAGGAGGAGGGTGGTAGAGGCAGGAACTACAAGAAGGAGGTGACAGTACCTTTGTGGATCCTTGCCGCCTCTACTCTTTGCCTACCACGTCGATTTCGCGCCATATTGCCGCTATCAGGTCGACCCAGAGCTTCATCGTCGCCTGCTGGCCGCTCCAACGCCCTCGCCCTCGCCCTCACTCCCTAGCTACCGGAGCGTCGTCATCGTTGAAGTCCCGAGGTTGTCACCATCCTCACTCGTTAGAGCCTCCTCGCCCCCTCTTTGACCTCCCTATTGCTCGAGGTGAGATCCTTGTCTGGCCCTGATACTCCCCGCCACTAGCTATCGAGTTCCAAGGTCGGCAATGAGGTCTCCACCCAACTCCTGCGATGCTGCCGTCGTCCCCGAGCCCCTTCGCCGTCTCAATGGTCGCCGCAGCAACCAGTCAGGAGCCACCACATGTCCTTCATAATCATAGTCAGCCAGTTGCCCAGTCATTATCCACCTCGATCCCACGTGCTAGCCACCTCAGCCTCAGAACCCAGTCGGCATTACATAGTTGTCACCACGTAGGATGAAACCACCGTAAAAACTAGTTAAGAAGGTAAAATTCACCAGTTTGAATAGTTAGAGGAGGTGGGATATCTGATTTTATAGTTTAAGCAGACTCGAGTAATAGTTAAGAGAGGCATTATATACTTTTTGCATAATAAAATCCCCACTTTCCTCTAGTAAAAAAAAAAAGCCAAGCCCGACAAAAAAAAAAACCAGTTGGCGAATTCAGCAATCAATGCTGTGCGTACCTGTCTTCCATGTTGTTTTGGTCACCTCCGATAAATTTCTAGCATTTGTAGAAGAGTGTGTGCACCTGCCATGTATTCTCTGAAAACATCACCTAAAAAGGTGAAGGAACTCTTGTTCTAAACCAACAAACGGTAGAATGCAAGAGACGAACCAACACTAGATAGACGATGAAGCACCGTTCGCCAAAAAAAGATCAAGCGCCGTGCCTGTGTTTTGCTGCCAATCGAAGTGTACAGTCCAGTGGTTCGTCTCGGAAGACTACTTGTCGACGGACCAGAGCAGAGAAGCTCGTTGGAAGCGACGACGACGCCGATCGCTATCCGTTTGGCTACCCCTGCATTGGGAATTACCGGCGCTTGCGGTCAGATGGAACCGTCCAAACCGAGCCGCGCCAAGCCATCTTCTGAAGTCAAAGGGCGTCCCGTGTCGGTCTGACCCCATCGCCGTGCACAACTCCAGATTTGGTTACCCCAAATAGTTGGTCACTCTGGAGTTCAGAAAATTAGATAGCTACGGGCCGGGCATCGAGTTGATCGGAGTTCGGCGCGCGTGCAGGGTCAGGGGCGCCGGTGGCGTGGGGCGTCGCATCGAGATCTGTGGTGGATTTTGTGGAAGACAAGGGAGAACGGACATGGAGATGCAACGTAAGGCCGGACTGCGAGAAGGCCTCATGGTTAGACCAAATCCCAGATGGTTGTGCGCGCGAGGATAAAAGAATCGCCGGCGATCAAAGTAAGGCGATCGAATCTGTTTTCGACGAACATGTCAGGACAACATGTCTTCCGCCATGCACATCTACTAGTACTAGTTACTCTACTTGTTAATCATTGACTGTATTGATCATGTTCATCTTCGTCTGATTGTATCGACTGTATTGTATTGACCACAAAATTGAATATCGTTGTCAGGTTATACTTATATGTCAGGAGTCGTCTCTTATCAGTACGCTTTAATTTGCAAAAAACCTATGTATACTGATCCATCATGTATTTCGTAGAAGAAAAAAAAAACTTTTTGACATGGCCCAAGTGGCCAAGCATGGATCTTGAGTTAGGAGTAGTATCATCTTTCAGGGTATCCACATGAGCCAGCTGCAGCTATAATGATTCATACTACGTTTATGCATTTAAGCTCCACAAATTCCAATTTGCTTTACTTTTGCTGATGCTTTGTCGGGGGGCAAAGTAGTCCTAGCTAATCAAGGAGGGTCATGCTGAAAACGTAGGATACCGATCAAATACATCATAACGAATCACACAAAGCCACGATAATTATCCCCCCGAAACAACTTTACCGCGGAGGAGCCGGTTCATGCTCGCTCGCATGCACCAGCACGACCCTTGAACACATGACGCACACCTCTTCATGATAAAAAGGATCTCGCTATGCATGCATGCATGCACCCTCGTCAATCACTTTTGCCACGAAAAGACGCACACGTAAACGATTCGGTGAGGTCGATCAGGAGGAGAAACCAATCATGGCCCCCGTCACCGTCGCGTCTATCCAATCCATTCCTCACGCGAGAAAGGATTGCGCGACTTAACAACTCCTCGCTTGGCGGCACGTTAGCAATCACGACGTCTTTGGAGCTGGACCACGCTCAGGCAGGGGCGATCCGGCTAGCCGAAGGCCCGAAAGATCGCGCAGGCGGACCACGGGCAAGACCCGGCCGGCCGGCCGGCCGCGCCCGCGCCTCGGGAATTGGCTCCCACGCAGCACGGATTTTCCGTGCACGGCGCGCTCGGGAACGCCCAAAGGCCGTAAAGCCGGCACGGCCGGCGCCACGACCGACGCGCGCGCCCGAGACCGCATGCAGATGAGCACAGTACCGCAGAGCAGCAGGCGCAGGGCAACACGATGCAGCGGGAGCGCGCGGCCGGGGGGGCTCGGCACACCGGTGCGGCGCCATTATTCAAACCGCACGGTCCGTTCCCCCCTCAGCCGTGACACCCCGGGCTTAAAAAATGCGGCAAAGCAAAAGGAATGAGGTGGTGCTGCCACCGCTTTCCGGAGCGGCCGCTCGCGATCTCATTCCGACTGCCCGCCCCTGCCGCGGCCGGGCCGTGTGGCCCTATCATTGGTATCTGCCGAGCGACGCCCCAAAAGCATGACATCCTCAGCTTTTCAGGAGTTCAGGTCGTCGAAAAGCTTGATTTCTGCGGACTTAACGGGTGTTTGCAAAGCTAGCTACTGCACTCCGAACAAGCCGGATAACGAGCGGCGAGTGACGCGGGTTGATTAGGTTAGGCCCTGGTCTTGTTTGTCTGGTGAGAGGACGGCTTGCTTTGCTTAGGCGCGTACTGTCTACTCATCTACTGGTTGTGGCCTTGTGGGTGGAACGTGGGTGCCACCTTTTTCAGCTGGCGCTGAGAGTTTGTGCAAAGCTAGCAGACGACAGGAATTCGGCCGGATCGAGTGTCATGCACGTACGGTGCTTGCGTTTTGCGTTAACTCGTATGCATGTCGTGATGATTGGCGTGTTTCATTGGCGCGCACGTTTTTGTGGCTGTCGTCGTGTGAAAAAGGGCAGAGGTGCTGGTAGCTAGCGCAGCGACTACTCCTCACATGACCAACAGTATAGTTGCCGCTCCAGTGGAATTGCCGCGGTACTGACTAGCTGGATAGATCGGGCTTGCTCCACTTGACGGACAGGAAAGGCCCAGTAACATGTTACCGCCCTGACATCTCTTTTGAATTCCATGCATGATCACACTAATTTGGGCAAGCGCTGAGCCGCTGACAAGTTTGACTCCAAGTCTACAACCGCATGCAGAAAACATCCACGCAGTAACCAATAATTAACTCGCGTGCATATTCAAACCCATTGCCATCATATAAGGTAAAGATTGGAAAGCAATAAACAAAAAAGGTAATTTCTGGGAGACTGGCATCGTCTTGGTGGTAGGTGTAGTTTGCTGCGAGAGAAATGCAGGTCTGTCTTGTTGCCACTTAACTTGTTCTTCAGAAGTTTTTTACTCAAGAGATGTACGCCGTTTATTCAATGCGCAAGCGCTTCGATGGGTCCGTCAGACTAGACCAGCTGAGCGAACTCCGAAACCAGATTGTCCATGCGCCGTGAGCCTGGTCCTCACCACGATTCTCTTCGACTAGTCGCGACCCATGCAAAGAGCCAGAGATTTACATGGAACAATGCACCCCAAATCAGCACTCGCCACGGCCGCATTAGAATAATCATGAACTTGGCAAACAGGGTTCATTCTAAGACATGGTGCTAAGCGACAGGACGGCACTTAGATTTGCATGCATGGGCGACCAAAACCTCATTATCAAGCGCCCTTAAGGATGTCGGGCGCGTCCCACGAGAGCAGCGTTTTTGCAAACAATGGCCGCTTTTGCGCATGTCTCCCTCCCATTCTTCCTCTCTCGCTCGCTCTAGCTCTCTGCTCTCACCGTTCGAGAAAACAAAAAGAAAGCACCGAGACCTTCCAATCCGCTACTGCCACTGCCACGACCACGGCCTCGGCCCTGCCCCTGCTCGGTTATATAAGTGCCCCCTCTGCGCATCTATTGATTTCAGCATTGCTTCTGACCAGAAGAAGATCCCGGAAGAAACCAAATCAGAAGCTTAACGTAGCTCTTATCGTAAGCCGTAGTTAGAGTAGTTTGCACTAGCACGTAGCTGCGTGTTGCATCCAGCTTCTTGATTGATCTTTCACACACCACGTAGTTGAATCAAATCCATTCGGGATTGTTAGTTAAGATAGCAAGATCATCATATAGGTCTTCTTCGATCATGGAGGCGCTGAGCGGGCGGGTAGGGGTGAAGTGCGGGCGGTGGAACCCTACGGCGGAGCAGGTGAAGGTCCTGACGGAACTCTTCCGCGCGGGGCTGCGGACGCCGAGCACGGAGCAGATCCAGCGTATCTCCACCCACCTCAGCGCGTTCGGCAAGGTGGAGAGCAAGAACGTCTTCTACTGGTTCCAGAACCACAAGGCCCGCGAGCGCCACCACCACAAGAAGCGCCGCCGCGGCGCGTCCTCCCCCGACAGCGGCAGCGGCAGCAACGAGGAATATGGCCGTGCTGCCTCCCACGAGGCCGAGGCCGACCTCGTGCTGCAGCCTCCAGAGAGCAAGCGGGAGGCCAGAAGCTACAGCCACCATCATCGGCTCATGACATGTAAGCACGCTGCATGCACACCGTTACTAGCTACGTATGTACTGGCCCTCATCAGATCAACTCATCCGTGTGCTGACCTCGAGCATGCAGGCTACGTGAGGGACGTGGTGGAGCATCAAGAGGCGATGTGGGAGCGGCCGACGAGGGAGGTGGAGACGCTGGAGCTGTTCCCCCTCAAGTCGTACGACCTCGAGCCGGAGAAGCTACGGTATGTGAGGGGCGGCGCCGGCGAGCAGTGCAGGGAGATCTCCTTCTTCGACGTCGCTGCCGGCCGGGATCCACCGCTGGAGCTCAGGCTCTGCAGCTTCAGTCTCTAGATCGCAGGCCGCAGCTGCGGTTGTCGCCTTGTCGCGCACATCATTGTGTAGTTCTTGATTCTAGCTAGCAACATCAATAGATGTACGAGATGAGATACGGCATGTGCTGTACGCTCTACCAACGTTGACATGCAGAATCCGAGAGGATCAAGGAAAGAGCAAGCAGATGAGATTTCAACTGCCTTTTCCTTGATCTTTTCATCATCAGATGTACTACTTTTTTCGTTCTTTTCTGGTGCCTGCATGGCATACTATAATTAACCTGTTCACCACTGATGATATATCCATATTCCATTATTGTTATTTTCATACTTTTTTACGGTAAACTATTT
Source organism: Phragmites australis (assembly GCF_958298935.1). NCBI lineage: Eukaryota > Viridiplantae > Streptophyta > Magnoliopsida > Poales > Poaceae > Phragmites > Phragmites australis. Next base: position 44,966,894 of record NC_084922.1, on the reverse strand, counting down.
CCATGCTTATATTCATGCATATACCTATGGTAATTCCTAGCAGGCACGTCTGTTCGTGAGCAAGAGCTACGTGTTCATCCATCTAGTAGTAGGCTAGTACTAATCAACTAATTCTATTTAAAAATAGTTGGTGTATTTTTTTTAGATTTAGCCTTCGAAGTTGGTGAAAGGATATATGACGTTCTAACAAGGGGTAAATTATGATATCTGAAATTTATCAGCTTCAAAAACTTTACAAGATAAATATTTATCAATTTCTATCTCAATGTATTCTAGAGTTATCTAGTGTGTATACTCTACCGTTCAAAAGTGTTTGTAACATATAGACAATCCTAACAAACTACTCTAAAAATGTAAACATGCAAATGTAAATTGCAAGTATATAAATGGGGAAACATAAAGAAGGTAGAGAGAGCAAACTTGACACAAAAGGGTTTTTATCTCGTAGTATCGATGACATAAACACCACCTCTGGTACATGTTGGAGAGCCACTTAGGCTATTGCTCTTGGTCAGCACCCAATCACGATCCTTGAGCTACCTAGACCTCAAGTAGGTTGAGCCACCAAGCTACAAAGGTAATACTCACCACAAACCACTCTTCCGGTCACTTACCACCGTCTTCATTTCGGAGCTTAAGCCATTAAGGCAAGGGTCTCCGCATCTCCATACAAACTTCTTGCCGCCCCTCCATATGAAACTGGAGGACTGACAAGTTTGAGTCACCAAGGCTCACGATATCGGCAAGTCACCAAGACTCTAAGACATCGGCGTACCACTTGGTATAAAATAGGATCACTCCTTGATCCCTGCTCTATGCAGCAATACCTAGCAATGACTCTGTCTAGGCCTAATAGCACTGATCACTCTCTAATCTTATACTAATTGCCTTGGATGATAACTTTTAGCACTTTGGTGGCTTGGATGTATTATCAAATGTATGTAAGCTTCTCTGGACTCTAGCACCTTCAAATAACTGAGTGGGGGGTTTATATAGTCTCAACCCCGCGAACTAGTCGTTGCTTCGATGGCTCAAAAAACCGTGAATACCAGATGTTCCGGTGTTAAAAGTAGTATAGGCACCGGAACATCCGGCATGTATAGAAGCAATAACTAGCCGTTGGACCCCCATTCAATCTCATTGTGAACATCAGATGATCCGATTTACCTTGAACTCCATCATCGAACTATCTAGTGTATAGACTTGAGCCAACCGAGCCACTTTTCTTTACTGTGCATTTATCTAACATGTAGATCTTCAATGTGTCAGGACATCCAGCATTTACAACCACACAAAAACTAGCAATTGCAATTACTTCGGTGTAAGTATCTGGTATGAGCACCGAAACGCCTAGTGTGTTGATCTTCAATCTTCAACAATAGCAACCTCTTCTGAAATATGCTCTAGTGTAGCCAAATCTTCATCGTTAGACCATCTAGCATGTACAAAACAGACGGGAAGAATGCTTCAGTGTGTACCAACACCTCTATCGCCGGATCATTCGGCGTGTACATTTTTCTTAGAACTTGTCCAATTCAATCCAATCTTTATCTCAGCTTCGGTGGCTTCTTCATGTGTTGTATCCATGAGACCTACAAAATCATATACTTGATAAAAATATTAGTTATATTGACTATATTGTCATTAATAATCAAAATCATATATATAACCTAAAATGGCCATGTTCGCTATAATCTTCCCTTTTTGGTGATTGATGACAACACAACCAAAACAAATGACAAATAATAAATGATACAAATTATAAAGAGCACAAGACCTTACCACTTTGCTTGGATGCATAGTAAGAACAATCAATGATAAATTTTTTAAGAAAAAGATCCCATCTTTGTCATACATTGTTCTTACCTTCACTTTGTCCCCCGTTTGTTGTGACTACCATGGAGACAATCCTCCCGTTTCTCCATCGCTACTATCTCCCTTTGTCAACAATTTTGCCTCTTCACTTCTTGCTTTGGTCGCCAGAATTTCCCCCTTTATCAACAATCTCAAAAAGTCTACACACACATGTTAAACTTAAGGAAAAACGTTAGAGCGCTAGGGAGAGAATTTCATAAATTATGATCCATTTGAATAGTACCACTTGAGATGTGAAAGAGTTATGTGGATACTATTTTAAAATAAAAAATGTGGATCATAATTCATGAAATTCGCGTGATATGATCTAAACTCTCCAATATGTATGCATACATATAATGAGACCCAGTTGCGGCTATCACTTATAAGTGTGTAACATATGCACAACTATACAATATATCATAATAGGAAGTTTAAGCCATATTATGCATCGAGTAGCTTAAATACCAATTGACGAATAAGCATTACATACCTCTGGGGATTTTTAGATTGCTCTATGAGACTACAAATGATGTCACTTAAAATACATGTTAGTCTCAAAATCATAACTCATATGATATGATCCCCCTAAATATGTGCATACAATTGTCAAATACTTGTGAGAGATATGCACTTGTTACTGATAATAATGGGAAGGGTACTCTATATGTTGGATCCATTACACATAAAGGATACTGCTAGAAGAAATAGGCTATGAAAAGAATATACAACTAATAAACCGTGTAGATTACTCATGGGTTAGAGAGAAACACAAGAAACCTATCATATGAAAAACCTACACTAGGTATTGCAAGAAAATAAAATATGCATAGGCAATCCTAGACAAGAAAAATGTGCTGCAAAATAAAAAGAATGAACAAAAATCTGGCTATCATTACCTCTTTTACCTTTGGATGGAGGATTTGAGTATATGATGATCAAGGTCTTCATCAATGCGCACAATCTTATACATTTGGCTTCTTTTCTTGAACTTTCACTTTATCATGTGCGACAAATCTCCAAATCCTCCGAGCTGACTTGTGGACTTCAAGTCTTCTTTGAAACACAAACCGATTAGGACTGTAGCTAACATGGCCCTCTTAGGGCATGTATGTGATTTTGATGATTAATGACAACATAGCCAATGGGACTAGTATGAAATTGTCAAGTATATATCTAAGTAGGTCTTACGAATGCAATACATGAAGAAGCCACCAACTCAAGAAAATTGTTAGTCCATAGTTTAGAAGAAAATGCACTCACTGAATGGTCCAGTGTTCGGAAAGAAGAACTCAATAGATGGTCGGGTGCTCAATGAAGTGTTTGACTTGGAAAAGAAATGTGAAGAGTTCACCGGATAATCCGGTGCTCTGATTGATGCACACACCAAAGCATATTGTCCTAGAGAGGGTTCTTTAAAGTAGATCTAGCCCCTAAGTGTGTTTTTGGTAATTAATAACAATATCTATTGATTAACAATTATGTTGAGAATTGTTAGTAGGTTGTTCCATAGGTGATGCATGGAGAAGAGATATGTATCTAGATGGATGACCTCTAAGTAATGCTTGGGTAAGTCAATGCCAATACCAATGGACTAACAATGTTGTTGAGAATTATTATTAGGTTATTCTTTAGGGGATGCATAAGTGATGAATTATGGATTCATTAAGGAATTCCATGAGTTCAAATAATTGCATCAAAGTCATTAAGATCTTAGTGATGCTCATAAGAAGAAGAAGCTTGAAGAATAAATGCTAAGTTACTTGTGGAGATCAAGTGACTAAAAGTATACCATTGTCAATTACATTTTATGGACTAACCCATGTACTTTGTGCATGAGAGAGTTGGGGTTAGGATCCATACGAAGAAATAAGTTTAATTGAAATTCAATATGCCAAGAGTGAAGAAAAATGATTGGACTTCATATTTGATAAAGTGAATTCATTGAAAATGTCAAATACAAAGTTGTTCTCTATGGCAAGATGGTGAAGGGAAAATAAGACTCGACTGCGATGGACCATCCGATGGTGAAAGGCAAGCAAATGGCTTGGCGTCGAAGGACCAAGGCAGTGGTGAAGAGTGAGTGAAGGCTTTGCGCCAATACCATGCGAGGCCACGGGAAGCTACAGGTGATTCATATCAATCACATGAAGAATCAAGAAGAGATGGAGTGAAGACAATATAAAAAATGGAAACCCTCTAAGTTTGAAGGAAAGAAGTGGTACTTAAAGGTATTCAAAGGCTCAAAGTGGTTCAAACGAGTTTTATCTTTGAAATTGAGTATAAGTATATCGCACTATTAAGAGAGATGCAATGTAGAGTTATTTGTCATTTCTCAGTGCTAAAAGTACCCTTTTTAAACCAAGTTGAGAGACATAAATCACCCCACGAACACCGAGAAATTCTAACTTACTGTGTGTACCCGAATGTTCCGGGTGCAACCCGAAAGTTCAGGTAAGCCAGAACCTCCGGATTAGGATCTGGGCAGGGGTGCTAGTTTGGCTTTTCTAACCAGCCCGGAAGTTTCGAGTTATACCCGGAAGTTCTGGGTAGTCGGATGTTTCCGATGAGGACCGATATAATGTTCTTTGTTTAAATTTCAAGTCTGAACCCAGAAGTTCCTGACTAGGTCAGAACTTCCGGATTCTGGTGACTAGCCCGAACCTCTGGATTGAGTCTAGGCTAGGGCTCTCTGTTCTGCGTTCAAGTGTCAACCCAAAAGTTCCGAGTTAAGCCAGAAAGTTGCATAACGGCTAGTTTTGCAGGGTTAGGTATAAATACCCCCTCTCTTCAAAAGATGTTGGTGCTTCCATGAAAACACTCAAAGCCAAAGCCAATAGAGCTCTCTCCACTCCAATCTAGTGTGATATTTGAGAAGAAAAGTGAGTTGGGTTGAGATATTGAACATTTGAGTTCAAGTGAGCATAACTCCCATCTTAAGCACTTGAGTTCATCGGTAAGAAGTTCGTCGTCGCATTTGTTACTCTTGGAGCTTGGAGCTTGGAGCTCCTAGGCAGCTAGGCATCACTGACAAGACCTAAGGTTGTGGTGTGCCACGAGAAGTTTGTGAAGGCTTCGATTTTGCCTTCGCAAGGGAAGAAATCAAAAGTGAAAGCCAAGCTCAAGTGTGACCAAGCTTGGAGAGGAAAAGGGTTGAGAGAGATCCGGTTCAAGTGTGACAGATCCCCTCAATGGAGACGTAGGAACCTATAGTGGAGGTTTCTGAACTTCGGGAAACAAATCGCGTGTCTCCTCTCTTGTCTCCTTGTCTTTGAGTTCTTACTCACTATTTGTGCATATTGCTCGATCTACTTACTCATGTAAAATTGATTGTAGGTGTCGAATATCTAACTATGAGATATATACGCATAAAGAGTATACCATATACATATAAGGTATGTTGTGTGCATGTTCAAAAACTCCAGATATTATGGAACTAGATCTGCAGTACCTGATACTCCCGGAGATCTAGTAGGCCTGTACTAGGAAGGTCTCGATTGGTTAACCAACTCGAGAACAACTAGTATCCCAGCCGAATTTATATGATCTTTCTTGGTGGACAAGACGAAGGATTCCTTATCGACTACAACGAGATAGGAGGTGGTACAAGATACCTATATATAAGGTGGGGACCTAGACCCCCAAGGGAGACTCTCTTTGTCCCAGAGGAGGACAACTCATCTACAACTCGACGCAAGCACTAGGGCCACAGGAGATACTCGGTGACTTCCTTATTAGTATAGTTTAGATTCCATCTACTCCTTGTAATAGATCTAGTCATCTTGCTTGTACTCGAGTGAATACAGATATATCATCGACCATACAAGATGTAGGGTATTATTCCAATTGGGGCCCAAACCTTTATACATCGTGTGTGCCTTGTCTCTTGTTTAATTCCTTAATCATGAAGATAATCCAGTTATTCTTACACACAAATTATCAGGGAAAAACCCTCGATAGTTGGCGCGCTAGGTAGGGATCTTCTGCTTTTCAGGATTGACTATGTCTCGAGTGCACATTCGCACCAGATTCTCCAACGCCGGCTTCTATGATTGCTTCGAGTTGCCAGCGATCACTTTTGAATCGTCCCTAGCCGGATCAAAGATCATGTTCACAACTATGGTTTTTCGATGGGACGGTCAGGGTGGGCTGATCAACACCGGCATTCTCAAGTCCAGTCTATTGGACACGTACCACGAGGTGGGACACCTTGAATGGAATCCCAAGGAGCCCAATGTTCTATAGTTCATGGACACTGACAACGATGTGAGTGGTGACAATGGCTCCATCGATAGCCAGAGCAGTCGAACAGATCGATTCGTGTTTATGGCTGGAGGAACCATGGTCCCACCTGCCGATCCGATGGTGGTAGATCCAAACGCCATGGTGAATAATGACACAAAATTCCTCGAGGATCCAGTGGTAGCGACCGCAACCGCTGGCATTGCTGGAGATATACCGCTAGGGATATCTACAATAGGAGCTCTATACGCTCCTAATACCATCAATCATTGACGAACTGCAAGAGGACTGGCGCCTCCTAGTCTTCAACGACACCATCTAGCAGGCACACCTCCACCAGCACCGGTCCTGAGATCGAGGGATGAACTTCCCCCAGGTAGCCATCACGAGGCTTCACTGGTTTGATCGCAGCCGAGCCTCGGTAGTGGCATTTTTAGCACTCCAGATGCTAATATCCAAGGAGCTCATATGATCCTTATATCCCTTCCGAAGTTGGATCCGATGAATCCTTTAACCCCTATGGTTAATCAGGTCAGAACCCTTCTCGATGCAATATCCAAGTTGCTCGAGCAAACAATCCTCGTGGCTCTAGGCCCCCTAATCCGCAAGGTACTGCTTCAAGGAGCCATGGATGCGGATGCTCTCGAGTAGAAGGGTCGCAAGTAGGCAGCTCAGGAGGTTCACCTCAAGTACAGCCCTGCAGGTCAAACTGCAACTGCCACGTACATGAGCACATGAATTAGGGAGACCTAATGAACCTCATCCCTCACAACAAATGTGACTTGCAGGAGGTTATCAACAACAACTATGAGGAGCGCCGTGAGGATGATTGATGCTATAACGATCGCAGATCTCCAGGATGGTACAGTAGACGTGACTTCCCTATTCGAAGGGACAAGCATGACAATCCTTCTCCTCTGCCTCCTGAGGAATTCGACAGAGGTTGTGAAGCCTTCGTTCTAGAGCTCCGCTTGATATAGTGGCCTGATAAGTTCAAGATGGGACTGATCCAGAAGTACAACGGGAAGATCAACCCCAAGGAGTGGTTACAGATCAATACCACTATTATCCGAGCAGTGGGTGGAAATAACAAGGTAATGGACAATTACATGCTAGCCGCACTTGATGGACCGGTAAGGTCCTGGTTGTTGAACATGCCTCCCAACTTGATCCGATCATGGGCCGAGTTGAAGGCTCAGTTAATAGCCAACTTTCAGGGTACTTTCAAGTTCCCAAGAATGGAGAACGATCTTCATCGACGAAACCAAGGAAAGGATGAGTTCCTCCGAGACTTCATCCAATGATTCAGTGACCAGCAAAACATGATCCCAGATATTTTTGACGAATCGGTTATCATCACCTTCAAGAGAGGCATCAAGAACACAGGTCTGGTAGGGAAGCTTGTTACCCGGAAGATCCAGACAGTCAAGGAGCTCTTCGAGTTGGATGATAAATCTTCAAAGAAAGCCGAATCTCAAGAACATGCAAAAAAAATCACAACCTGGCAAGGACAATCCTGAGTCCTCAAAGAACAAGGGGAAGAAGAGCAAGCCTGGTGACAAATGCAAGGGTTCAAATACGACTGTAACCGCAATCAATAGGAGATGGGAGAACGAGGGATGCCATTCTTCAAGCTGCTGAAGAAACAAGACCAGAATGAGTGGATGGAAGAAGCGAAGAACTCCTTTAAGGACTTAAAAAGGTACTTATCATGTCCGTTAATTCTTACCCCACCTAATAAAAAAGAGGAGCTCTTTTTGTACGTTGCAACTACCCCACAAGTTGTAAGCACGGTTCTGGTGGTCGAACAGGAATGCCCTGAGAAAAAGACCAAGGTCCAGAAACCTATTTAATACGTGAGCGAAGTCCTACACGATGCGAAACTATGATACCCGAAAGTGTATAAATTAATTTATGCAGTCTTGATGTCTTTCTGGAAGCTACGGCATTATTTCCAAGCGCATAAGGTCACTATGATGATGACGTATCCACTAAAGGACGTCATACGCAATAGGAAGGCTACTGGACGAATCGCACAATGGATGCTTAAACTCAATGAGTTCGACGTATACTATGCACCACGCAAAAGCGTGAAGTCGGGAGTACTAGCAGAATTTATCGTCGAATGGACAAGCATTGACAAAACTAACCCAAATATGGCCGAGGATCACTGGACGCTCTTCTTTGATGGATTGCTCACATTTCAAGGTTTGGGGGCTGGAATCATACTCAAATCTTCAATGGGCGACGAACTCGGGTACGTTGTTCAATTAGATTTTAAAGCTTCCAACAATGTTGCAGAATACGAGGGACTGGTAAATAGCCTTCGCATAGCTACGTCACTTAGAATCAGGTGACTTCTCATGAAAGGGGACTCACAGCTTGTTGTAAACCAAGTACACAAGCAGTATCAATACTCGGACAACAACATGGTGGCTTACTTGTATGAGGTGCGTAAGCTTGAGGAAAAGTTCAAAGGCCTAGAAGTAACGGACATCAGAAGGAGTGATAACTCTGGTGTGGATGAACTTGCTAGACTCTCTTCTTCTCAAGCACCGACGCCCATAGGAGTCTTCGTTGAGAAACTCCTCAGACCATATGTCCTGACAGTTCGGTGAACAGATGCTTCTCAACCCGACCAGCAGTCTAGCTAGGTCACCGAGGCAGAAACCGCAGACACGGTAGCTGCACTACTCGAACGCGAGCCAACTTGGATGACTCCATACCAAGCCTATCTTGAAGGTCAAGATATTTCTGACGATGATGCGTCTATAGATAAAATTGCTCGTAAGTCTAAGCTATACACTTTGGCAGACGACAAGCTCTACTGAAAGGGGAGTAACAGAGTCTTGGTGACGTGCATCACTCAGGAATTGGTAATCATGCGTCTTATCAAACCTTGGTTGAAAAAGCTTTCCGCAAGGGATTTTGTTGTCTAACTGTCCTCCAAGATGCTTTCGAGCTGGTCAAAAAGTGCGAGAGCTGCCAATTTTTAGGAAGGTAGATCACTCGATCGGCACAAGCTCTGCAAATAATTCCTCTTTCTTGGCCTTCCTCCGTCTGGGTCTTGCATATCCTGGGACCGTTCCCAAGGGTCCAAGGAGGTTATAAGTTCCTATTTGTGGCTATCGACACATTCACTAAGTTGATTGAGACCAACCCAATGGAAACATAACCGTAGAAATGGCTAAGAAATTTATGAGGAGCATAATTACCCAATTCAAAATTCCATGTCAGATAATTACAAATAATTGTAGCCAGCTCAAAAGTGAGACCTTTATTGTGTTCTGTGAAGAATTCAGCATTAAAACTTGTTTTGCCTCTGTGGTTCGCCCCTAGAGCAATGGTCAGGTTGAGTACACCAATGGTATAGTCTTGTAGAGCCTCAAAACGATGGGTGCAAGAGCTTCCATTGGTACTATAGACCATTCGTACCTCGACTAACAGGGTCACCAGTAAAACTCCATTCTTTTTAGTCTACGAAGCAGAAGCAGTGCTCCCGACTGAATTGCAGTTCGGATCACCTCGAATGGAAAACTAATCGGTGGAGGGGCAGAAGCAGTTACGAGCACACGATATTAATTTACTCAAGGATTCCATGATCGAGCATTCATTCGAGCAGCTAAGTATTAGCAAGTGTTACGTAAATATCATAGTCAGAAAATCCAGCCCAAGAGACTCGCTACTGGAGATCTTGTCCTACAAAAGGTGCATAAACAGGCCTGACGCCATAAGTTATCACTTAAGTGGAAATGACTCTATATAGTAGTTGAAGTTACTCGACTTAGATCAGTACAGTTTTCTTCTCCAAATGGTGAGATACTCAAGAGCTCATGGCACATCGATCAACTCCGATAATTCCATTCATAGATAAGGTAAGTTATAGGTAAATCGATTACATTCGATTAGATTAACTTACCTATTACATATTTTTCCTCTCGACCTATGTGGAAAATAGTAAAGACACATCACCTCCAAGAGTTCATAAGTGTGTGGACCCCTATTCTCCCATGGATGAATTGAGAAACCATCTGTAGGACCGAGAACAGTTACTAGACAAGGGTGAATAGGCACCTTACAAATTTCTTGCAAAATAGATAAGCTACTCCTTGTTCACCCAACGCTCCTCAAAAATGCACAAACGAAAGCATAAACTTTAAAGAGACAAAGTGAGAAAGAAAGTTTCAAGACAACATGACTCCATAGATGAAATATGAACCATATGCTCTATTCAAGATTATTCCCTGTATCTTTAAGCACAAAAGCTTGAAACTTGAATGAAGAACAAAGCAAAAAGACAGTTACCGAAAGAATCAACTCTTCAAGTTAATGTTTTAGAGACAAGGGTATTCAAGACCCTCTCAAATACTTGAGTATATGAATATTTATACCTCTAACAATAAGAAGAACAACTTCCCAAGGTTGAAAAATCGCACCTCAAAGGCTACAACAAAAATCAACAAGAAAATATAACCAAAAAAGGAAAACTTGTAAACTTGCTAGGGAACCAATAGAGAGAGACTAAAAGGAGGGGAATTCAAGCATATGCAAAAATACAAACTTCATTACTCAAAGAGAACAACCCTATTTTAGGCAAATTACAAAAAAAATTCTCTCAAAAACTCTCACCTATTACATAGCCTAATCGCTCATATTTCTCTCCTCTAAAACCTAGTAGTAGGCTCTCAAATGATGGTACAAGGGGCCTAAGTGGCTAGTTTAAACTCTCTCATAGCCCTACCTATCCATCTATATGCTTTGGAAACTTGACTCCTAAGTTTTCTAGTTTATTACCAAAATACCCCTTTCTTGTATTACACTCCTACCTACCACGGAGAGAATTTTGGTCCATTTCTTTCTTTGTTCATCAAATAGCTGTAGTGCCTTCACGACTTAGCTTTGTCTCAATTCAAACTTCACGATAGTGCCATATACTCCTCCAGTTCTCCCACGGTTTTGAGGCCCAACCGTAAAACCCTCTACACACTTCTCAAAGTGTGACTTGCTACTTGCTTACATCTTAAGCAAGCACTCTGATATCAACATTGTAATTTGTCTTACAATCCTGACCACCGATAAGTCTCTCCCACTCCTAATCCCTCGAGCCGCCTTGTCACATGCACAGGCATCCCTTTCGCTTGACTTTGTCAACACACTATCTTTATCCTTCATTCCATGCTTTGCTTAACCTCCATGTGTATAGCTAGGATCACCCTTGACTCTGCCTTGCCTCCTTGATTATTCGGCACCAAGCACCCACCATCGATCGTCAAGTTGCATTCATCACCTGCATACCATGAGACAAGCAAATACAATTATTCAACTCTGACTCTAGTTAGACCATAATCAAAATGCTCAAACTAAGTTCAAGCAATTCAAAACTTGACAAACTAAATCGACAATATTGTCAATCACTCATCACATATAAACCAAGGCACATTTCAACATAGTTTCTCAATCTCCCCCTTAATGAGTGCATTGAAAACATATCAAAGCACAAAGATTTTGTTTTGAAGAAGATAGGCTCATCCAAGTGACAAAAACTAAAGAAAGAGCAAAAATATATCACTTGACATAAGAAATATTGCATAGGGCCTAAGAGAGGAAAAATAATCCAAAAACCTCAAAAGAGCAATAAAAGCTTAAAAACACAAAATCAAATGCTCCCCCTTGATGAATGCACAATTTTTATTTATGCAAGATTCTTCTTTGTGATTCGGTACATTATTCTCATTTATCTCTATTTTCAATCATTCCTCCCCCTTTAGCAATGCAAACATCAAGGACAAAATATTATACAATGCATAAACATGCAAATCTAATGAGCTTTCACAAGTATACTACAAAGCATTTGCAAATGCTAGAAACGTCAAACTGCTACAGAAAGTAGAGGATGGAGTGCACAAATGCACAAAGACTCAAAAAGAAATAGTAACATAAGAACATGAAGCTGTACAAGCTACATCCGAAGAATTAGTTGGTACATTTAATTTCACATAGCTGAATCATGTTCAAAGTGACCACCACATAAGCATTCGCTTGTGCCGAGCCAATACAAGCATTAAGAATTAGTCAATTTCAGTCTCAAACTAAGCAAACAAGCATTCATTACAGCAGACTTTGCAAACGCTCACATATAAAACCAAGACTTAGTTAGATCAAGTGATTTAAAATAGAAGAACAAGCTTGAAGCATGAAGGCTAAATTACTTGTGGAAATCAAGTAACTTAAGTTAAAAGTTGTCGATTAAGTTTTATGGATTAACTCATGTGCTTTGTGCTTGAGAGTGAGTTGGGGTTAGGATCCATAAGAAGGCATAAGTTGAATTGAAATCATATATGACAAGAGTGAATAACAAAATTAGACTCCATATATGATAAAGTGAATTTATTGAAGATGTCGTATACAAAATGGTTTTCTATAACAAGACGGTGAAGGACAAGCAAGACTCAGCTACGACAGACCATCTGGTGGTGAACGGCAAGCAAATAGCTTGGCACCGAAAGAGCAAGGCGGTGGTGAAGAGCGAGTGAAGGCTTTAGGCTAATGCTGTGCGAGGTCATAGGAAGCTATGGGTGATCTGCATCAACCACATCAATAATCAAGAAGAGATGGAGTGAAGACGATATAAAAGTTAGCAACCCTCTAAGTTTGAAAGAAAGAAGCGGTACTTGAATGTATTCAAAGACTCAAATTGGTTCAAACTGCACTATTAAGAGGGATGCAACATATATCTAATTATTGTGTCTTAGTGCTTAAGGGTTTCTAACCAACCCAAAGTGAGAGTTCGCTTTGGAAGTCTGGTGAGAAAAGTGTGGAAGTGTCTGAATTAGGTTTCAGAGTATTCCTAGTTTTGATCCAATATGTTTGAGGTCATTAATTTAGTTAGGATGTGTAGCCCTCTAAATAAGCTTTTCATGGAGTCCAAAATCTCCGAAATTAAACTTCTGGATCAAAAGTTATTGTCATTTTTCAATGTGTCAGTTGTTTGAACTCGCAAGTTCCGGGTTGTCCGGAACCTCCGGATGAGCACCGAGCAGAGTGCTCGGTTTGGGCCTATTTAGTTTACCCAAAAGTTTTGGGTTAACCCGAAAGTTCTGTGTGAATCCGAAAGTTTTGAGTTGTATTGACTTTTGGGCATAGCAAGTTTTTAGGGGTTGTGTATAAATACCCCCTCACCCTTTTGAAGGGGTTGCTACTTGGGGCACAAAAGAAAAACGTTCCTACAGCCAAAAGAACTCCTTTCCACTCCGATTTAGTGTGAGATTTGAGAAGAAAAGTGAGTTAGGTTGAGAGATTAGAATATTGAGTGAAAGTGAACTAAACTCTATTCTTGAGCACTCGAGTCATCAGCAAGAAGTACATCGTCACGTTTGTTACTCTTGGAGCTTGAAGCTCCTAGGCAGTTAGGCATCGCTGGCGAGCACCCAAGGTTATGGTGTGTTGCAAGATGTTTATGAATGCTTCGATTTTGCCTCCGGAAGAGAAGAATTCAAAGTAAAAAGCTTGGTGAGGAAAAAGTTTAAGAGAGACCTAGCTCAAGTGTGACCAAGCCTCTCAACGGACATGTAGGAATCTTTAGAGGAGGTGTCCGAACTTCAGGAAACAAATCTTGTCTCTCCTCTCTTATTTCCTTATTCTTGAGTTCTTACTTTCCATTTGTGCATATTTGCTTGATCTACTTGTTCGTGTGAAATTGTTTGTAGGTTCTTCGTGGATCTATTTAGAAACATTATTTGGAACACATAACTTCATTTAGTTTGAGCTAGAACTCATTAGGCATACTTTAATTTTAGTTTTGAACTCTTTCTCTGTCTGAACTCGTAAATTCCAGATTGAATCCGGAAGTTCCATATTGAACCCGAAACTTTCAGTGAACAGTAATTTTAGAAACTTTCGATGAACAGTATTTTCAGGATTTTCAATTTGAGCTTTCTTACATATCTTTTGGTACATTTGAATAATATTTGTCACCCTAGGATTATAACATTCATACCTATTTAGGGTGATTGTGCACTAGTTAAGCCTAACATATTTAGATTTTTCAAGTGTGAAAAATCTATTAGTTTATTTATGCTGCAAGTTTAGGCCAAATAGTAAAATGGGTCAAAGTTTTGTTAAAACATCTATTCGCATCCCCCTCTAGGCAATATCATTGTCTTTTTAATGAGCAGCAGACTTATTACTTGAGCAATCAAAGGTTTGTAGAATATGAGCCAAAGATGCATTGCCCGAATGGCCTAAGCGTGCATGCCAAAGCTCTGTGGAGGTGGTGGCATGTAGACTTTGGTGACCGGTTGCAGTAGTGTTGGTGCGAAGCAGATAGAGATCACAAGTGGAGCCACATCGGAGCAACATCATCCAAGTTTGTAGATCCTTGATCGAAAAACTAGATGGGTCAGACACAGAATTGTCTTTGGTTAGAGTATGAACCGAAATCAAATTTTTGATAAGAGATGGTGAAGTGAGAACATCCTAAGCTGAAGGGGAGATGCAGCAGTTTGAAAAGAAACATGGTTAGTGTGGGTGACCGGTAAAGGAGCACCATTGCCAACGATTATATGAGAGGGAGATGACGGCAGGGAGAAAGAATGGGTGCTACCAGGATGAGATGCCATGTGTGACGTTGCGCCAGTGTCGAGGAACCAATCACCGTCGTCGGAGTGTGGTGTGCTGGTATTCAAGCCGTGGAGTGTGGAGAAGAGAGCCTGTGGTAGCTGTTGTTGAGTCGGCGGCATCTGGGGCTGCATCATCGACGCTTGTGCCATGTCGGGGTAGCAGGCCGAGGACATCATCGCATTCATGTCTTGAGTAGGAGCCACGCCAAGACGCAGCCCACGAACACCCTGCGCACGCCACTAAGGCATGGGTCAGGCCTGTACAATCCTTGTCCAAGGGTTGTACGTTGGAGTCCACTGCGCAGGTGCATGTGCCAGTGGATTGGCCAACTAACTAGACGCACCGCCGGTGTTGCCAGAGGAGCAGTAGCATCCATCAGCCGTCTTTCGCTTCTTCTTGTGGTTAGAGCTACTGGAGGAAGTCGACGACGTGCGTGTAGGAGAGGGCGGCGGGGTGTTGTTGGAGACCCCACCGGAAGAGCCGGCCACGAGGAACGCGGTTGCTGCCTCCACCTTGGTTGTATGCGCCATACGGTTATCCTCTTGCAGGAGATAGGAGTGTGTGCGCAAAAAAAATCGGCGGTGGCAGCTATGCGGTGAGGACGAAAATAGCGTGTGTGAACTTGGAGTTGAGACCTCAAAGGGTGTTGTTGACCAAGGCCTAATCTGCCAGCGGTGCGTCGACGTTGCGAAGAGTGTCCGCAAACCGTTTCAGGCGGCCACAGTACTCAGTGATGGACAATTCACCTTGATAGAGGCTATGTAACTCTTGTTGGGCATAGATCGCTTGTTGCATGGAGTTGTCGAGGAAGAGTCCGGTGATCGCCATCCGGCTAGAGTAGGCGGTGGTGTCCTGCAGCTTGATGATGATGTTGAGGATCTCTCTAGACACCGACGAGTGCAGCCAATACACAATGCAGTAGTCGGTTTGGGTCCAGTCGGCGTCGTCAAGCTTCAGCATGGTGTAGTCAACGTGATCCATTAGGCAGAACTTGCGGAAAGTGTTGTTGAAGAAGGTACTCCAAGTCAAGAAATTGGAGTCTGGAAAATCCATTTCACGGGCACATGTGCTTTGATGTTGATCAGAAGCACCGAAGAGGCAGGGATGGGAGTGATGGCAGCTGTCGAAGGAATGAAAGGGTTGGAGAGGTGAGCCAAGGAACAGGAGGAAGAAGAGCTCATCACCGATGCAAAGAAATGAGCAGCCGAAGTTAGCAGAATTTGATCGGAAGAAAGTTGGTACCATAAGACAGAGACAGGCAACACATTTTGCATTGATACTCTCGAGTCGAATTTATACAGGTGCAGAAGCTAGCTGTGGAGTAACTGAATCAGCTACAAAGTGTAATAGCTACATGCGCGTGAGCGTAGGCTCAAGGGTATGCATGCTATGAGTCTAGCCTGAGATCTAACTTTAACAAAGAAAACGGTGCTACCTTTGCTTACGGTAAAAATGCTCGTGCCCGTAAAATCCTCCTAGAGCTTGACTGATCTGAACACTGGGGCCATCAGTGCATGTTTCAGTCTTCCAGACGACAAGCCTACAAGGTCCCCTACGATCAGCATCACCTGGTAGATCGCCGATCGGAAGCTATTTTACTGGATTACCTCTTGTTCATGGAGGATATTGTATCTATGGTGCCGGATAGAAAATTACTAACCAACTTCACAGCACGTTGTTCAAAGTGGCATTGTTTAAAGGTTAAAAAAGCTGCGCACGACGCGGGGTTTTTCCTCAGGCAGCTGTAGCGTGTGTTACTTAAAAAAAAAAGGGCTAAAAAAGCTAAGCTGATAGTTCTAGTAGTATCTCCTTTCTTTAGGAAGAAAGGAAAAGACGCGGTGTAGGATCTATTTATTTTAGCTTTAGATACTGAAAAGCTGCTTTTAAAAGTTGAAGCTAAAACAAACAATTAGATTGTACAATCTGCTTTTTAAAATCTGGTCCTCTTTTTTGTCACAATCTGTAATCTGTGTCTAACCAGTTTTTTGCGGATTATGATTTTAGAAAAAAATAAAAAGACCCACACAAGCAGCATAAAATTACCCACCATTACCATTATGTTTCCGAAACGTTTTCTTTCCACCTTCTATTCTAATCTCCCGTCGGCACCCCTCCCTCTCCCGATCTCCTGCAGCGACCGAATCCACATCGCCCGTCTGCCGGCCACCGCCCTTCACCCGGATCCATCCGGCCGGCCACCGCCCTTCAGTCGGTTCCATCCTGCCGGCCACCGCACGTCCTCAAGCCGGCGCCCGCCCTCCTGCATCGACGCGCGTCTGCCGGATCCCCCATCCAGTCGGCGCTCGCCCTCCTGCATCGACGCGCGTCTCCTACCAGCGCCCGTCCAAGCCAGCTCCCATCTCCTGCCAGCGCCGGCCTCCTGCATCGACGCGCCCTTCTCCTGCGTCGACGTGCCCGCCTCCTGCGTCGACGCACCCGCCTGCTGCATCGACGCGCCGACGCGCCCGTCTCCTGCCAGAGCCCGTCCAGGCCGCCTCCAGCCAGCGCCTGTCCGTGACATGAATGCATTTCGTGATAATATTGCTAATGCTTTGTTTTCTATGAGAGGGTAGATTGATGATCCGTGTTGTAATAATTGCTACTTTAGATGGTTTTTATTACTTTTGTTTTAATTTAGAAGCTCAAAGGGACTCCGCCAACGATAAGATCTCAACGTGCATGCATACTATGCTCAACGAAAATATACTATGCTCAAAATATACAGTGAAAAAAATCTTTAATAGACATAATTGTACACTTACAAAAACTAAGGGTATTATGGATATTACGCAACCAAACCAAACATTTAATCCATCCCAGAATCCAGATGCCAAACAACCCTCAGATTCTGGACTCTCAACTTTTTACAATTTAGCTTTTTAAAATGTACAATCTAAAATCTGCTTTCCAGAATCCAAAACTAAAATAAACAGACCCTTAGTCTGGAATCCGGAGTGCTCGGCCCTTCACCACTTGACATCGTAGTGTTTGTTGGGCTGTTGTAGTTTACAGACTTACAGCTACAGACGTTGGGTACAATTCGTGTCCTTTTACCATCTCGGCCCATAATGAGGAGTGTGCTGCCCCGTTGAGTTTTCCTGACTCCCTCCGGCCAGCATTCAAAAGCTAATGGACACGGGTCGCCTCAGGAAATCAAGTTATTGTTACATGGGCTGGGCCAGCAACAGCAACAGCAACAAAGCAGATTGTCCCAGCTTCGGCAAGCATCACCCACTACAATGGCTTACTAGTCCACGGCCACCCAGATGTCCATGGGCTAAGCAAAGTGACCACGTTTTGAGACGAGCAAACATTGATAATTTTTATATTTAAAATTTTCAAATATAGTAATTTTATGTGCTCGTTTGAAAAAATAATACGAATAGGACATCTTTGCACATGTCTTTCCAACGGGTGACATGTTTAAAAAAATGGATTAATTAGATTCATGTCATTACAAATATTGTGGTTTTAAAATATGTCATTACAAATCTAGTATTTTGAAACATGTCATTATAATTTTTTAAAAAAATTGGATCCATGCCATTACAAATATTCTGAAAATTATATCATGCCATTACGAACCTCCTAAAATTTGAATTTATGCAATTACAAATCTCTTGAAATTGAATCCATGCCATTATGAGATATGCCTGATTTGTAATGGTAATGACATGGATATAATTTGGATATATTTGTAATGGCATGTTTCTAAATTTTAGATTTGTAATGGCATATTTTAAAACCACAACTTTTATAATGGCATGAATCTAATTAACACTAAAAAATAAACATATCGTCCGAATAAAAATGCAACATTCCAATGTTCTCAAATTCAAAACACTAAGTAAATAGTCATAAATTCTTTAAAAAATAATGGTGTAGAAGATGCTATCATTTAGCTCCCATAAAATTTTCATCTCAAAAAGTTACTTGTACAATGAGAAACAAAAAAAAGGACATCTTTTTTTTGTTTCTCATTGTACATGTAATATTTTTTAGCTGACATTTTTGTGAGAGCTAGATAATTGTATCCTCTACATTATATATATTTTTTAGAATTTTTCATGACTATTTACATAGTGCTTTGAATTTTGAGAGCAATGGAATCTGTAGTTTTATTTTTTAAAACATGTCGTGACATGTTTAGTTTTTAAAACGTGCCGCCCTTCCAACAGGTCACAGACGTCTATAGTTGCTTTTCTCTAAATGGCCGCTAAAATTGCTAAATTTGAAAAATTAATATAAAAAAAAACTGTTGACGGTTGACCCTTATTTCCCGTGAAATCTGTCAAGACCTTGGTGTATTTCTATCACACATGGCAACCACATGCCACGTGCTCTTCTGCAAGACTGCAACGGAGTAAATAAAAAGTTCCAAGAAAAAAAATGAGGGAATTGATGATGTGTACAATGTTTCATGAGGAAATCGTAGGGATTCATAATAAGAAAATCGTAGAATTCACAGCAAACATCAGCACAAAAACAGCACTCTCCTAAGTAGGAATGGAAACGAACGGGATAAATTCCGTTCCGTTCCGATCCGTTTTCTATATTTTCTCATCCGTTTTCGATTCTGTTTTCGAGAGAAAATGTGAAAATGAAAACGGTTATGGGGTTTTTCCGACCATTTTCGGATTTCTCGTTTTTAATCTAGAATTTTCCGTTTTTCTAATTTAGATCAAACTTTACAAATCACAATGTAGCCCATATGTCAAGCCCGGTCAGCCAGTCCAAACATAACCTCTATCCCAAAGTTCAATCAGATCTCAGTGGTCCAGTCTCAGTCAGCTGCTGACTTACCAATATTGTTCAAGCTCTTACACCACCTCCAATTCTAGTCTTTGTGTGATTATATGTTATGTCGAGTACTTTGAGTTACGACATGATAGTTGTTTTTCAGTTGATACTTATGTCATTATGTGGTTCATCTATGTATGATATAAATTACTTTTGTTGGTATGAATTAATTATGTGTCACGCCGATGCTTGAAATTATTGTTCTACGGATCGATGTTCTTATTTTAAATTATCGATTTCTAATTGATACCCGCATATTTATGTTCGGATCGGTTCGTTTTTAATATCCCGATATTTCCGAGTTCGTACCCGTTTCCGGCTTTCCCGTTTTTGATTCCGTTTTCGAGAGAAAATGTAAAAATAAAAACGGTTAGGGAGTTTTTTCGACCGTTCCCGTTCCTTGTTTTTCATCTCTACTCCCAATTAGCATGTTGCTCCAAACTAACCATTAGAAATCCACACACCAGTAATCATATTTGAACTCTGACAGTTTCAGAAACTTATTTCTGATTCCTTGTTTTACAGTTTTTCATTTCCACACTCCCCTAGCATCATCACTTGCTGTCTAACAGCTTGTCAATCCCAGTACTAGTTGATAATTAGAGTAACACGGAGCACGCCGAAAACATCTAGACGGATGCAGTGTCTTGGCACCAACTAGCTCGTCCCAGAAAGGCAGTAACGGCCGAACGAGCGGCGGCGCAACGGCATGTCACGGTGGGCCCACTCGCTCACCGGCACATCACAATAGATGCGACGGGCACGACACGTACTGCATGAAGTCGCCGTCGCGGAGCAGCGCCGCCATGGTGTCCGGGGGAAGGCACACCTCGATGTCCACGCTGCCGTTCCCGGGGCGCCCCGGAAACGCCGACATCTTGCCGTCGAACTTGTTGGCGCGGCCGCTCCGCACCGCCAGGGGGCGGCCCCACCCGAAGTCGTTGCCCTCGTACATCGGGAACCGGTTCGAGCTCCCCATCGTGATCACCGCACCGTCGGGGTTGCCCAGCGGGAAGCACCGGGGCGCGGCCTGCCACGCCTCCGCGGTCCGGCGAATCGCGCCGTCGCCGTACGCCGCGAGGCTCGCGTTCAGCTTGGCGGCCGCCCACTGCAGGTCGTTGCGCGCCAGCTCGGACACCGTCGCCGTCGTCGCCGCGCTCTGGATGGCGTTGCCGAAGTAGACCGGGGAGATGGCCGGGCGAAGCCGGTGCCGGCAGTTCACCGCCATTCGGAACGTCGTCGTCGCGTCGGGCGCCAGGTGTTTCCGCGCGCGCGTCACCGCGAGCCATATCTGCGCGCACAGAGACTGGAACGACGATATCTCGCTGCGCCCTTCGGGATTCTTCGGGTCATGCGCCATCTTGCCGTAAACCTCAGCGTCTTGGCCACCGCTCGGGCGACGGTTGGCTATTGCTTTCAGCTCGCGGATTGCATCTGCGCTGAAGTGAAAGACGCGCTCACGGAGAGGCGCGTCCACGTCGAAGGTCACTGTCGGGCCCACGCCGCCGGGGAAGCGGAGGACGGCGGTGGACTCTCCAAAGAAGTTTCGGCGGAAGTCTGGCAGCTTGGGTGACGCGCCACGACAGATGGCGGCCCAGGTGTTGAAGAAGTGCCAAAAGGAGGTGCCGTCCACGACGGCGTGGTTGGCGGCGATGCCGATGAAGACGGCGCTGTCTCCGAGCACGGTGACCTGGAACGACGTGAGCGGGCGACGGTGTCCGTCGTAGCTTACGGTCCGGTCCATGGGGAACAAGTCCTCTGTCAGCTTGGTCGGCACGTCGGCGTCAGGCACGAGGAAGTCGTCAAGCGACAGGCTGGGTGCCACGGCGTGGTAGAACTCGACGCCCGCGTCGTTGCAACGGATGACGATGCGATCGTCAGGTAGTGTGACGAGGCGGCCGGCGAGGGCCGGGACGACGGTGAGCGCCCGAGACAGCGACGACACCAGCAGCGAGACGAGCGAGGACATGGGCAAGTCGGGGGCAGGGAAGAAGATGCCCTTCTGGATGTAGTGGCACGACAGCATGGGCAGGTCGGAGACGGACAGCGTGAGGTCGCCTATCGCCGACGCGCCGTCGGGACGCACGTGCTGACTCGACACGACGGTTATGCCCGAGGCTGGCGCCTCCAGGCAGGCGGCCTGCAATTTCGTCACAATGGCGGACGCGGCCGGAGCGGCGTCCACCATGGCCATGGCGGAGATCATCTGAGCCATGTGGTCGATTGTTCGGTGCTCTGTACCACGCGCCGCTTGCTACCACTGCTGCTGATGAAGCAGGAGCGGCAGTAGAGGAGATATCAGATAGACAGTGTGGGTGTGAGCCTTGCGCAATGCGGCCAAAGAGGTGGTTTGGGCAGTACCGCCTTGCGCTGAACACTGGACAAGCCTGGCCGGTTTATATAGGACACGAGGAGAGGCTGGATGCATGCACCTGGGCTGATACTCTTCTACTACCTTCTTTGCCAGTTCTTCTAGTGGGCTGGTTTTAGTGGCTGTTAGATGCAGATATCAGATAAGCCGTATGATTGGTTATCCGCATCAACTGATTTTGATCTAGCAGATGTGTGTAAATCAGCGAGAGAAATGTGATTAGTTATCCGTATGAACCTAAGTAGTATGCCTTAATGCATACGAAAATACTGATATGGTCTATCTCAGTAGCGACGCATAGAAAACCCTTCGCTCTCGAGCTTGGTCCGAGTCGTGCAAGCGGTGCATGCGAGCCGTCCCAAGTTGTCATCCCTTGGTCCCATCCCCGCTCTCTCCTCTCACCCCGCCCAGAGCCCCCCTACCCTGCTGCTCTCTCACCGCTGCTCACTCCCCTTGGTTTCCCTCTCCGTGGGATCTGCTCAGATCTGCTCTGTTTCGCCATTGTGGTTCCAAATCTGCTCCCCCTCCACCGGTCTAAGGTACGCCCCACCCCTCTGATTCTCCTCCATCCAACGATTCTGCACGCGTGACACTACGACAGAGGCCAATGTTAATAGGTTCGGGTGATTTTTAGGTGCCACATGTTAGATCCGGCTATTTATGTGAATGTGTTATATCTCTTTTTCTGTGAAAGATCTCATATTAGTTATTGTTCACTCTTTGAAGCATCACAAGTCCATTAGTATGAAGAGAATCTCTAATATATATATATATATGTGTGTGTGTGTGTGTGTGTGTGTGTGTGTGTGTGTGTGTGTGTGTGTGTGTGTGTGTGTGTGTGTGTGTGTGTGTGTGTGTGTGTGTGTGTGTGTGTGTGTGTGTGTGTGTGTGTGTGTGTGTGTGTGTATATATATGTATATATATATATGTGTATATATATGTATATATGTATGTGTATATATATGTATATGTGTATGTGTGTGTATATATATATATATGTATATGTATATATATATGTGTGTGTGTGTATAGTAATCCATGTCCATTTGTTTATCCCCTGGTAATATTAAGTTTGAAGCATGACAAGTCCATCAGTTTGTGTGAATGAGTGGATGCTTGCCTACATAACAATGTCAAGTATTGTTACTGTGCTCATTGAGATTTTACTATTCTCCTGGTAATCGCATGCATAACAATGCCAAGTATTGTTACTAAAAACATCTAAAACTTGCCAGAATGTGAATCGTGAATGTCACATGATGGAGACCATAAAGGATAGATTCACAAACTTACCAGAATGTGATTCACAAATCTCAAGTGAAACTGTTTTAACTGTTAATCGTATAGCTTGTTTTGTTTCAACCATGATGTTTCTAGGTATTTTGTGCCAGCTAGTGAAGACACCAAGTTCTTATTCTTTTGCTCATATGCAGATCATAAAAAATCAAATTGTTAACTTTATACGATCTTCATCAATCTTTGCTCATATGTGTACTGGAATATTAAATTTATCTATGAGCTGATTGAATTTTTCTTACTTATGCATAGATGGAGGAAATGGTCATAAGCATCATGAACTTATTGTTCGAAGTGTAAGTCTAATTACTGCAATGTGTGCCTACATGATGTATGTGTCAAGATGTTTCGATGGCCAAACACTAGCTATCACATACGGTCCTATGTCGGAAAGAGATAACATTAGGATGGGTAAACTTAGATTCATATTACACAATGATGACCGCAATTGTGTGAAGCAACTTAAAATGAGGAGAGCCCCATTTTTTTTACTCATATATATTGCTTAGGACGAAGCATTTGCTGAGGGGCACAATTCATAGCCGGGTGGAGGAACAAGTTCCGATGTTCCTTCAAGTGTTAGGTCATAATCAAATGTTTAGGTTGATAGAACTGTCATTTATGAGGTCAGTTGAAACAATTCTTAGTTGGCTTGACATGTGGTCATTAACCTTTTGCTTACTTTGATGGTTGATGGAACTTTTGTGTAGTTTATAGTTTGGTGGCTAAAATATTTATGTAAGGTGAAACTGACACCTTAACATAGGATGTGATGATAATGCTCTAAACTTCATATTGTGGATTGTCGATGTGGTGGTGGCGTGGACTGTGCACACCTTTATTTTGTATATTTTGATCTGCATCCACCAACTGCTTTTGTTATGTTAGACAAGCTAATGCAGCCATATTGGCAAGCAAGGCAAGCGACATAAATCATTATGAAGTCAGCTGTGAATTGTATGATGGAACTGACTATGTTTTATGCCATATTCCTAGTATTTACTATTGGATATAGTATATTAGAGCTTCACTTTCTGGTGTTCATTTTCTTAAGAGTATATTGCGATCACTGTTCAAGAACCCGGTGAAAAATTGTGTGTCATCTGGCTTCAAACAATCTGATTATATCATGGATGTAATCAATTGAAATTGAAATTCTTCTCTTCAGCTGGTAAGATCACATAATTCCGTGCACGTGGTAAGTTATTTTTGTGACATAGACACTGGAAACCTGTCTTGCCGAGCAAAGCAGCACAACATGAGAATTTGTGGTCACAAAAATATCACCATGATTTTTTGGTTATCATTGTAGAAAGTACAGCAACATGTGAAGCTGTTATAAAGTCGCAAGGGATCAAGTGAGGAGTTCCATCCATCACAAAAATTGCCAAGTCTAATCTTATAAGCATTGCATGAACAATAATCCTATCATGAAGCCAATTTTATAAAATACATGCGTCCTAGGGACTTAAACCAAATTCATTTCACGCAAAATCATGATGGGGGTAAGCACACCACTCATATGCAGGGCTCACCACAACCACCCTTATGCAGGCTGATCATAATCTCAGTACATCTAACCTCTCATATAGCCTCATATTCAACCAAACAAACAAAAACTCTGCTCAATCAGTTCAAATAGATACGATCAACAAAACACTTTTCTTTTTAGCAATTACGACTCTGCTTAGACTATGTATACCATATATATTGACAAAACCATATACGAACAACAAATCACACCCTAAAGGAGCAGCTAGAGATTTGTGCTACGCTCTTGAACAATGTGGTTCAAAAAGAGAAAAAAAAAAGGCATCGTTAAAAAATGCTGATGATTAGGAGTATATCAGAATGGCTTTTGCTGTGTAAACTTGTCTGGAGGGGTCTGCAACAAGTGTCCCCTCCTTTCGAAATGAAAAGGAACTAGGGTCCCTGCATCGATGCTGATATATTCACCGGAGATATTTTGTTCAACTTATTTTCCTCTTGCATACCATGGCCAGTTCCTTTATTTTTTCCAAATGGACAGTAGTGCTACACCTAAAAAAAAAATCATACAAAAATTGTACTTACTGAAGTGGACAACAATGCAACAAACTTGTCCAAAGTCACCCACGTCAGCACATGAGTAAAAAATTTGTAAACACTATTTGTAGGCGTAGCTAATCAATCATATGTAACTGATCAGTCAGATTAGTCCAAACTACCGGTATAGCACTTATTGATGAGATATTACACGGTACATTGAACGTGTTATTGAACGGATTCATTGAACATGCAACGGCTTTCCTTATTAAAATGCACATGTAACATCAAACCTTTTTTTCTCATGCAAATAGCCTCGATTGATCTCTCAAGGCTATCCGATTTTGAATGGCGTTCGCTGCTAGTAGTCTACTACTATAACATTGATCTATCTACTTGTATAGGCGATAGAGCCGGGAGGTGCATCTTCATAATTCATGCATGTCGTCCATATCCACATCACAAAACAAATGGATTTTTATTTCGACCGACAAAAACAAATTGATTGATCGGCAACGTTTAATCCTCCCATCACTTGTTATTCTGTTACGTGGTCTACGTCCCTGCTGAAATACATTATGTTGCTCTCGCATTGTTGCCTAGTAGGTTTCGTGACATAATTAAGATCATTGCTAGCTTGATGCTTTCAATTCTTTACGTTTCCCGTCGAGAAAAGTGTTCTTTGCATTTTATTTTATTTTACCTTCCGAACCACATCTAAATTTAAAAGCCATTCTTCCATTCTACCGTCAAAAATGTGCACATTAAAAAAAACATGCTTTATTTCTGCTGGAACACCTATTAATTTAGTTGCGGATACTAGTACTACGTTCGCACTATCACGGTACGTATTCCGTACACAACTGATCAGTTTACCACACAGCGCACGCACCACGCATGCAGCACGAGCGTCCGAGGCTATCTCGCTGTTCTTCAGCCCCGGTCGGCGTCAGTGCCTGCCTGCCGCGGCAAAGTGCGCGCTAGGATCATCGACTGCAATAGCCCCGTGGCCTACAAACGACCAGCAACGCCCCCGTCGAGGACGTGCTAGCCTGGGCTGCACGATCGGTTGGCCCGGCCGGGGCCGGCCGCCGTCCTTGAACTCTCAGCGGATACATGATTCATGCATGAACCTGCCGCCTCCTGTCAAGCTAGCCGCTGCCGTCCGTCCCTGCAAAGAATCTTCACCGGTCGAGACAGTAAAGAAGCTGAAACCGATGCTTCTGCCGCCGCCGCTGTCGCTGGTACATGCCGATAGATGCATGCATTCCTTCATTCCTCTCACCCGAACAGAAGAACTTGAGCCGCGCCCACATTGCAGGTATGTGTAAACTAGTGGGTGTTTCTCGTTGCTATTGGGGCTGGTGAGCTGGAGCTCGATCATTGATCCGCTAGCCACTGAATCTGCGCGCCGCCTGCCTGCAGCTGCATCGGCGAAAGATCAGTTTCTTATTCTTGGCAATCCGAGCTCATGTTTAGCACCCTCCGGTCGCGTGATTAGCACCTCCACAGATGCATCTGAATGGCCGGTTAAGGCATAGGATAACCGCGGCCGCGGATCCCGATGGCGCCCGGGCGGCAGCTCGTACCGTAAGCTAATCAGGCGCGCCGTACCATGCGCCGTAGTATAATGGCAGGCGGGTGCCGCGCGCGCGCGAGTGCGGTACGATCGGGCGAGGGGGCTGCAGGCGCTGGGAATAAACAAAGGCAAGCAAGATGGGCTGCACCCGTCGATCCGGCCGGCGCGCCCGGCCTCGCTGTCTCTGCGCCAGCTGAGCCGACCCTGCCGAATATCAAACGCCAACGCAGCAGCTGCTGCGTGCGGGTTGCAGGCGCAGCTCAGCTGGTGGCCACGGCAGTCGTGGGGCGGTGGCGCAAGTTGGTCTCGTGCATGGCTCCGGCCGGCCTGGGGCAGCCTTCGGGTTATCTGGGGTCTGCCGATCGCGTTGGCAACCCATGATTTTGCCGTTCCCATCGCCTCTGCCCTCTATCGATCACTGTTTGAGGTGCAGTGTCCCAGCTGATCGAGCCACAGTCCCACACGACCAAACACTTTCTCCCCACCAGCACTGCAACAACGTTACACACACTAGCTAAGGACTCATGTGTAAAATATATATATATATATTGAACATAATAATATTGAGTATAAACTCAAGTTATGGAAATATATACGTTATGAGAGCGTCCCCGAATAAATACATCCAGAGTGATATCCTATTTTTATTTTAGATGGAATAAAAAAAGAGAAGAAGATTATTCACTAATTTTTATCCTAATTTATTTATTTATTTTTATTAGTAAAACAAATTATATATCCATAGTCGGTAATAAAATAAGGAAGCTATAGGATAAGGATGGATATTAAAAGTAAATAAATTATTTAAATTTTAGAGATTTTTATTAGATGGAAAGACCATACGAGAAAATGTGATACGAAAATCAACTCATATTTTATATAGTAAAAAATACACACATAATATAACATTAATTAGTCTCAACCGGTTGATGCGGAGAGGTCTGTTTCATTCAAGGAATAATGTTTTTGCTTGTAAAATTAGAGCGTCTTTTTCTACAAGTGAAACCTTCCATCATGGACAAAAGTAAAGCAGAGAACTCAATCAATCTGTCCAAAGAAACTACCAATCAAACATTGCAGTGGTTTGGTTAGAATACTCCATGCGTGCTTTTACGACGTTGCATTCTTCTCCTTAATCACGATGCTTTTCCTCATTGTTCATGCATGCGTGCATTCTGCACCCAGAAAATTCCATCCAATTGAGGAGGAATCAACAGCCACTGCTACTCATTGGATAAGGATTTGCATCCTAGCATCCATTGGGAACAATATTATTTATTTTATTTGCTATCGAGCAACAGTCAGTAACAACAGACAAAACCAAATCCATTGAACAAATCTGGGTCTAGTTTTGGTGCTATAATCAACGTGCACTTATTCCAAGTATGGAATATTAAATTCCTTTTTCCACAATAAAAAGGAGCAGTCCACCATGGACAGGCACAAAACAAGAAAAAGTTATCTATCCACAATTAACAAAGCACCCATTCATTCGCCAAAAAAAAAAAGACGAAGTACCGTATGTCTTGATCGATAACCCTGCGCGGCATTTCAGTTAGAACTTATACTGAGGCCACTGCGAATCACCTATTTAAAATTTTTCTGTAAGAAGTTTTTTTATGCGCAATATTTTCCATTGTCATGGTAAAGCTTGAAAGCCACTTTTCACCGGTGGAAATCCCCATCATATTACTTGGACAACAACAGAATCAATTAGCCAATGTTAATTTTTTTTTCTTGGAAGAGTAAGCAAGAGTCAAATTATTTTAGTAAATTATTTGCCTGTCACTAAAACAACCACGAGTATATTTTACCGTAGACATGCAATACGTCGAAGTCATGTGCCAATTTACCATTAACCTTACCAGAACATTGATGAGTTGAGTTTTTTTTTTTTTTTTAGCATAACGGGTAGCCTTTCATTGGTTCAACAGATCGTTACATAAAGAAGCCCGGACAAGAACCGGAGCTTCATGAAACCAGACAGAATCAGGAAGTTGATCAGCTGATCTTGCTAGGACATGAGCTACCATATTACAGCATCTACTAACATGACTGAAAGAAAAAACAGAAGAACCTCTAGCTTGTTGCTTGATATCCTGAACTAGCAGACCCACACCAGATCGATCTTTGAACTTCGATTGGAGCTTTTGTATGAGCGAGAGGCAATCAGAGGCAATAAGCACTTGACTATAAGGGAGGGGAGAGACAAAGTGGACTGCAAGCCTAACAGCAATTGCTTCTGCAAGCTCCCTAGGGCTAGCGTAGCCTACTAACTTATACTGAGCACAGAAGTTTCGCGATGCGTTATCGATTCTCAGCGGTGACTCGAATTTTCCCCCTTCCATTTTGTATCCTGGGAAGATCGTGGCAGGGCCATCCCATGAATTGGCTCGATGGAATTGGGTAGCTAATCGTGACCGGCAGGTACAAATGCCACCTGCCGTGTTCCCAATGGACCATCCGATCGGAAACAATAACGGGCAGCGCGACAAACCGTTTTGTGCGCGATCATGCATGACCACTAACGACCGCTTTATCACTTAAGGGGCAGGGGCTTCTCTGCTCGGGAGGCGGAGCACAAACACCCTAACATCACCGCCGTCCCAGCTTGAGACTTAACACCTCCGTTTTTAAATATATGTTATTTTAGAAATTTTATTTTATTTTTAAATAGATGTCGTTTTAGATTTTTAAGGTGATATTTTACTAAAGTGCTCATATTAAAGGCTATTGAAAAGTGGAGTTTTAATTCAATAAGTGTGGTAGATTGATGGTTTATGTATTATTGATTGAGTGTTAGAGAAATTGAGAGGAGTAAACATGCCATATATAAAAGAATTTATTGCAATCTTATTATGTACATCAAAGGCTAAAACGATATTAAAAAAGAATAGAGACAGTATAAAGAGAGATAACAGTATAAGAGGCATGGCCTAACTAACCACCCTTGTGTCTCCTTTCTCTTTCTTTTCCTCCATACACTGCTTGAGTCAAATGCGGCGTGCCAAACCTGATCGTGGTTTGCGGTACCGTAGCACCTGCGGCAACTGTTTCTCTCTTTATTTTAGCAAAAGGGTGGGTTTTATATTAAAATTGTAGTACAGTACATCCTCTTTTACATCGAGATCCCTGACAAGAACAAAAATTGCAAAGAAGTGCAATCAGGGCCTGCACAATAAACAACTACCGTCGCCACTGATGAGGACCCCTGTCGTCCCACACGAGCACGACGCAAGACACCGATGATGGAGCTCGACCCTCTAACCGACTTTGATGATAGGCTCCAGACCATGGAAACGCCGCAATAGCCGACCTTTCGGACCACCGCCGAAAAGCTTTGGATCCACTGAACAAATATCGCCGACCATGTCACCAGACCGGCTGAGGAGACTTGGCGCCACCACCCTCGAACACTCGAAGGATGAAGACTCAGAACATAACTTTGCCATCGTCGATATCAAACCGAGGGACGCAGCCCAAGAACACGTCCAAACACACAAAGGGGATCGAAGCCATCCCCTTTTTGCAGCACACAAACAACACAAACTACCACATACCTCCCATGACCGTCGTAGGAGAGGTCACCGAGGCCGACGGCAGCACCAAGGATAGCCTAGAAGAGCCAACATCGGTGGAACATCACCGGCACCAATTGGACCCTAACATCACAGAACAAAAACCTACGCGGACGCCAAAGTGACACCACAGAAACCAAAAGCCTACCTACTTATCTTGCCGAAAAAAGCCATTGTAAAAGGCATAGTCACCGTAGAGACACCAGATAGAGTAAAAGAGCCCCATCAATAACGACACCGAAGGGGAGTAACACCCTAAACTAACAAGATCTACCTTTAAACCTATACTACGAACTCTATAAGCTGTGTCCGGTGCTGATTTGCCGAAACTTTCATACCTCCACCGCCTAGGAGGGAGCCCGAGGTGAGAGTTCTGGCGAGATCAACGTCAGAGAGCAAAAACGCCTTTTTCTCTCCTGTGTCTACTGTAACAGGGGACTTATCCTTTCGCGAGAGTTGAGCGCAGCAACAGTTTCTCTTATTGTAGTCGCCACACTGGAAGCAAGACCAACCTGCCACACTTACGAAGCGATAGCCATGCAATTCTGCATGGCAATGGCATATCGTGTTGTTTTGTTTGTCGAGCAGCTGAGGAAAAAGGGAAAAGGTCACAGATCAGGCTAACCCAACGGCCACTGGGGCGCTGGTGCCTGGCGCGTCGCGACTCATATGCCCTGCCTTTTGCGCGCAGAGACGGCCGTGCGGACGTCCACGCCTCCTGGCTACCGCGTCCGCGTAACGCCCACCTGACGATCATCGTGCGCGCGCCGACGAAGGCAAAGCGAAACCACTTTGCCCTACCGGAGGAGAGCACTGCCCGCCGTTAGTGCGCGCGATCGTCACGCTGCACGAGACGCGTGTTGCTCGGGGCCGTCCGCTCCCACCCTTGGTTTCGTGACGTTTTCTATTGACCTCATCGCCGGACGCCAGTGCGGGTCCCGGCCGGCCGGACGGACCAACTTGGTGGCTGGCTCCACGCTGACAGCGACGCCTTCATCGTCGAGTCGTGCATTTCCCATACCGAAAACGAGGAACACCTCCCGGTTACGATCGCAACTAACAACACTCCCTTTGAATACTAGCACTACTACTCGCTAATCTAGTACACGTACCATCTTAGAGTAATGGCATCACGATGAGCAACTGGCCACTTGTGAATTATGATTACGATTTACGACTAAAATAACCCGTCGGGATCAAGCACATGATAAATAAACAAACATATGCATCAGGTATTATAAAGTTGTACCATATCTATATGGGCGAGCAGATGGAGAGGAAGAATCTAGTGGCAACTGGCAACCAGGCACGAACGACGTATGGGCACTAGGCCGGGCAGGACGACGGACACAAGCGTAACGTCGTGGCTAACACCGGAGCCATCCAAACGCCGATCCACTAGGGAAATAATTACACCGGAGCGCAGAGGCGTGCACGCACGGATCGGTGGCGCAGCGGTCACCCTCGCTTGGTCGGCAACTCGGCATGTTGTTTTAGTACAGTGGTGGAGGAATCCATTTCATTTCGCAGCGGAGTACTACTGCTACGAGTAGTAGAGCAAAAGCGACGCCTGGTGCGTGCGTCACGAAGAGGCTTTTTCGGGCGTCGCCTGGCCGGGTCAACCCATCAGCCGCGCGTGGTGCAGCGAGCAGTAGCAATGTACTAGTACCTCTTTTCGTTTACTTATCATTAATTTTTTACTATAGTAATTTTAATTTTATATTTTTTTAGAAAGTTTATAGTTATATAAAACTTTCATATCATTTACTTTATCATAAAATGTACTTTATTAGTATTATATAATTTAAGTATTTATAAATTTTATAAAATATGTAAAGTAAAAAATGATACAATAAAAAAGGGTGAGAGTAAAAAAACGAAAGTAGTAGCATACAACACTCCAGTGGACTTGTTGAGAGTCAGCGACAGCAGAGAGCGTGAAAAGTATGGTGCGCGCTTGTGAAAATGCATCTAGGTCTTCTAAATGGGTTTTGGTTTATTGATGATAAAATAATTAAGGGATTAATGTGTTTATTGAAGCTATGAACAGGTTTTAATCTCATTGGTGAAGATACACAACGTTGACGTTCCTCGAAAAGAAAAGAGAAGCGGTTTGTAGTAGTCAGTAGGATTTAATTTGTTTTATCTTTGAAATTGAGTCTAGAAAAGCTATGCAATTGTCAGTTTTGATGGTGTCTCAATGCTTAAAGTAACTTTTAGAATAAATAGTTGAGAGACACATTCATCCACGAACACCGGGAAAAATAGGCAGAATGTCCTGAGTCCGGAGTCTCCGGTGTTCACCGGATACTCCGGTACTCAGTGTTTTAGACCAGAGTCTCCGAGTGAGACTTCGCCAGAGAGTTTCGATTCTGAATTATTTTTTAATTGTACGGAGTCTCCGGTGTTCACCGGATACTCTGGTACTTGGTGAATTTTGGCCGGAATCTCCGAGAAAGTCTCTGGCAGAGAGTCTCGGTTAAGATTTTAATTTAAAAAGGCCAGAGTCTCCGAGTGAGACTCCGCTAGAGAGTCTCGGTTAGCATTTAATTTAAATGATCGGAGTCTCCAGTATTCACCGGATACTTCGGTACCCGGAGAGTCCGGTAAATCTCTGGACTGTTTCTTTGAGGTGACTAAGTCCCACCCGGAGACTCCGGTGTTCACCGGATACTCCGGGCAGTTCAACAGAACCGTAACGGCTAGTTCTGACACTGTTCTGAGCCCGTTTTGGATTTCAGGCCGGAGACTCTGGGTTTGATGAATCAGAACAATAACGACTAGTTTTTGAGAGTCAGCTATATATACCCCCACACCCCCTAGCATTGAATGCTTGCTGTTGCTGCTGAGTTACACTTTGAAAAAGCTTCCTAAGAGCATTAAAGAGTCCTCCAAACATCTCTAGTGTTTAGTTTTGCGCAAAATTGAGAGATTGTGTTTGTAAGAGTAATTGAGTTATTGAGCATTGAGTTCGTCATCAAGCACTCATTTGCGATCTTTTCTCTTGGAGCATTGTGCTCCTAGACGGCAAGTCATCGCCCGTAGAGCAGCCAAGAATTGTGGAGTACCACAGGAGTTTGTAATCGCCATCGATTTGAGTAAGAAACCCTAGCTTGATCTTTGTGGTCGCTAGGAAATGATAGGGTTGAAAAAGACCCGGCTCTTTGTGAGCTCCTCAACGGAGATGTAGGCACTTCTTTGTGAGGTGGCCGAACTTCGGGATAAATTCTTGTCTCCTTATTTTGTGCAAGCTTTATATTGTTGTAGTTTTGGGTTTTTCCCAAATTCTAGTATTCGTGAGAATCTTACTGCAGCCTATTGTTGTTTGAGCATTTTACACATATTAGAACCCGTGGTATCTTTTATATTCTAGTAAACTTGTTAGATTCTTTTGTTTTCGAAATCTTGTATAACCCGGGTAATTCGGACTAGACCGGATACTCCGTTGGTTCGGAGTATCCGACCTTCACCGGAGTATCCGGTCTCTGAATAATCCATTACTGAGTTTTAATTTTTAGAAACGCTTATTCACCCCCTGCTAGGCGACTTTAAGTACATTCAATTGGTATCAGAGCCTAACCTCCTACAAGGCTTTACCGCTTGGAGAATTCGATATGTCAACATCTGGAAGCCCGAGGAGTATAAAAGATGATATGTCGAAGAACGGCGATGGTAATGGTAAGAGAAATGGAAGTGAAGTACCTTTCAATTATGATCGTTTAATTACATCTCCGTGCCATCCGAGCATGCACCATTCTTTGATGGTACATATTATGCCGCTTGGAGGCACAAAATAAAAATATATTTAATATCTCTTCATCCAAATATTTGGAAGATTGTTTGCACAGGTTGTGACTTGCCAGATGAAGATCAAGAGCTCACTTCCAATGAAGAGCAAAATATACACCGCAATACTCAAGCTACAAGTGTTTTGCTTAGTGCCTAGAGTCTGGAGGAATTCGACAAAGTAGATGGACTTGAGGAGGCTAAGTAAATTTGGGACACTCTACAAGTTGCATACAAAGGCACTACAAGCGTGAGAGAGTCCAAGATAGAGCTACTTGAGGGCAAGCTAGGAAGATTCGTCATGGAAGACTATAAAACTCCCCAAGCCACGTATGATCGGATGATGGTGCTTGTAAACAAGCTAAGAGGGTTTAGCAGTGAAGACATTGATAATCACAAAGTGGTAAAAAGATTGCTTAGAGCTTTTGCTCCTAGAAATCTCACTTTGGTGACACTTCTCCAAGAGAGATTATAAAAGGTTCACACCAAGCGATGTACTCGGAAGGATACTTGCCCATGAGCTCATGGAGGAAGAAGCCAATGAAGTGAAGATTCATGCCAAGCAAAGCTCAACCTCCAAGAACAAGGAGGTTGCATTCAAGGCAAGCAAAAGCAAACAAATTCAAGAATCAAGCACAAGTGAAGAAGAGAGCTTCGAAGATAAAGAGATGGCCTTCTTTGTGAAGAGATTAAAGAAATTCATGAGGAATGGTGGCTATTCCAAATACAAGAGAGACATGCCTAAGAAGAGAACTTCTCAGAGAACATGCTATGAATGTGACGAAATTAGCTATTTCATAGCCGATTGCCCCAACAAGAAGAAGGGAAAAGACAAGGAAGACAATAAGAGTAAGTCATTCAAGAAGGACAAATCCAACACCCATAAGAAAAAATATTCGGGTCAAGCACACATTGGAGAGGAGCGGGATTCAAATTTCGACTCTAACTCCGATGATGAAGGGATTGCCACTATTGCCATCCGCGAGCCTACACCAAGAAAATCACTCTTAATGAGTGATGATGATGATGACTCCCCCAAGTGCTTCATGGCTAAAAGTCGCAAGGTAAAACCTCAATCCAAGCTCCTAGATAGTGATAGTGAATATGATAGTGATTGTGATAGCTTATTTAAGGGTTTAAGTAAAAATGTCATGGCTAAGATAAAAGAGCTAATGTATACAATAGATAGTTATAAGGAGACCCTTGAGAGATAAGAGAACTTGCTCATCCTTAAAAAAGAGAGAAATCTTGAACTCGAGGAGCTCCTTGCTAAAGAGAAGGAGAAAGTTGAGAAATTATCCAATGATTATGATTAGGCTAATTCCTCAATTGCTAGTCTTAAGAGTAACAATTTTACACTTCAAGAGAAATTATCATGTTTGGATAAAAATTATAAAACTCTTGAAATGCAAATTGATACCCTTAAGAATAGCTCATTCAACTCTAATGAAGCAAATGTGCTATCTACTGCTTCCACTAGTAATGGGTGCTCTCATTGTTTCAATATTGATATAAATGCTTGTACCACTAATATTGAATCTTTACAAGCATTACAAAAAGAAAATGAGAGGCTAAATGTCTTGATCAAGTATGGGTGCATCAAAACCTATAAATAAAAAGATGTACTCTACAAGACCATTCAAGCCAAGGACAATAAGCAAAAGAGAAGGCTTGGATTTGATCAATACACGAGCAAGCCAAATGGTCGTGTGATGATGAATAGAGTGGAATGCCTCAAGTTCATCAAGGGAGGCAAGCAAGATGGTCACACGGCTCAAACAAAGCAACCAAAAGCTTAGGCTCCTCAATCCATATTTT